>NW_028227265.1:4705000-5172500 GCF_978045245.1 Mus caroli | reverse complement strand
CATGGGCTCAGTCCCGCAGACTGTCCATTTCGGACGCCAACTCCCAGTCCTCCACACTGCTGGCCCGCTGTGTGCGTGCAAATCTTGCAGCAGGATTGGAGAGATGGCTCGGTGGGCAAAATGCCTGCTGAAGGAGCATGAAGACCTGACTCTGGACAACCAGAACCATTTTAAAAGCTGGGCAAGGCAGCATGTGTCTGTAACCCCATCACTAAGGCTTGGGGTGGAGACAAGAAGACCCCAAGGATGGGGTCTAGCCAAGATGGTGACCCCTGGATTCAGCGGGAAATCCCTGTCTCAAAAAACCCAAACAAACAAACAAACAAAAACACAAACAAAAAACAAAAATCCAAGCAAACAAAAATTTGAAATTAGATAAAGAAGCAATTGAAGGAAAAAAAAAAACAACACACAGACACACAGACACACCACACACACACACACACACACACACATACACCAATACAGGTGTGGACATGGAAACATACAATCAAAACACTACTTAAAAAAAAAAGCCAACTGTCTCTCTATTTCCTACTATAACAGCTCACAGAACTTAAAGAGCATTTGCCTCAGGCCTGGTTTAATGTGGGTCCTGAGTCCAGGACCTTTCCCTAGAGCCTGTCACATGACAGAATCCTCCACCCAGTAAGCAATCAGCCATCTCCCCCAGGTTTCTATAAAGCTAAACCCCCTCCAATCTCACTACATTTTGGGGGGCTTCAGCCCTGCTCAGCCACATCCTGGCGTACTCAAGGGGCCAACCTAAGTCGCCACAGTGACAGGGACTCAAGGGGACTCGAGAGAACCTCATCACAGGGAAACTGCAAGCTTCTAGAAGGCTCCATGCCAGGGACTAGGGACAAAGATCAGATGGACAACCCCCTCACAGCACCACACCCAGAGAGCTCTGCCTCTCCCCGTGCTCCTCTTCCTCCTCCACGTTGTGTCTTTTGCTTCTATTGTTCCAAGTCCTCACAGCTGGTCACACCAAAGATCTAGGACACAAGTTCTTCTTGTCTTCTAGGGCCCAACAGGCTTATCTCAGCCCCATCTTACTGCCAACCAGCCCCAGACAGAAACACAAACACAGGACACGGTATCCCGTTGGCTTGTGCTCACTGGGCTTGAGGTAGGGGAACATTGGTCTTGTACCTCAGAGGTCTGGGTTCTCCGAGGTTTACTCTGGTGGAAGAGGCTACTGGGTGGGGTTCCTGGTACTCAGCCAGATGCTCATGGCTCTTCCCAGACGGAACAGACTAGAAGCCAGGGAGCCAAAGACAAGCAGCTTCACAGGCCAACACTTCCCCAGACCAGCATGGGGTTAGCTTTACTGGAGACCAAATGTAGGGCCTTTGCTGTTGTCAACCAAAAAACTTGTGTGAACAGC
This sequence comes from Mus caroli, assembly GCF_978045245.1. NCBI lineage: Eukaryota > Metazoa > Chordata > Mammalia > Rodentia > Muridae > Mus > Mus caroli. The sequence goes on along the minus strand of NW_028227265.1, from coordinate 5,171,110 downwards.
AGACTACTGCAGTAGGAGCATGCATGTGATAGGGAGAGAGGCTGAGTGAAAGGGAAGGTTTTAATGGTGAAATGAAGCGGCTGCTATAGGTATTTGAACAGTGATCCTTGGCGTTAGGGATTCAGAACGAAGGTGGTATTGGTTTTAGGCTGAGCAGAAGCTACTATTACCTGTGTGAGGCCTTCTGTGGGCTATAGTTCTAGCTGTCTCAGTGGTCTCCATGGGGTTCTCACCAATGCCCAGTGTCCCCAGCCTAGCCCAAACTTTTCCCTCATCAAAAAGCACAAACAAGTGGGAACCTTACAATGGCAGTGGATTTTATACCCCAGGGCCTCTCTTACTGGCAGCTCTTAGAGACTGGACTCTCTCAGATGACCTATAAGACCTGCAGCAGCAGCCTTCCCTCGACTTCAGCCTGTGGTTGGCCTTATAACCTTCTTGCTTTCCTGCTTGTGAGGGTTTGGCTCCCACTTTGTCCCAGCCAATAAGTGAAGCAGAGCCACCTTTGGGTTGTAACCCCGAGATGGCCTCTTTGCCATAGTTGCCAGTTCCTGGGCTCAGTAGAGCACTCTCTCTGTAACTCAGCAGAGAGGTCAGTGTATCAGTGCAGCTTTGACCTGTGCTGGTGGCTTGGGTCCTGTGTTCTCAGTGCTGGCATGGTGAGGGAAATTGCCACTGCTCTTGGCCCCGTATGAGTCCTGAGAAACTTCATTGATGGCATCGTATCTCTGCTGAGCTTTCCTGAGAAGCTGTCATTGATGGCATCTTATCTCTGATGAGCTTCCCTCAGCTATCAGGGAAACCGGGAAATAGATCATAAGAGACTGGGCGCAGATATGTTCCTTTTCAGCTGCAAATCAGGACACACCTGTCAGGGTTAGTGTGGTGGGAAGTGTCCTCACTGGGGTCCCACCCAATAAACGGGTTTTATCTTCTTCACCTATGCTGCAGAGCACGTGCCAGTGCTCTTTCTGCTTTCTGGAAACACAACGGTCTTACCCTATATCCTCTGAGTCATCACGAAAGTGGCGTGTGAGTCTATGGTTTGATTGATCCACCCCTCCCCCAATCAATTTCCTTTTGCTATGACAGAACTTGTTGGTGAAAGACCCACAACGTGAGGACTCTCCCACGTTCTGACTCAGGAGAGGCGACACCCCAAATCACTCATGAGAAACGGTCTTGATGCAAACTGCAAGAGGACTTTTTATTCCAAGAGCACTCTGGGGCCCACAGTCATACACCACACAGGGTTAGAGGACCGTGGGTCCCAAGTAGCTGGGAGAGGGGGTATTTAAAGGAAGAAACCACAACTCAAGGGGCTGGGGAGGGCGTTGTTGGAAAATACCAAAAATACCAGTTAAGAGTCACGAGGAAGTGCAAAGTCACAAGAGTCACAAGGAATACCTGGTAATTGTGAGGGTTATTTCACAAGAGTTTCTATGAGCCCCTAACAATACCATATTTGCATAGCGGGTTCCAGGAGCTGTCAGGGTGACTTTCTTTGAACGAATACTCCCTGAACCCAGGAAGTGGGTGGGTGGAGAAATGTCGCTAACTGTTTTATGATTAGCATACCTTGGAGCATTGAGTCACAAAGGTCACATTCTCAAGCCTGGGCCTAAAGGCCTAGTTTTTATGTTTTTATATTACACTTTTTCATTGGAAGCAAATCTGAGGACGGCCTACCAAGTGGAGAGTGGAGCCTGGCCCTGTGCAGCACTTGGATTTCGCTGCTTTGGACTTCTATCCTTCTTAATAAAACTACAGTTGTAAGCTGGGCACGCTGGCGAGTGCCTGTGTCCCGGCACTGGAGAGGAGGAGCTAGGAGGACTGTCGAGTGCTCAATACCAACTAGGGCTACATAGTGAGATCCTGTCTCAAAGCAACACAACTCCAGTGTCATAAGCATGGCCCTTCCGTGAGGAGTTCTGGGAGTCTCTGCCCCACTATGCTGTGTGCAGCCTGCCTAAATCCAGACAGACCCATCCAGGCTCTCCAAGGTCATCTAAAAGGCAAAGTGGCTGAGTGTATATGGCCCAAGAACCCTCAGATCTCCATAGTCCCCGTCCCAAGATGGTCTCTGATGGCAGGCAGTAGCCCTGCTCTTCACCTTCCCTTCTACAATCTTCCCAGTTTCCAAACAAGACTGAAGCTGGGACCCCTCCTCTGCTAGGCTCCTTCAAACGTTTCCTTGCTGGTGTAACTACTTCAGAGCTATCTGAAATCTATATGAAGTCTTAGTTCCTCAGATCCCAAACTAAGCTCATTTGCATTTGGCAGTATTGTTATTATTAATTGGCAGGGTCATTATAATTGATTGACAGTGTTGTTATAGTTGATTGACAGGTAGACTCTTGCCCAGTCCAGGACTCTCTGGGTTTTAAAGTCCTGGATGTTGGGCCATATATTCCTTCTAGAAAGACAAAGACTCTGGTCACCTTCGTATCAGGACCGTCCCTAGAGACATTAGTCCCCTCCACTGACATCCGTTCTTTTTTGGGGTAGGGCCACAGCCTGACAAGTCCTTCCTGTTCTCAAAAGTGCTTGACCTGTAAACCCCTGAGGGCGGAACTGAGGCTCCTAGTCTGTCTGTTCTTGCAGGTATGGACAGAAGGAAGCTGTTGCTGAGATGGCGAAGCCCGGTAGTGCAGCTGGCCCCGGCCTGGAGCTGGCTCCTCCAGGGGACCAGTGCAGGCCAGCTGCTGCAGACAGAAGATGCAGGATGCAGAAAGTACCACGGGATGGGAACTGCTAAAGTCAGACTTCTGGGCACTGGTGCTCCACGTGCCAACATTAGGGAGCAGAGAACAGAGGCCTCTGTAGGCTTAATGACGTGTGTCATTGTGTCACTCCTGGTGGAAGTCTTCAGACAGCACCAGGGAAACCGTGACATCTGACAAGGGGGCGGGTAAGTGGAGAATGGGATGCTTCCAGGCACTCCCTGTCTCCGTATATTTGTAATGATCATACTTTTGACCTTCAGAAATAAAATTGCTTTAAACACAGAATAAAACTTCTAAGTTGCTTTAACCCAAGTCTTTGTAATTTACTTCATATAAACAAAGTCATAAGAATATATTTATTTTGAAACAGGATCTTAATGTAGCGTAATGTAGCCCAGGCTGGCTCTACAACCCTGGCTCGGCCTCCAGAGTGCTGGGGTCATAGGCATGTCTGCTTTAGTTACCTTTCTAACGCTTTGATAAGGCAGACCACTAAGGCAACCTATAGAAGGAAGGGCTTATGGTTCCAGATGGATATGAATCTGTAGCCATCATGGTGGGGATACATGGTGACTGGAGCAGCAGGCTGAGAGCTCACATCTTGAACTGTAAGCACAAAGCAGACAGAGCAATTGGAAATGTTGGAATCTTTAAACTCTCAAAAGCCCACATGCCAGCTGTGCCACAGAGGTGGTGCATGCCTTTAATCCCAGCACTTGGGAGGCAGAGGCAGGCGGATTTCTGAGTTCGAGGCCAGCCTGGTCTACAGGCTTCCTGAGTGCTGGAGATACAGGTGTGATCCACAACACTTGCCTAAGATTACATTCTTTATCAGACTTTGTTGTGAATAGCCCTGGGGCTAATAATATTTGATGTTAATTCTGTTCTCCAGTGAGGGGCTATGAACAAGAAATGAGTCAGCACTCAGGTGATTTCCTGTAAACCTCCTTTCCACCTTAATTTGTAAAATAAAGGAGAGCTGATGATTGGACAGGTAAAAGGGAAGGTGGAGTGGAAGGTGAGGGAGAGAGAAGGAGAAAATGGAAGAGGGAGAGGACACAGAGGAAGAGGAAGAAGAAGAAAAGTGGAGCAGAAGCATATGGCCTGGAGAAACTGCAAGTTCTAAGGGTCTCATAGATGGAGAAGATGGTAGTGTAGCGGTAGATCTGCCCAGTCTAGGCACACAGCATGTAATCATATGTTTTCATTGCTGGGCCTATTTGGGAGGAGATTTACCGTAACAAGACTTTGGTGTCTTTCTGTACATCCCACATGTGGCTGAAGATGTAACTCATCCTCAGACACGCCAGGCAAACCCTCCACTACTGAGCTAGCCATGCTATTGTTTTTATTGGAGAGACCGATTGGTAGGCAGCCCACAGGAGAAGCTGGGTGTTCGGCAGTGTCTCTGGCACTCAGTGCCTGTTATGGCCTCAAATGCCAGGATCTGGGAGGTCCCTTTATTGAGACCGCCTTCCTGGGATTCACCATCCTGCTGGTGGTGCCGAGGGAAGGGCAGTAGCCACTAAGCACATTGCGGACAGGGCTTTTGACCATAGTCCACCATTTCCCCTCTGGGTTTAGAGCTCTGACATCAGCAGCTCTGATCCTCCCCACCCCACTTCAGGAAGGAAGCATTCAGAGCAGATGAAGGCCTAGAACCGTAGCAAGTCCCAGTCAGGCCTCGGTTGGGCTGTCACGCATGAGTGGCACTCATTTTCCTCTTCACATCTCCTTGAATTCCTTCCGGGAGCTTCCGGCTTCTGCCTTTGCCGCTCAGGCTCCCTGAAGTCTGAACAGGGCATTAACTACGGGAGTCTGATGTCAGAGCAAAACAAACACCCTCTGCCTTTGGACTGCCTGCTTCGGCGCACATGGATGTCTGCAGGGCTTACCGCGGGCTGCAGGTGAGGGGATCTGGCTTCCAAGTTAGATGCCGTGCTTCTCCCCAGCTATCTGCCTGCTGCAGTTAGACCTATAATCGCCATTTCATAGATGGTCAAAACACAATCCCTGCACTAAAGATGTGAGGTCACCTCAGCTTCCATTCCAGCGATGGTCAGAACAGGGGCTTACCAATATAGGGACATGGGGTGAGGAGGGCACTTGGGAGGGCTCTGCCAATGACACTGGACTTCTGCCTGTGAGGACTCAGCTCTCCTGCCTACCTCTGATTTGGTCCTCTATGAGATGGTGATGTCTTGGGAGTTTGTGGACCCTCTGGGATATGGGGGCTAATTAGTGTAAGCTATTAGACTCTGGTCTTGAAAGTTATATCTACCTCTGTTTCCAGTCTAGCTCTCTGCTTTTTGCTCCACCAATATTTGAGAAGCAGCAGTGTCCCGCTCCACTGCCAGGCCTTCACTGTCCTGATAGCATAAATCTCCCCCAGTACCCAGGACAAGTCCCCACTCCCTTAAGCTGTTTATGCCCTGTGTTTTGTTAAAGTCATCAATGGTAAGAACACTCACTAAATTCATACCCCCTAAAGATGAGCCAAGTAGGTCTCCTGTCCTCCTATCATTCTGTCCTTCGTCCTTGGACACAGGCTTCACATTTCTTCCCAGACTGTAAGGATAGTATCTGTGTGACCTCTTACAGCTAAGGCACCTGGGAAAATTCATCTACTCTCGTTGGTACCTAACTCTGGGCTTTTAGAATTGGACAGTGATGTTGACCTCTAATGTAGGAGGGTTGGTGTTCTAAGTTTCCTCTTTGGGGGCAAGCCCAGCCCAGGTAGGTGATCCAGGTTTCCTTTGACAAACACTGCCTGGAATGTGGCTTTCCACATTCTCAAATGGTCAAGAAGACAAGCTACTGGGAAATGGGAATTAAGGTTAGAGGGACTACATGATCGCCAAAGGGGTTTAGCCTACCTCTACTGAGGGCGCATTAAACAAAAGCAAAAACCAAAAAACCCCAAAACCCAGCAACTGAAGAGAAGAGACCCGAGTAAGGTCGTGGACGAGGACATCTAGGTCATGTTGCGCTTCTTGTTCTCTAAGGCTGGGAAAGGTACTGTCACATGGAACTTATTCGGTGACTGTGGACCACACGGATTTCAGACCCAGTCTACTGAAGCAATAGTCCTCCAACAGCACAGCATGCTAAGGCTAAGAGTCCTCCTCACAGCACCCAGGGCACAGAGCAAATGCCCCGTGACATTATGGCTGTGTCCCTCCAGGTTGACCAGACCCATCTCCTTCTTGAATCAGAGCAGCTGTGCTCAGTCACTCAGACCTTCACAGCCACCTCATGAGGGCCTCGGAAGTCCTTTCCTTCCCCGGGGCCCTATAAATGGTATAAATGGTGACCAGTTGGCTCAGGCAGGACTCTGGTGTGTGTGTGGTGGGCTTGTTAGTTTCCCAGGGATGCCTTCTGTGGTGCAGAGTTTCACGTCAATCATGTTGTGAGTGGGACTCTTCATGGTATTGCTGTCTGTCAGGTGCCCAGACTGCGAGTGACCCAGTCTCCTATATATTACCGCAGTCAACTTGTTGGTGCTCCATGCTGGATTTGGACAGCTTTTTGTTTGTTTGTTTTTCTGTTGATACCCTTTCTGTCTTGGGGCTGAGTAGACATAAGCAGACATTTCTTGAAGTCTCCCCAGGGATGGTCGGCCACTGTCATTCCTTCCGAAGCCAGCGTAGATACCATGGTTCCTTCCAAAGTCGATGTCGACACTGCAGTTGTCATACAGATTTCAGTGTTCACACCACAGCAGGGCGTGTGGCAGAACTGTCTCTGGGACTCCCTCACCATCCACAGACACTCGGGGATCCCAAACAGATAATCAACATAGTATTGGCCAACAACGAGGAAAGGAACAAACTGCCAAAAGTTAACTTAGTCTTGATTTTAAGACTTAGAATCGAGGCCAGGGTGAGCAGTACTCTCAAAGCTACCCAGCCTTTAGCCATTTTATAGTGTGTGAGATAAACACGTTTCCTCTTGTGATCTGAAAGGTGAGTTCATTTCCTTACAATCGTGGTAGACACCGATCCACTGCACTGTGGAGTCAGTATTGTGCTTGGTAGGGAAGGAATTAAGCAAGGCATCAGCATTCACCTTTGACTTCACAGCTACTGAAGAGGACTCCTTAGGTCTGAGAGTTCAGGGCCAGATTGGGCAACAGAGACCTGGTCTCAACAACAAAGCAAGGGACTGGAGAAATGGCTCAGTCATTACGAGCAAGTATTGCTCTTGCAGAGGTCCCGAGTTCAGTCCCCTGAACTTATGTCACTCTGCTCACAACGGTTCAGCAGTTCAGCTCCAAGAAATCTGATGCCTCCGCTGGTCTCTGTGAGCACCTGCATGTATGTGCACAAACCCACGCTCACACATACACATACATATAATTAAAAATAATAAAATAATAGGCTGTCGAGATGGCCCGGTAGTGAAGAATGCTCTTCCAGAGGACTGAGTTCAAATAAATTAACAAATATTTTTAAATTAATTATTTTATTCATTTACATTTCAAATGATATCCCCCTTCCCAGTTACCCCTCCACAATCCCCCATCCCATCCCCCTTCCCCCCCTTTGTCTTTTGTTTTGTTTTGTTTTTTGAGACAGGGTTTGTCTGTATGGCTGTCCTGGAACTCACTTTGTAGACCAGGCTGGCCTCGAACTCAGAAATCCTCCTGCCTCTGCCTCCCAGGTGCTGGGATTAAAGGCATGTGCCACCACACCCGGCTCCTTTGTCTTTATAAGGGTGCTCCTCTACCCACTCACCTCACGGCTCTTGCATCCCTCTACGGCGGGCATCAAGCCTCTACAGGACGGAGAGACCCCTTCCCATTGATGCCAGATAAGGCCATCCTCTGCTACATATGAATCTGGAGCCATGGATCCCTCCATGTGTACTCTTTCGTTGGTGGTTTAGTCCCTGGGAGCTCTGGGGGGTCCACTTAGTTGATATTGTTCTTCCTATGGGGTTGCAATTCCCTTCAGCTCCTTCAGTCTTCCCCCTAGCTCTTCCATTGGGGTCCCCAGGCTCAGTCCGATGGTTGGCTGTGAGTATCTGCATCTGTATTGGTCAGGTGCTGGTAGAATCATCAGGAATAGCCATACCAGGCTCCTGTCATACACAAATATTTTTAAAAGCTATAAAAATGTTTGAGAATAATGACAGCAATTCAAGGCAGGAGGTACCATGGCCTGCATAAGACTACCAAATACACCATAGAAAAATTCCAATGGATATAAAGCCAGGCAAGCACCATGGCAGAAGCCCAATGCTAATGAAGCAAAGGTGCTTCATGCTATGACTGTGCTGAAGGCCAGTGATCCTCTGGGGCAGGGGCAGCCATTTGCCCATAGCAGGAAAAGATGCTCCCAGGTCCTGTGAGCTACAAGGCCCCAAAGTTTACTAAATAATAAAAAGTAAAATCCTCTACCTACCAAGATTCCAATAAAACATTTTACAAAGAAATAGACCTTTTAATTGCTCATGTGGTTTTTTGGCTTTTTTTTTAAATTAAAAATAGATTTTTTTCATCCAATATACCCTGATTATAGCATTCCCCTCCCTCTTCCTCCCTGTTCCTCCTCCACTCCCATCTTGATCTACCTCCTTTGGGTCTCTCATCAGAAAACAAATAGGCATCTAAAAGTTAATAATAAAACAGAATATAATAAGGTGAACACATCTGAATAGCACAAAACAAGTGAAAGGAAAGGGGTCCAAGAAAAGGCAAAAGAAAGAGACTCATTTGTTCAAATACTCAGGAATCTCATAAAGATGCAAAACTGGTTGCCATCATATATACACAAAGGACCTGCAGGGCAATATATCCTAAAAACTAAAAGGACAAAATATTAAAGAAAAATCCCTGATATGATATAAGACAAGGTACCTCCAAAGATGCCACTGAAATCATTTTGTGTTAAAATGGCCCATGTTTTAAGTTACAGCGTGACACATGAATGTGGGTGCCCCCAGTTTTCCCTCTCCTTTTTATTTATGGCTGACAGTAGTGTTTTTCCTTTGCAGAATTTTTAGGTTTCATGAAGCAATCATATTTCCACCATTGACCACGTTTCCAGTGTAGGGTGACCGTGCAGAGTGGGGCTGCGTGCCTGTAGGTCACTGGATGTGTGCACGGGTTGTGAGGAGCATCAGGACTGTAACTCCTTCAAACTTCTGTTTTTGCTACAGAGGTGTGTGTGTGTGTGTGTGTGTGTGTGTGTGTGTTAGGATTTTTCCTATGCTGAGGAAGTATTTGCCCAATGGTTCACATCTTAGAGATAGATAGATACCTTAGAGACACCAGCTTTGTGGGGACTTCAGAGTAATAAACATGAGGAAAGCAGGTGGTCTGGTTTAGCCACCCCCTAAATGATCTTGCTCCTCTGGGGACAACGCATTTGCCTCTTTGGAACAAATGTAGAAGTTTCCTTTCCAGCTCTCAGGTGTGGGCCGCAGCTCTGGACTCTCCAACTTGTACCTACTTTGTGCAGTCATCTAAATGACTTTCCTGACAAAGCCCGTTATCTTCCTGAGAGAAGTTCTGGAGCTGGCTGCTGGGTTAATGAGGTTATGTGTGCATAGCTCACACAAAGATGGTTCTTCACGTGCAGATATTAACCTTCCGTGTTTCCTCAGGTGGGGAAACTCACGTACCAATGATTGCTATTTCATTCCTTTTATTTCTCTACAATGGACATATTTTATAAAATGTGCACAGTGCAGATACATTAAATATTAATAAGAAGGAAATTATTAGACGAGGCTCTGAGCAAAGCAAGGCACAGTGGGAACAGGGCCTGGGGAGGAAACAATAGGACAGAGACGTCGGGGACGAGTCGGATCTCCGCTTTCAGGTAACATTATTTCGTTCCATTGTGTTTCCGCATTAGGAGGTTGGCTGACAACGGCGGAGATAATTATAACAATTTGGGGTTCTTCTTTCCCGTGCTGTAGCTTCATTATTCTCTGTGTATTGTGTATCCCCTGACATCGTGCTACTGAAATCCTGATAGATGTGTTTTTAATTTTAGCTGTAACATACACTGGGCCCCAACACTTCATTTTCAAATTGTCAGCATATGCTAAGATGAGAGCTTTCTACCCCACCCCACTGCAAGCCACACTGTACTGTAGTGGTTGTAAGAAGGGCCCATCTGTTGGGACCATGAGGAAAAAGATGACTCTATGAGACACAGTTTCTCCTGCTGTCTCAGCTCATCCTGCCATTCCTATGTGCCTCTGGGCGTTGCTTCTCCTTGCACCCGAGAGTTATTGTCTCTGGTACTCAGGTGTCTCCAGCAGCTTGGAGTTAGAAATGTCACACATGACCAGAAGGGATGGTGACAGAAGCTGTGATAGCAGAAGACAGGTGGGCAGATGGGGGTCAGTTGCCCCTCTCCAGCCCCAAGTTAGAAGTTCTCAGCATGCAGCACTACAGAGGAAGAGGAGTGCAGTTCCAGGGGCAGATAGTCCCCCGTCCTCTAAGCAGACACATTGTAGTGCTCTACTAGTGCAGAAACATTGTAGCGCTCCACTCGTCTCTTCCCTGGGAACTCTCTGGAAAAACTGCAGAGTGTACTGTGTCATGGTGGTGAGCAGTTCACTGCTCCGTTCTGCCTCCTCTCTTTCTGCCTGTTGGTCTCCTTCTCTTCCTCCTATGCATATTTTCTTTCCATTTACACAATTTCTTCTGTGTTATAGTCTAGTGGGTTTTGTTTAAAAAGATATGGATACGCTGTGAAAGGCTTGAAGCTTCACACCATTGGGTAACAGGTGTGCGGAACCCTGAGAGGCTTCTCTAAAAACAGAGAACGTGCTCGTATTCCACAGCAGAGTGAGTGACAATCACTCAATGTCTACTTAACTTCATCCTCAACAGAGCCCCCCAGGGCCTCAGGAAATAAGGACAGTGGCTTTCATCACAGGTTCCAGGACTTGGGGGCAGCGAATGGTCGAGGCTGGCTTGCTGGATGTCGCCCCCTGGTTGCCATGGGGATGAGGTCAGGACGAACAGGCTTGAGTGAGTGTAACCCTGTTTGGCTATCCATGGTTCCTTACAGAGAGCCTCTGGCCCAGCTGTGCTCAGCTTTGCAGTGAGAAGCAAAGGCTTTGCTGTAGGAATCCCTGGGAGAAATGGGAAGGCTCTCCCCACTCACTCCTTTAACATCCACTTAAGCAAGTGAGAGAAAACTGGTTATTGATCCAGAACTTGCCATTTCTTCAGATGCCATTGGCACGTTGGATGTAGGATGCCAGAATGCCTTACCCTTCCAAAGTCCCTGTCCAGAGAGCTGTAACCGAGCCTTGCCTATGGGAGCTGGGGCCCAGACAGTGACCTACAACTGTGTTTGCAGGCCCCTGTGTTAACTTTAAACCTTACATGGTCCTCATTCTGCTCAGTGATAGATCTGGGTGTACTAGAGATCTCCCTAAAAAACATCAAGTTGAATGGGAGGCCACAGGACAAGGCCAGTATAGACCGTGGCCCTGTAGCTCATGGTTACCACCTGGGAATGGCTCCTCTCTACCCAGCACAGGTGCAAGAGTGACCTCAGGCCTGAGTCAGAGGTATGGGTGGCACCCCAGCTCTGCTACAGTCAATGACCTCGGGTTATCTCATCTTGGGGGCGTGATCAAACCGGAGAATTTCATAAGAAATGTCCTTACCTGACAGTCTAAGAAGCTGTTGGTAGTACTGTATCATTTTGGGAAGTCTTCCATCTTTGCTTTTGTCCCAGAAATGGCAATTTTAGTGACATCAGTAGACAACATCTTTAGTTAATTCTAAGTGGCAAAAAGAGAAAATAATATTCTCTTCCTATTTAAAAAAACAAAACCAAAAAAAAAAAAAAAAAACCAAACCCCTCAGTTATCCTCATTTGGCTTCCCAGGCTGGAATGATATGTATAGACCACCAAACTGGCTTTTTCTCGGGTGTTGGGTATTGAGCATGGGTCCTTGTGCTTGCAAGGCAAGTGCTTTACCAACTGAGCCATCTCCCCTTCCTAAGCCAGTGGCTCTCTTGACTCTATTTGAAACTCGCCTGACACAGGAGCATTTGGTAGAGAGAGCATCAAGGGCTCCAAATGCAATGAGGATGCCTCTGTGACCCTGGAGATGCCATATCAACACAAACACCAGTCTCACACCCTCGAGCACAAAAAGAGAGACCTATGACACAGACTCCTACGTCGAGACACGCCTGCTTCCTTCCCTGGTGTCTACTCCTGTTGCATGCAAATCACTCCTCCCCTTTAAGAGAGCCATTTGTCTAGAAGTGTTAAGTGTGGTTGGGTAGACATATGATTGTTTTGTTGGCAAAAGTATTGGAAGAGCTGGATCCCTTGTTGCATGCATGTTGTCAGACAATGTCAGCGACTCGTGGTGGCTGTGGGACCCTGGTATGGCCTAAGGGGTACACAACGCCTCTTAGCTCTTATGTGTCAGAAAAAAGTCTGTGACCTGAGGCTCTGGCATAAATATATAGCTAAAAAAAACAAAAAAACAAACAAACAAAAAAAACAAAAAAACCACACACAAAAAAATTTTGCATCTTTGACCGGAGATACAAACGAATAGGTGTTCTGGGCTTCTCTCTCAGCTACCCCGTGACCCTTATGCGACTGTCTCAGGTGTTCCCCTGGCAGGACCAAGCCATTAATGATGGCACTGGGGCTTCAGGTGACTGAGTATATAATTTTGAGCTGTTAAGTGACGTTCCATAGAGAGTTCACCGTGAGCTAGAAACAATGTGTCCCTGGAGAATATGGCCACAGCCTCTGATGCACGAGGCACAGCCAGTGTGGATGCCGGTTGTCAGCATTGAGTGTCTGAGTTAGAATTCCGCTTGTGTTCCTGGCCAGGCATCTGGGCAGTCGGCTGGTCACAGCCCTGTGGCTATAGGGGAGTCTGCGGTCTTCAACAAAACAGGGCAGGGGTGTGGCCTATGCATCCTTGAGCAAGCCTTGGAGATAAGAAGTTAATGTTGCAACTGGTCCAGTGAAGGGGCTCTGGGCTTTACATTTCCCACGGAGAGGGTAGAGCTGAAGGCAAGGCAGTGGGATCCATTGGCCCAAGGCAAAGGGAGGAGGCAAGCCTCCAGCTCATGTGTGACAGAGGAGAGATTTAGGGGCCAGCAGCCCTGCTCACAAGGTCACCCAGCTCCGCTTCCTTCAGATCCTACCGAGTGGCAGGGTCCTATAAATAGCTGCCAGGGTGACATTGTCAGAGGCAACGTGCTCCTCAGAAACTCCGTGAAGGACAGCAGAGAGCCCTGGAAGACATGTTTACATTCTGGGCAGGAATGAAATGTTCACTATGGAAAATAAAGATTTTTATGCACTTGTACAGATTATCCTATAAATAAAGTTTACATCTACCTTCGGGGGGTCCAGTCCCCCAGCTCCGTTGGCACCCCATCTGCCTGTTGCTTATTAACTGTGCTGGGAACAGCTGCTGCTCCCCTGAAATATCGCTCTTGTCAGTCCTGGCCCTGGCGCAGGGCGCAGGCTCCTTACTGAGGAATGATGGCTGCCCATTAGTGCGCTGCTAAGAATCTAATGCGGGCTCCGCGGCCTCCCTGAAGTGTTTCTCGGAAATTAGATTTCAGGAGAACAAAATCACAGAGGGCTTGGAGGCTGCAGGGGGCGGGGATCCCTCTTTGTTTCTCATTTGCCCGGTAATTAATTTCTTCCCGGGTGCAATTTGAAGCAAGAGATTGTGTTCATTAATTTATCGTCCACCTGCTCCTAGGATTGTTTTGATCGCTTTTCCACAGGAGACTCTGAGTCCAGAAGGGAAGCTTAATGCTGTCCCAAGAGCTGGCAACAGAATGCGAGGAACTGTGCTTTAACCATGACTTCATCACACAAACACAAAGGACAATGGTTGGGCAGCATAGTCAGTCCCCAGGGACTCCGTTGGGGCGCCCACCTCTGCTGGTGTCTCTTGTCTGTCTCCTCTGTTGCTAAGGTGGCTGGCTCGTGAGTCTCCTATGCCTGGAATGTGTCTGGGGTGGCTGGAGAAATGCACTCACAGAAATATAGCAAATCGAATTATCTGAAGCAAATGCAGAGGGCTTGAACCGCTCCCCCCATCCGTGAAACCTCACTGGCACCTCCTTCCTCCTTTTCAATCGTTTGTTATTTTTTATTTAGGCACAGGAATTGCAGATTGGTAGTGTTCAGAAAATTATATTTAACCCTCATCTAGATTCAATCTGAATCAATTTAATGAAACGTGAATAGCTCTTTGGGTTTACTGAAGGAAAGGAGAGAAATCTAAACCAGGAAGAGACGCACCTGCTGGATTTCTGGGCCAAGTGCATGTCACACTAGGCTCCCACTTGAGGACAGCACCATTTTCCTTCACTGTGCAGATGAAGAACATTTCAAACCCCAGGAAAGCAGGACTGGGCTCGGGAGACCCGGGCATCCTGCTGTTTGGTTCTTTGTTTTATAGGAATCCGAAGGCCAGGCACAGTGCCAGTCTTGGAGACTCCACGGCAAGCAGATGCTATCTTCCTCTCCTGCAGACTCCGGTCCAGTGGGGTAGGCTGACCTTGACCGAGTTATCACAACAGATATGGAGTTACAAATGTGAGCCAGAGGAAGCTCTCCTCGGGAAGATGAGAGTGCTTTACTGAGGAAACCCAGACAGATGGACAGCAGGAACTGGAGGTGGGAGGCAGGAATACCCTTTAGGTACAAGTGGTAGGCCCTGGGGAGAGCTAAGGAGACTGTGACATCCAGGCCAATGCTGAGACTGAACATGGATGAGCAGGCCATTAAAGCCTGAAGAGAGCTGCGTGTGGAGGCTCAGCCTACACTCTCTCCACCTGGTGCTGTGGAGTTTTTGCCAGAGAAGATGCTCAGACATGGGCTTAAGCCAATAGAAGGTCTTGATCAGCCAGCCGGCAACTACACTGGGTGTTCAGAATCTCAGTGTGACACCAGGCCTTTCTTGGGATGCGCTTTTAAGCACAAAAACCGTCTTCTGGGTCGACACATTTCAGTTAACCGTTAGCCAGAAGAAGGACTAACAAAGCCAAGAATGGAGGTTTAGCACATTTCGAGACGTTCCCAGAGCTACAGACTTTGATGGATGAGGTAGTCGTTTCGGTTTTGGCAGGCGGTGCTGTCTACATGCTGAGTTCTACAGCCTCAGTGGCACTTCCATCTTGGAGTCAGTTGTGCTAAGGTCTAGGGGCCCTGTTACATTAGGAGGCTGAGGCAGGAGGATTGCTGAGAGTTCCAGGCCCGTGTGGGCCTCAGAGCAACTTCAGTACTACCCTGGAGTAAAATGTGAGGACCTGTTTCAAAAGTAATCAAAACAAAACAAAAACCGAACAAGCAAACAGCCGCTACCACCACCACCACCACCACCACCACCCAAATCCAAGGAGCCGAATGGTAAAGG
The DNA here is from genome assembly GCF_978045245.1 of Mus caroli. Lineage (NCBI taxonomy): Eukaryota > Metazoa > Chordata > Mammalia > Rodentia > Muridae > Mus > Mus caroli. The sequence goes on along the minus strand of NW_028227265.1, from coordinate 5,155,994 downwards.
AGAGCAGGGTTTGGGTCAGGCCCGGGGTTCAGTTTAGTCCTCTTATTATCCAGAGCCAGGCTGTCTGGCTCTAACCCTGGGTACCAGAGCCTTAGTGTACCACATGTAAGATGTGGATGGTACTTACATCTTTAGAGGGCCCGGGGAGGAATAATGGCCTGACCTGACCTGTGGAAAGAGTATCAGGCAGTCCACAGTAGACAGCACCCATCTCCACTGTCCTCCATGTCACTTGGTGTTTAATGAGATCAGCCCTTGCCAGGCTGTCTCACGGTAGTAGCCCTCAGTGAGTTATTTCTAAGCTTGCTGATGTTCTGAGTTTCTGGGATTCTTTCCTGACATCTCCATGGTAACTCTCACCCTGCACAGCAATCTCCATCATGGGGTGCAGGGCTCAGCATCATTGACGGGGAGGAAGGATCCAGAGGAAAAGTATGACCAGAGGGTGTGGGAGCCCCCACCCCCACCCCCCGAGGAAGGGAGCGGAGTACCCAGACTCCCAGATCTGGGTGAGCAGAGCTGAGGGTTGGAGCCCTCTGGGAGGGCAGTCATTGGCAATATCCCACATGGGAGGATGGACTGCTGCTGGGTAGTTCCCTTACAAATCTAGAGATGTCACTCCTCAGGAGCTGTCTGGGGCTCTGCAGAATGGACAGTTTTTCACGCTGTCCCCCTTAAGACAAGAAAACCAAAGATATGCCTGAACCAAGGGGGAGGGTAGAGGTCACTGTATTTGGTGGGAGCAGGGAGGTACAGTTCCTACAGGCCTGTCTACTAACACTTGGGGCTCTTGCTGTGTGGTTCCCTTGAGCTGTGGTATTAGGCAAAAGGCATCCCTGTGGACAGGACAGAGCACACAGAGAGGCTGCTCAGAGGACACTGGATACAGCAAGTGGGACCTGCTGCCTCTCTTCTCTGTCACACGTGCTCCTGCCTTGTGTGGTCAGGAAGCTCTCAGGGAGGCCTTCTCTTCACACTGTGCCTCCTTTCCAGGCCAGGCCACACGGGCCATCGCTCTTCACTCGTTGAGAACTCCTAGGCTGTTTTACCTCAGGACAGTTTCTCCTGTGTTCATTTGTCACAGGGCTACATAAGCCAGCCTGCAGGGGGGGAAAAAACGTCATGTGCCCATTTTGCAGAAGGCCAAAGGGAGGATGGCAAAGATCCCACATGCTCCTGACTTATGGTGATGCCAGATGGCCTACCCCGGCAACAAACGGTTATGAGCTGGAGAACGGGGAGTGCAGGAGGTTGGTGGGGAGCTTCTCCTAGGCTGTCACTCATGGGGTGGGGGGAGCTCCTTCTAGGCCTCGTTGCTTATAGTGACTAACTTCCTTCTTAGTTGAGTATTTCAGCCAACACACGGAGGTAGTCCGGTTCCAAGCTTAAGAGGCTTTGTGTCGTAGCTCAGTTCCTGCCTTGAAGGTACTTTGATTTTGAAATGAAGGACAAGCCTCCAGGCTCAAGGTGACAGGGGGAGGAGTAAGGAACAGAACCCCATCTCTCAAGTCTCACTCATCTCAAGCATATTCTAATTAACTCTGCCAGGAAAATAATTGGCCTCGATCGGGCGATTCCGATTGAGGATCTAAATAAGCTCGCTGAGCAGTGTTTAGACTCCATCTCCTGGTGCAGTTATTATGTGGCCTGCCTGTTAATTGCACGCTAAGTGGGGGGGGGGGGGGAATAACACCCAGGCGTGTCCACGCGACGCCAGCTCTCTTAATCTCCTCCTAAAGTGGTGCGTGGGGAGCTTCTAGAAGGTTCGCTTCGCACGGGCAGTTTCTCAGAAGCTCATTTGAAGGTGATTATTTGGAACCCACATTGTTTCCCTGTGGTTGGCGTCAACTCCCCCAGTCAGAGCATCATTAACGGCCACAGGAAGGAGGTCTGCAGACCCAGTCGACCAGAGATCTGCGTGGTGGATGTTGCTTAGTTTAGGAGAGAGGATAGAGAGGAGGAACACTTTCTGAGACAGACTGTTAAGGTTTGGGTACAGAATGCCCTCTGCCTTCACTTCGTACCCAGCTGGTGGCCCTGGTTTGAGAGGTGGATCCCTTAGGAAGTAAGGTCTAGCGAGAGGAAATGGGTCACAGAAGAAGAATCTTGAGATTGTATAGTCTGGGGACCAATTTGTGTCTATTCTTTGTTTCCTGGTCCATGGAGATCTGAGGAGTCCCAGCCATATGTATCCCTCATGACGATAGACTGTAACTGCTCAGATTCGGAGACAAACAAACCCTCTCTCCTCCGGTTGCTTCTGTCAAGTGTTTTGCTATAACAATGACAAAAACAAACCTAAGGCAGATCCCTATAGAAATAGCTAGATGATGCTTCGGCTGATGATGATGGCCAGGAAAGATCTTTCCTGAACTGTTTAGCAGGGGAAGCTCACAGTATGAGCATCACGGTCAGCCAGCGTCATGGCTGGTGACTGAGGAAGAGCACACAGGTGAATGTGTGAAGAGAGAGAGAGAGAGAGGAGGGGTCAGATGATGGAGCTGGGTCCAGGATGGAAAACGTTGGTTGAGTTCAGCTAAGAGCTGGCTCAGGGACTCTGGAGAATTCCAAAGCTCAGCCTAGGAACTCAGGGAGAGACAAGTCTTTAGGGCTTTAGGGCAGTGGACACACTAGAAGGGAGGGCTGAAAGGTCATAAGGAATATCCCGCGGTCTGTAGATTAAGAAGCCAAGGTAACTTCCTTGTAAGGTTTCCCTCTCCGTTAGTTTTCAACAGCATCTTGCTCCAGTGAACCCTGTTCTAACCTATGGGTCATTGAGCTATACAAAGACAGTCTGGTCTTCAGTCGAGCTGAGGTCTGAACCCCGGGACCCGGTGGTGATAATTCACCTACATGGGACAGAAGGAGTTCTCTCATGTCTCCTGGGACCCTGGCTCCTGTCGAAGTTACCGCCCCCTCAGCCCCCACAAGAAGCATGGCTAGTAGTCACATAGGCAATGTCCCAAGCTTCTGACCTTCAGGCTAAACTCCTCCCCAGTTACCTAGCAACAGAAAAGATAGCAGAATACTTTAAGAGGGGCTGTTTGGTCCCTCCTCATTCTCTCATTCCTCTTGTTCTCTTGCTCTCTTTGTCTTCTCCTCGCCTCTCCTCTCTCTTACTCTCTCTTTCTCTCTAGCCTTTCTTCTCGCTCTCTCTTTTACTTTCTCTCCTTTCTCCCTGCCTTTCTATAATAAAGCTCTAAAATCATTGACTGTCTCTGTTCATCTGTGCTTACTCTCACCTGTGTGGGAACCTCTCTCCCCCCACGCCTTCTCTCCCATAATCCCGGGTGTCGCCTCGGGGTCCCCGATCTAGGGCTGCCCCTTGTCCACCCCCCCCCCCCCGTCGAGTGGGGTCAGTGGCTTAGATGCCCACCCGGGGCCAAGTGGAAAGCGTCTGACAGCCCTCCCATGTCTGCCTGCCCAGAGTATAGGTGGAACTCTGGCTAGAGGTGGGCTGACCTCCCTCCCCCCTCTTCCCAGCCCCCTTTTAGTTCCCACACTGACCTTTTTCCTTTCCCTCATTTCCTGAATCCCTGGGCCCCATGAGTCCTATCTGTGTCATTCCCCAGCCTCCACAGGAATCTCTCACCATGGCTCTACTTGGTTCAGGAGAAAAGAGTTACGCGTCCTGGGAGAGGGAGGCAATATGTTTTGAAGAAGCACAAAGCTGGAAAAGCATGTGTACATCATGGTAGATGTCCAAAGTCCTGGCTATTGAAGAGTTAGCTGGCTCATGGCCAGCTAAAGTGAAGTGGCCACCAAAGCATGGCTGGGATGTCTACCTGCCTTGCCAGATACCAGCCCTTCCAGAAGAGGAAGCAGAAGCATTTTCAAGGACCAAGGATTGCTCACTAGAATTTGTTTCATCGGGGGAGCAGGCACTGGGAAACTTTTGGGTCATCAGTCTCTTCCCAAAGTCAGACCTGTTCTCCCATCCCAGAAGGTCCTCTCTGCATCTTCCAGCCTGTGCAGGAACAGTTGACCTGAGGCTGACCATGTCCTGACCTGTCAGAAGGGAATGTGATGTCAAGGAAAAAGACCCACACTATGGAGAGCCTCAGTGTGCCTATGAAACTTTCATACCAACACCCAGATTGTAATTTTTAGAATGACATAATTCAAGGAGATACCAACATGGTTTAAAAAAAAAAAAAAAAAACAAACCTCAAACAAACAGAAGCTATCTATAAGCAGAAGCAGACCTAAAACTGACCAGCTAATGAAGTCATGTAGCATGGCTTTCAGACTACATTTAGTATATCAAAGAAAATTTAAGTTGAGAACTTTTTAAAAATGTATATGAGTGCTCTGTTTGCATGTATGGCTGCATGACAGAAGACAGCATCAGACAGAAGAGGGCATTGGATCCCATGACAGATATTATGAGCCACCTTGTGGGTGCTGGGAATTGAACTCAGGACCTCTAGAAGAGCAGTCAATACTTTGAACCACTGATCCATCTCTCTGGCCCTCAATTTTGGGATTTTTAACAGAGAGTTAGTTGTTGCTTTTAAAAAGAAGGTAGGTACACAGAAGTTCTAGAATTGAGAAGCACTAACGGAAATCAATTACCTTAAGGAAACTTGAGTTTCAAAAAGGCTTAGTGAACTAGAAACAGGTCCCTAGATTTTAAATATTTACTTATTTATTTTGTATGTGTGTTTCGTGGGTGGAGGTCAGATTCTCTCCTTTTTTCATGTGAGTTCCAGGGTTCAAATTCAGGTCATCAGACTCGATATCAACAGCCTTTTCCTACGGAGCCTTCTTGCCTGCCTGGGTCCTTGAATTTTTCCAAAGATGCCAAAGTAAATAATTCACAAAGTCTTTTGGCATTTTTCAAAGAATCTGAAAACCCATCTCACAACATTCACAAAAATGGCTTAAAAATGTAGATTTATGTGGAAAGCTAAAACTATCAAATGTCTACAAACACTAAAACAAACAGCAACAACTCAACAACATAATATAGCTGTTATGACTTTGGGCTAAAGTGACTCTAAAAGCATGAGCATGAAAGGGAAAAAGGGTAGGTTGAACTTCATCAAAAATTTAAAATTTTAATTTTTTAAAAATAACGCCCCCCCTGTAACTTATTGTTTTGCTACATTATTTTTAACTGGGGTTAAAAAATATTTTAAGCTAGAGTTCATTGAATTTGCTGATGGGGAACCTGCAGACGCAGAGTACTGTGCTTCAAAAACTGGCTTAGATAATCCTTTTAATAAAGAGAAGTACGAGCCTATAGACGACTCTGTAACAAACTGCGTCAGATGCCCAGGGAGAGGATTCTTATGATTCGGACCAGGGACTGTTCTGCAGAACAGTTAAGGGCAGACCTCTCAGACCAATATAAACTTGGCACTCTAACCACAAATTTAGGAAGTTCACAGCACAATCTCATTCACACATTGTACGACAATTCCAAATAAAATATAAGGGGCAAAACCAGAAATATACAAATGATGAAACATTATGATCAACTTGGGGTTACTCTAAGAACCCAAGATTAGTTTAACCCTTGAATATCAGTCAGTACAATTCATGCCAGCGACCGTCAAGAAAAATCACAGTTTTTCTCCATGGACACAGAAAAGCACATGGCAATAGTCCGTTATCAACGTATCAGTTACCAACGTTTCCTTTTCCTTATCAAAATCTTACAGAAAGCCAGGCATGATCACAAACACCTATAATTGCAGCAACGAGGCGCCAGGGCAGAAAGAGTGCTATGATAGATATGTATGTGCATATATAGACATGATATATGAGTATGGATATATATTATATACGCAATATATTATATACTTATTATATTAATATAGCATGTTAATACATTATATAGTATGCTAATATACTATATGCTGGAGTATATGTCATTGCATATTATACATAATATGTTACATACTATGCATACAATAATATATAAGTTATATATAGTATTTATATGTAATAAGTATTTATATATTATATATCAGATATATATCAGATGAGTGAGCAAATGCCTACGTACCTAGATCAGGACTGTAGCCAGGCCTGCTTCAGCCAGCTCCACTCTCCCTCATTCTCAGGGAGCTTTTTCCAGGGACCTCTCACTCTATCCAAGGCCTGCGGATCTCACGAGGCAGGTGAAATACTGGCTTCTTCCTCCCAGGCTGACATAGGAGCTGTGTTTTCACCATTTATATTTACTATTACACCTGTGGCCCAAGCCAACACTTTAAGTCTCAAGGTTTGAAAGGTAAAAAAGATACCCACTTATTTTTTTCCTTAACAAATAATAGGATTGTGTATGTAGACAAGTGATTTAAATTTACGCTTATTGCCATAAATTGTCAGTTATCAGATAAAGACAGAAAATACAGCAAGGCTTACATCCCCCTAACAGAAACAAACATAGAATAAATTTTACAAGTAGACGTTGAGTGCAGTATATAAAATCAGAAAGGAAGAAAGTCTAACGACATATTTAGTTCAAGGTAATGGAGTACTATTGAGAAAGACAAAGGCAGACTTAAATAAGTGGGAAGCGTACAGTGACCGACCGTGGGCTGAGAATACGAGGAGAAAAAGACAAAGTTAAAGGGGAACCTTGGTAATGATATTACCTTTTGATAATAGGGTTGAAATTGATTGGAAGATTTAATAAAGTTCTAGTCAGAGTCCCTGCAGATCCCTACAGGTGTGCATTCATGTGAAAAATCAATAAATTGACTCTAAAATTCACAGGGAAATACAATTTCCAGGTATCCAAGGAAACACAATGCCAAGACTGGCCTCATAAGATACCAAGACTTCTTACTAAGCCAGGATGTGAGGCTAGGACAAGAACAGGCTGGTGGGAGAGAGTGGTATCAGTGAGGGTCCTTAGTCATTACTTGCTGCAGAGAGAAGGGAGAATGGCTGCTTTCTCGGTGTACTCGGTGGTGCGTCCATTAGCTACACTAATAATGAGACATGGAGTGTAGCTCTCCCTCCTACCAAACATAAAGCAGACCTCAAACGATTACAGATCCGAGCATGGAAGCATGAAACAGGGGTTGCTTCCTTGCCGCACACCAGCCTTTCACTGTGAGCCCTCTAAAACCACGAGTCAAAAAAAAAATCTTTCCACCTTTTAAGCGACTCTCTCGAATGTTTCTGGCCATGGCTACACAAAGTAAGGACCATGGGAGAGATACACAAAGTCAAGAGAAAAATGAGAGGCTGGATGTTAAAGAGGCAGAGAAGGATGCTTACAGCAGGACCCTGATCATGTCCAAGGACCAAGAGCATGACAAGAGAGAGCTCAGGTCTCCAGCCAGGCCTGCTGCAGCCAGATCCACTTTCCCTGAGCTTCTTCCAGGGACTTCTCACCATACCCGAGCGGCCATAGATCTCGCAAGGCAGTAAATACTTTGTAAGCAACCAGGGGAAGTTTGAGCTTAGAGAGCTGAAGTCATCAGTTTCTGCTGAAAAATCTGTGACATTCCACGAAGCTCAAGTGCTAACGCTGAAGTCACACATCACACATGGAAGTGAGTCACAGTCACGTGGAAACATGGTCACCTCGGTGAGTTGTAACTTAAGAAGTGTTTTGAACAAAAGGGAGCTCCTACGGGGAGAGCAGTGAAGTCCTGGAATTGTCACTATGGCGCACTGGAGAAAGCACAGACCAAGTATTAATGCAGTGTGCTTAGTACAATCGCCAGGAAATTCCATTCTTTTCTCCACCCATCTTTTCTTATTTTCCTTCTCTTTGACAAAATTTCTTTCTCTTTAAAACTCAATTTTTATTTCCCCCCTATTTTGCACTTATCACCTGTACTGATTGCTTTTGCATACCTGTGCCTAAAAGACCCTAAAGAACAATTTAAATGGAGGTAAGCTTTATTTTGATCAGTGTCTCAGAGGATGCAGGCCATGGTCACTTGGGCCCATACACTGGGTGGAACATCATGGTAACAGAATGAGTGGAAGAGAAGGCTGTTCACAGTGCGACCCACCGACAGGAAGCAGAGAGGAGGAGGAGCTCACAGCATGGTAGACAGGAAGCAGAGTGGAGGAGTGAACCTGGCAGAAGGAGGCAGAATGAAACAGTCAAATCACTGCAGACAGGAAACGGGAACGGAGCGGCGCACAATATAGCAGTCACAAACAGATAGGTTCACAACATTGCATGCAAGAAACAGGACAGCATACATAATCGCAGACAGGAGACAGAATGGAGCCATACTCAGAAGGGTCCAGGGTAACTAGGTATAACCCCCAAGGGCATGCCATCAGTGACCAACTTCCTCCAACCAGGCCCCTCCTTCCACGAATCCACCACCTACTGGGAACCTGTTCGAGTTTCAGATCCATTAATGGATGGAATCATTCATTAGGTCAGACCTCTGGAAAACCCTCGCAGGAACACCCAAATCTACTAATCCTTTAGTTGTTGTCTGTCAGTCGAATTGTCTATCAGGATTGATCCCCATGTCTTGATTGTAATTTTAAACGTGCTTGTGGTTCTTGCTCTTTGAAGTGGTCAGTTTCTAAGTTCTAGTCTCCTTCTCATCTTTATCTGAGTCTCTTTTTGTTTAGTCAATTAATTCTCCTCAGTCTCTCACTGGTAATTTCTTTTGTGGCTCTTTCCCTTTCTCCTAACTCCCATTTCCCACTTAACTGTCTTAGGACCTTGAGTAGCCAGGAGGCATCCACAGAACCAATGCCCACCCTGTTCCCACTCATGTAGCCACGTTAGCTCATAAAATCACCTCTAAATCTGTCTCGATCCCTCTGACAGACACACATTAGTAAGAGTAAAGAGTTCAGGGACCCATGAGTGGGGCGACATCATAAAACCATCTAGAAAGCAAATATCACATATCCCTGAGACACATGCTGTCCCTGTAAACAACCGGTGACATTTCGTAGCTATTAGATTTTGTGTACAGTAAGAGCCCGGGCTCACACAGGCATATTGGCTACTGAACCATTGTATCCTGGTGACATCTCAAAGCAGAACCAGAATAAAAGAAGAAAAGAAGAAACCACACGTTCAGTGTGGCTTAGACCCCTTGCCCAAGGCAGGCAAACTATCATGTACACTCATCTTTCTATCTCCAAAGTCCGGATCATCTCTCTCTCTCTCTCTCTCTCTCTCTCTCTCTCTCTCTCTCTCTCTCTCTCTCTCTCTCTCCCCCTCTCTCTTGTTGATAGAGAAAATAGCACAGATCCAATTTAAGGATGGCTCATTAAAACAATTTTAAAAATCACTTAAGCAATTAGCTGAGGAGAGATCCTTTGAGTTAACGGCATGCCTGAACAATTTATGAGCCGGCTGAGTCTTGATTAAATTAATCAATCAGGAGTTAACTGTTTTAGCTGCCAGTTTCACCCAGGATGACTGCTCTTGGGTGAAATCATCGGTGGATTGCTCTGATAGTCAGAAGCAGAAACAGGACTCAGTCAGAACCATGCCCTACTGCAGGTTAGGAACAAGTCATCGTTCCTAAGGAGGGGCTCAGAGAATTCTGAGAGAACAGGGAAGAACTAGGCTCATGGTAGGCAGCTGTAGCAGAAATGGAGCAGAAATGATGAGATGGAGGTAACATAGTGATGGCAACGGGAAGAGGAAGGGCAGCAACAGCAATGGCTGCTGCTTTGATGAACACTGAGAACCTAGCACTAAGTGCTTTCCACGCAGCCATCACAGATCTCAACTGTCCTGAAGGACACTTACGAGTGTCGTTCTGTCAGAGGTGTCACATTTCCCAGAGTGCTTTCTGAGCACCCCTCAAGCTCATACATTGAAGGCATAACCATCTATGCAATCTCTCTGGCAATTACAGTCCCCACATGCCCAGTAGCATTTACCAGTGAGAAAGTAGACTCACTTGGGAGTTGGAGAATCCGTGTAGGGTCAAAGAACTGGAAATAGAAAGTCTGACCATAGCTACAAAATGACCACTCTGAGACAAGCTTTTGGGACAACTGCAGTAAGCACTTCCAAGCTTGGCATCTGCTTCTAGACATTTCTGTTTCTCTGATCGGGGCAAGTCACTTGTCTTGCTTGAGCTCCAGTCTTCTCCAGAAGAGTCTGTGGACTGTTATGGGTCGGGTGATCAGATGTAGGACAGGAAGAGCCCTGATGTACAGGCCTCTCAGGCAGAGGTGGGCTTATTGCTGTAACTAGGGTAAAGGTCTTAACTGTGCCTCTTCAAGGTCGTAGGTCAGGATCCTAACCCCAATACCTCAGAATGAAACTCTATTTGGAAACAGGCCTTTGAAGGCTGTTCTGGTTTCCTTTTCTGTTGCTGTGATAAAACATTAACTTAGGGAGGAGATGATTTATTTGGTTTACATTTCCAGGTCACAGTCCATCATTAAGGGAATCAAGTCAGCACAAGCTGTATCTTGAAACAGAACCATGGAGGAATACTCCTTATTAGCTCTCACTGGCTCATGGTTAGCTAGCTTTCTTCTATAGCCTGGGACCACGGGCCTAGGGATGGCATCTCCCTCAGTGGGCTGGGCTCATCGTATACATCCTATGTCAGTTACAACAACATGACAATCCTTTACAGATGTGTACAGACCGACTTGATAAAGACAATCACCTAAGTGAGACTCGTTTTTAGACGATTTTTAGGACATAACAGGTTAACAGTTAATGTTAACTAGGACAAAGACATTATGAATGTAAAATGACTTTTCACTGTTGTGATGGTTTATATATGCTTGGCCCAGGGAGTGTGGCACTATTTGGAGATATGCCCTTGTTGGAGTAGGTGTGTCACTGTGGGTATGGGCTTTAAAAACCTAGTTCTAGCCAGCCTGGTCTACAAAGTGAGTTCCAGAACAGATAGGGCTACACAGAGAAACCCTGTCTCAAAAAACCAAAAACCAAAGACCAAAGACCAAAAACCAAAAACCAAAAACCAAAAAACGAAAAACGAAAAACAAAAAACAAAAAACAAAACACAAAACACAAAACACAAAACAAAACAAAACAAAACCCTAGTTCTAGCTGCCTGGAAGTGAGTCTTCCACTAAGAACCTGCAGATGAAGACGTAGAACTCTCAGTTCTGCCTGCACCATGCTTGCCTCTATGCTATCATGTTCCTGCCTTGATGATAACGGGCTGATCCTCTGATGCTGTAAGCCAGACCCAATTAAATGTTGTCCTTTATAAGACTTGCACTGGTCACAGTGTCTGTTCACAGCAGCAAAACCCTATCCAAGACAGAAGTGGTCTCAGTGTTTTTCTCTCTCTCTATCCAGGTCACACACTGATGACTCATCTCCGGGTACTGGAGTGGACTTTGGGGTCACAAGAGTATTACTGTTATCAGTAGGGTGTCATCAATGTAGGAATTACATCTGCTGCTCTTACCACCTGTGGATGTAACTACCTCCGATATCAGACTATCAGCCTGTTAGACTATTGGAACAGGTCCCTGTAACAGGCCGCAAGGAGAAAGCACTGCCATGAACCAAAGAGTGGGTCCTGAACGGATAGTGAATCTACCCACACCCTGACCTTGGCCTTCCAGACTCTTGAATTTCTTGAATTAATCTGCTATTTCTAATTTTATTATAGACACCAGAATAGAGTGAAACAGGGCTCTAACCCAGTCTGACTCAGATAGTTATAAAAAGTAAAAAAGAAGAAGAAGCAGAAGAAGCAGAAGCAGAAGAAGAAGGAGGAGGAGGAGGAGGAGGAAGAGGAGGAGAAGGAGAAGAGAAGGAGGAGGAAGAAGAAAAAGAAGAAGGAGAAGAAGAAGGAGAAGAAGAAGAAGAAGAAGAAGAAGGAGGAGGAGGAGGAGGAGGAAGAAGAAGAAGAAGAAGAAGAAGAAGAAGAAGAAGAAGAAGAAGAAGAAGAAGAAGAAGAAGAAGAAGGAAGAAGAAAGAAGAAGAAGAAGAGGAGGAGGAGGAGGAGGAAGAGGAAGAGGAAGAGGAAGAAGAAGAAGAAGAAGAAGAAGAAGAAGAAGAAGAAGGAAGAAGAAGAAAGAAGAAGAAGAAGAAGAAGAAGAAGAAGAAGAAGAGGAGGAGGAGGAGGAGGAGGAGGAAGAGGAAGAGGAAGAGGAAGAGGAAGAGGAAGAAGAAGAAGAAGAAGAAGAAGGAAGAAGAAAGAAGAAGAAGAAGAAGAAGAGGAGGAGGAGGAGGAGGAAGAGGAAGAGGAAGAGGAAGAGGAAGAGGAAGAAGAAGAAGAAGAAGAAGAAGAAGAAGAAGAAGAAGAAGAAGAAGAAGAAGAAGAAGAAGAAGAAGAAGAAGAAGAGGATTTAGTTGTCTAGAGGGAAACCATGACTGCAGGGGAATCTAACCTAAGTTAATATTTGATTCCTAGTCTCTCAGACTGTGAAATGCTTATCTGTGCTTTGGTATGGGAGAGTTCACAAGCATAAACACAGCAGAAGGTAACAAGGACCCTTCTTGTCCCTGATGCCTTCTATTTTGGTCCTCGTTTCGGTGGAAAATTCCACCAGAAGGGACGGTCTTTCCCATCCCTCCACATCCCTCCACAGCTGTGAAGCCTTGGTGCTACTCTCAGACCAATGTGTCCCAGCAAACTACAAACAGCCGAAAGTTCAGCACAGGTGCTCGGGGCTTTACAACTCAAGACACAGGTCAGGAGAGTGCTTGACTCTATAATCACAGATGGACCAAGTGCATCCCACCCTGCGTGAAGTCACTCTGTCCTAATTAGTACAGACACCCTCTTTCTGACCACGTTCCAGGATCCACAGCTCTTGCTGCCCCCCAGCCATGTATCTATGAGTCCCCAATAAACAGCATCCCTTGTGATGTGCTCTTGCCTCTGTCTTTGGTCTCACGGAAACTTGGGACAAGCCCTCACATATGGACTAGGTTACTCTGGAACACAAGGATGTGCCTAGAGCAGCTTCCTGTACCCTTATGTTGTCTCCTCCACAGGATGTAGGTTCCATGCAAGAACAGCCTGGTAATGTCATGAGCTATTCTAGTGCCTGGACCACTGAGAGCATCGTCCCTCTAGATAACAGCCAGTAGTTAACTGATCTCTTCACAGTGTTCAGAGAAATAAGTGTAAAACAGGAGCTTCCCTCCCATCCGGTGACAATCTGGCTTCCACGTTATTTCCCTTTCTAGCAGTGAGGTTCCCACCTTCCCCATGCCGTGGAAGGTTTCTTTTGCACGTTCTCTCTCGAGACACATCAGCGTGCTTTGGATACTTGACTCCATCCATCTCTTTCTAAAAATGAGTTCTGCAGGTCCAGGAAATTCCCACAGATATCATCCCTAATCTTCTCCCCAACTGGAAGTCCAGAGTTGCACCTCTTACCTCCCAAAGACTGATGGACGGCGTCCGTCACGATGAAGGTTGAGAAGAACAAGGTCCAGGCGATTGCCTCTCCTGCACCTGAAAATTCCTTCTTTGGATAAAAGGATACGTGTGTCCACAGCAGTAGGAGAAGTTATATTTTTAAACATATTATTATGCTTTCTTTGGTGGTACACACCTTTAATCTCAGAACTCCAGAAACAGAGACAGATGGACATCTGGGAGGCTGCAGACCTTGGACACCTCATGTTTACCTAACAGCATCCTGATTGCACTGAGAGACCTCATTCAAAGACTGGCCCGAACTATGTAGGACAGTTATGTGAAGTAGGCATGCCTTATGCTGTCTGCACACTGTCAAAGTCACCTGAAGACAGTTCTTAGGAAGCATCCCTCTGTGGTGCTTGTGACTGTGGTGTTCTTATGGAACCCGTAGAAATGTTCTGAAACCCTTTAAAGGACAGGCATATAGAGGACAGCACATTTCTACTGGCAAATGACCAGGAGGCCCAGAGAACACCTTGAACCCCGGTCCAGGTGCAGCTAGAGCTCTCGTCACCCTTCATCTACAGTTGATGTCACTCCAAATCCCAGCAAGGTCGGACTTTACTCACTCAATGCTTTGATTCTAATTAAAACAAAACAAAACAAACAAACAAACAAAACAACACAGAAGGCAAGGGAGCGGAGGAAAACCCGGGCTGCAGTGATGGGTGAATATTTTATTTATGGGGCCTGTTCCCCCAAGGTGCTAGGGCTGCAGCATAATAAAATACATGCTATGAATACCAAAATAGCAATTTAATAAGGCCACCCTGAAAAGCTATAAGAGAGATGGATGGTGCAGGTGGGGACGGGGTTATTTATAAATGTGGGTATAGACCGGAGCAAATAGGTTCTCAGTGTGTTTGTGTCCCGCACAGTGTGTGCAGGTGTGCATGCAAAGGGGTATGCACATGCATGTTTACAAAGAGAGGGACTCCAGCCCGGTCTTAGACCCAGCCCCAGCCCCGTGTCTGAGGTGGAGACATGACCTTGAAGTCTCCCCCACTCCTGCCAACCAGAGCCCTCTGTCGTTCCTGCCTCTTGCATGCAGCACTGTGTTCCCACACAGGGAGGTGCAGAGCAGCAGGGGGTATCAACAGGAGCAGACTGTTGTTTCAACCTTTCAGAAAAACAATGGGGGTACGTATCAGCGCTCTGAAGACGCTTATGCCGGGTGTGCAGTCATTTTCCTTCCGAGATAATCTAACCTAAGCAAACAACCCAAATATAAACCAATATTTTTGCACAAGGTTTGTACCCCTCTAGATCACTTAACAGATGTGAAAATTATGAGCAACCTAAATTTCTAATAAGAGAATAATCATTATAGCCAACCATTGTATGAAATGGTATGGTTCTCCAAAGGATCTTTACAAAAAGCTTTCAGAATCATGAAATGCTCAGGAAATGGATTGCAGAAGGGTGATTTTGAGGGACCCTTTCTAGGCCAAGCCCCTCAGCTCTGTTGTCAGGGCCTTAAGAAAAGACCTGAGTGGGTGGTGGAGGATGGCTAGAGAGCTGACTCAGCAGTTGAGAGCCCTGACTGAGCAAAGGTGAGTACCGGAGTTTGGGTCCCAGTACACACATAACAAGCCAGGCATCCATCCGGCCCACACCTGTAGCTGCAGCTCTCAGAGGCTGGAAACAGGAAAGTCACTGGATATCTTTGGCTTCCAGCAGAGCTGACACACCTTAAGCTCTAGGCTCTGAGAAAGAGAGCCTGCCCCTGAAGATGGAAAGTGATGGGGAGGGAACCCAGCACTTTCTCTGGTCTCTCCATAGACACGTACCTACACACACACACACACACACACACACACACACACACATACAGGCACACACACATACAGGCACACAATTAAAAATAAAATGAATCTTTAAAAAAAGTGTTTAGGATCCACAAATTAAAATATACGGGCTAAAAGAAGACTGAAATGCAGTAATCTAAATCAGATTTGAAAATAAAGTTTCTCATGGGGTGGCTAGCCCTGAGGTGAAAATTACTTCCTTTTTTCTACTTTTCTGACCTTTGATATGGTTCAGTAAACTCTTTTTTTTTTTTTTTTAAAGGACAATGCAGTAGTCCTTAAAAGGGTCGCTAGTGCTTAGGATGGCAGAGATAGGTGTTCTTCCAATCTTGCTATCACGGTGACGTCTTCGGTGTTATGTCACTGTCCTGCTCATTGTTTGACACAGTGGAACCCCCTCCCTTGCTTTTAACTGTGCACACAGCAGCCAGGACCCAGCCAGCCAAGTCAGGATGACACAGCGACCTGCCTATGACAGTGGAAGGCCCAACTGGCCCAACACAGGAGGGGGGAGGCTGAAATGGCAGCTACTTTGGCTTTGTCGTGTGTGTAAGCTCTTCTGTTGCTTGCTGGTGGGTTTTGTTTGTTTGTTTGTTTGTTTCATCACATGGGCAAAACAACAAAAAGAGTTTGCTACAAGAAAAACAGGCCGCACATTTCCATCCCTCAAGACAGCAGATGACAAACGTAATGTACACAAACTCAGCATCGGTGTTTGCAAGGCTCAAACTGCTGAGCTCCTGGAACCCAGGACATTCAGATCAGCCTATGGGCCTGGATGTCTACCCAGGAAGCTCGTGTAGTTTTAAGAGAACCCGTAAGCCGCCAGTGTGATGGGTGGCAGGAGATGCATTTAAGTAGCAAGATTTTCATTTAGGTCTGACAACCGGTCTGTTAATTTAATTTTGCTGTCTGCAGTCCCCAGCTTTCCCAGTTACATTTGTAAAGGCAAAACATTGGAGGTTGTGTGGCTCGACAGAAGGGAAATTCTCAAACAGATAAACGATGCCAGTGCCTAGTGGTGCCACCCAATCCTTCAAGCAGAAGATAATTGAAGAAGCCACTGTGGTGGATTTTTCCATGGGCTTCACATATTTTTTTTTTTCAAGCAAAGCATCTGGGAAGTTCTCTCTGATGGGGCTGAGGCTGATGGCCTTATTGTAGATGCGATAACAAATTCAGTTAAAAGCATAACATCAGCTGGGCAGTGGTGCACACACCTTTAATCCCAGCACTTGGGAGGCAGAGGCAGGCGGATTTCTGAGTTCGAGGCCAGCCTGGTCTACAAAGTGAGTTCCAGGACAGCCAGGGCTACACAGAGAAACCCTGTCTCGAAAAACCAAAAATAAAAGAAAGAAAGAAAGAAAGAAAGAAAGAAAGAAAGAAAGAAAGAAAGAAAGGAAGGAAGGAAGAAAGAAAGAAAGAATATAAAATGATAATCATTGCTGTTACACATTCATGTATGTAGACCAGCTTGTTATATCTATGATGTAGAGAGATCTGTATACACCATCACTCTCCTAAAGGCATTCAGGGGCTTTCTTCTGTGTGGTCTTCCTATATTACATGTTTTTACAGAACTGTCTCTGATCTTCAAACCTGCCTCTGCAGTTTAGTTTGAAATTGTTGCTGTCTTTGGTATTTCTTCTATTGACATTTATTTCTTATGCAAGGAATTGACCCCAGGGCCCACATGTCAACTGTCACATGTCTATAATGGGTCACATAAGAAAATCTTCCCCACACAGTCCCTGGGTACAGGATGACTCAGACTGCACTTTGCCACATGGAGGACCGGCTCTGCTGCAGAGTATAGAAACATTTCAGCTTAAATATCCACACAGGGACTGCCTGTTCACAGTGTCTTTCTTCAACAGACTCTTTGAAGACAAAAGCTGCCAAGTAAGTTACCTCTACTCTGTGTTTAAAAGTGTTTCACCAAATATAGATGTTACAAAAAGCATAACCTTTCTCAATTTTACACGATTCCAGTAAAATAACATTGGCTAAATTTGGAGTGCGATACCAAGACTCAGAATATTCCAAGGCCCACTTAGCAGCGCTTCCAGACTAACGCTTGCGCACTGCCCTCGGCTTGTGTGCAGCTCTTTCCATTTTATTTCATGCTTTCTTCACTTCAGTGGAGAGATAAATTTGTTATTTCCTTATTTGCAAGTCTTTCTTTGAACGCATTCAATTCCCTGGAAGTGCTAAAAATTCTAAAAGAAGATGTGTGTGTGAGTGTGTGTATGAGTGTGCATGAGTGTATGTGAGTGTATGTGTGTATGAGTGTGTGTGTGTGTGTGTGTATGTGTATGCATGTGTGTGTGAGTGTATATGTATGTATGAGTGTGTGTGGGTATGTGTGAGACCAGAGAAGACCCCGAGAAGCCGATATAGATGGCAGGACCAAACTCATCCTTGGCAGTCACAGGCATCAGAGGGTTATAAAAGTCTGTGACAATCCCACGACCAACCCAGGAGCATGCTACCAAGGCAGCAAGACCTACCGCCATGAAAACAATGCCTTCAGTCTCCACTAAATGGGCCTTCTTCACTTTGTCATCTCCCACAGAGAGAGCATGTACTTCATGTTCATCATGGTAACAAATATAGCCAGGAAGCCCACCACGAGGGATCCTACCATTAGGGCCCAAGTGTCCTGTAGGCCACCGGCAGAGTGAGTGTGAAGTCATACACTTTGCTGCTCCTCAAGCTGGTACTCTGTGTGACACACTCTGTTCAGAGCCCTTCACCTGGCCTGGGCTGTGATGATGTTGCCCGCATACGAGATCATCTGCCATTGTGGAATGGCAGTGCTCAATTTCAGGCCCACCCAGCCAAGCATGACCATTGAAAATCCCAGCTATTAAAGGCCTAAAATGGCTATTTCTGTCTCAGAAAAGATGAGACGTGCCAGGAGGGCAACCCCACCATAAAACAAAACCTGGGGAGAAACACAAGAAAATTAGATTGGAGATTTAAGTCACCCAGAGACAAAAGAAAATCCACTCCAGTGGAGAGACCTTCTCACAGCAGAGGTGACCGTCTTACAGCAGAGGAATGTGGCATCACTCAAAGGACTGGTTCCATACAAAATCAGCCCTGGGTGGCTCAGAGACTACCCAGGGAAGTGGAGAGGTCATTAGGGTGTGACCCCCCAAAAGTGTGAGGGGCCTGCAGCTCCAGGTTGCAGTGCCCTGTAGATGGAGGTGGGCAATGACTCTGCAGGTGAGCTTTTTTCTTTTTCTTTCTTTCTTAATATATGTGTTAGCATCTCTATGTATATGCCACATCTGTGTAGTTGCCTGAAGAGCCCACAAAGGTCATCATATTCCCCTGGGGCAAGAGTGACAGGTGGTGTGAGTTGCTGTATGTGGGGCCTGGGAACTCTACTCCTGTTCTTGCAGAGAACAGAAACACACACTGAGCAGGACACAGTCCTAGCTGCTAAGCTAGCGACCCCAGAAACATTACATTGTATAGTGGATTCTGATACTTAAATATTACATTGTATAGTCGATTCTGATACTTAAAGTCTTGATGTTGATTATTGCTGTTTGACTGGCAGAAAAACCATAGCTTAAAAAAAATCTAATTACTCAATATGCATGAACCAAAACCAGAGCCAAATGTAGTTTCTGTTGGCTTCTTAGTGGGGATGTTACTTCTAAGTCGATGCTGTATGCCTTGTCAGTTTGGTATGCTTATTCACATCATTACTTCAAAATAAAAAGCTGGGGTGTGGCTTAGTGATAGAGCGCATGCTTAGCATGTGTGTGGGCTTGGTTAGACATTTCAGCGAAAATCAGAAACTGAACAAAACACTCCATTTCTGATGTTACACTTTTTGTTTTGTTTGTTTGTTTTTTCGAGACAGGGTTTCTCTGTGTAGCCTGGCTGTCCTGGAACTCACTTTGTAGACCAGGCTGGCCTCGAACTCAGAAATCCGCCTGCCTCTGCCTCCCAAGTGCTGGGATTAAAGGCGTGCACCACCATGCCCAGCGGTGCTCCCCACTGTTACAGTGGGTCATCCCTCCTCAGTTAACCTAAACTGGAGACCCCTGTACATATACATCCAGTTGTATCTCCTGGGTGATTTTAATTCATGCCAATGATTTAGTAAAAATTAACCATCATAGAGGCTGGAGAATATGATTCACTGGGAATGAGAACTCTCTCTAAAGCATGCAGATGTGAACTCAAATCTCCAACATCAGCGTAAGAAGCGTGGCATGGCTGTATGTGTCTATAAACCCATCCAGCACTGGGAAGCAGAGACAGGCAGATCCTGAGAGCTTGCTAGCCAGCCAGCCTTGCCCAAATGGCAGGCTTCCAACATAGTACAAGACCCTGTCTCAAGGAAATACTGTGGAAAGCAGAACAAAAAGACATACAGTGACCTGCTCTGGCTTCTACACTCTCACATGGATGTAACACTCACACACACACACACACACACACACACACCAATCGCATATCCCAATGACTTAAAACCAATTTTAATAATTGTGATTTACTCTCACAATCATTTGGACTTAGCAGGTATGTGGTAATGTGTCCTTTTATCTATCCCTCTGCCCTCGTGGGCACTTCTACTCTTGGCCTCTGACATGCTCTGGCATGCTGAGCTCTCTGCCAGCTCGGCCTTCTGCACATGAGCCGCTTACTGCAGTTGTTCAGGGCAAGCCCAGCCAGTCTCATGGTGTGGAATACTCAGCTTTATTCCTGTCTCTCTGGGTTTCTGGGAGCTCTTGCTCTCTTGCCTTCTTGCTCCCTCTCTGTCCCCTTCCTCCTTCCCCGCTCTCTTTCCACATGCTCTTGGGGGCCTCTCCCCCTCCCCCTCCTCTCCCCCTTCCCCTCCTCTCCCCCTTCCCCTCCCCCCTCCTCCTCCTCCTTCTTCTTTTTCTTCTTCCTCTCTCTCTCTCTCTCTCTCTCACTCCCTCCTTCCCTCCCTCCCTCTCTCCCTTTCTCTGCCTCTACAACCCTCTTGACTCCCCTCCCCATGCCCTGAATAAACTCTATGCTATACTAAAAAAAAATTGTTTTCTGGGAGATTCATGGGGTTTGATAGCTCATCGTTCATTCATAATTTATTCATTTATCACTCCCCCACATGCAGATGAAAAGGGTACTAGGGAAACTGAGGCAGAGATAGTCCCATGGTTGGGAAACTCCAGGCAGAGTGGGGTAGGGTAGCTCACGCTGAGACTTTCTCCTCTGCCCACCTCATCCTGCTGGCTGCTGCTTCTTGTTCCCTGCAGGGCTCAGCCTCCGTCCATTGACGCCTCTTCTAAGACAACACAGTGTCAACTCCAGATGCTGAGGAGCTGGTGTGGCCACCAGGTATCATCTTGTCTCCCTGTGCCCCTGGTGGTACCACCTCTCCTAACCTGGAGTGTTGATTTCCACAGCCCAGAGAGGGAGACTCCCTTCTCCCTGCAGGGTGCCTTTGCTGGCTGCTTTGTGCACGGTCACTCTTTCTTCATCTACACACACAGCACTGTTCCCAACCTTGCCACTCACAGCGCAGCACCAGACCTGCGATCTTCTTCTACCCAAACTGAGGCTTCTCTGTCTTCCTTGAAGACCTGAAGTGCTGTTTCCCGAGTCTGCTTCGGTTCCGGTGGCCTCTTCCCAGAAGGCTGCTGTTCTGTTGCTATTCCCATGCTAGTCAATATCATCGTGGGAAACATGCAAAATCTTGCAGAGCTAGCCACTAAAAATGTAAATTAAATGCATTTTTAAAATGTGTGTTAGGAATTTTAAGAGAACGAGGAGAAGGAAATGGGGATGGATAGACTAGAGGCAAACCAGACCCAACGCCGACTCTGGTTATCCTACCAGAAGAGGTGCTACAGACAGGGCTGGCAAACAGGGGGAGTGTGTTGTAACTTCATGTTCAGAAAAACTGGGCCCTGTGGCCTCCACATGCATTCTCACCCATGAGAAGGAGCAGGGGGTGATAACGGGTGTGCATTGCCAGGAGCAGGTACAGCCCTACATGTGCACTGACCTGCAGTTCCCTTTGGATAATTCCCAGGGCTACAGAGCAGCCTCAGGCCAGGCCAGGGCCTGCTGTTCTGATGCACTGATTCCCTATGGAACAGCACATAAACAGCTGGACCGGCAGCTGAGAAGACAACAGTAACCTAAACTCAACCCCAAGTGCAAACTCAACCCAAGTCCAAACTCAACCCAAGTCCTGAACTCAAGCGCAAACTCAAGCTCAAGGACATGGGCAAGTTATAGTGGGAGGCCACCCCAGGCTCTGCAGCACCCCAGAATCTGCTGCTTGGTTCCATTTCTTTCTTCATGCTCCGTGACTGAAAGGTATTTTAAAGAACCCCTCTCCCTCCGATGTTATGGAGCATCTTCTTAAAAGTCACTAGTGCTCTGCCCGGCCATTCTCTAACCCTGTATCCCCTGTTAAGAGCAATGTTGAACAGCCAGCGTTTTACACTCCCGTGAAAGAAAACCGAGGCAGAGTTTAAGTGCTACACCCAAGGAGAAACAGCTGATACATGGAGAAGCCTGGGTGTGTTTCAGGTGGGCTCACTTCTCAGCCCTGGCCCCGGAGCCTGTGTGTGTGAGAGGACAGATGTCACCAGACAGACGGTTAATGGACTCCAGGATCTCCAGGAGAGTGTAATAAATGAGCAAATTAAAGCCGCAGTAGAGATGGTGTGGACCACTTTGTACCATAGGATGCTCTGAAAAGCTGAAGAGGGAGCACATGCTTGACAGAGCATGAGCAGAAGATGCCACGGCCCAAGGGTCTCAGAAAGCAAGATAGGGGAGCTTTGGCATAAAATACAAAACGGAGATGAGAAGACACAGAGGGATCCGGACAAAGAGGAGGATCCGCTTTGTACATACAAGAAAGAGATGCGACCAAGGTGTGATGGTTCATCTTCAGGGTCAACCTGGCAGGATGTACTATCACCGTGGAAACACATCTCTGGGTGTGTCTGCGAGGGGACAATGTGAGTGTGTATGTGTGTGTGTGGGTGTGTGTGTGTGCGTGTGTGTGCGCTACCCTATGCTCTAAGAGCCTGAACTGAATAAAAAAGAGAAGGCAGAGCCGGAGAGATGGTTCAGTAGGGAGAAGCATGGATCATGCAAACCTGGTGACTTCAGTTTAATCCCTGGAACCCAAAACAGTAAAGGAGAGAACCAGTTCTGCCGAGTTATGCTCTGACCTCCATACTCGTGCCATGGCCATGTGCCTGTGTACAGGAATATCACACACACTATAGCAACAAGAGAGAGTGTGAGTTGGGCACCAGCACATCACAATCACACACACTAGCAATGAGTCAGAGAGAGAGAGAGAGAGAGAGAGAGAGAGAGAGAGAGAGAGAGAGAGGGAGGGAGGGAGGGAGGGAGGGAGGGAGGGAGGGAGGGAGGGAGAGAGAGAGAGAGAGAGAGAGAGAGAGAGAGAGAGAGAGAGAGAGAGAGGGAGGGAGGGAGGGAGGGAGGGAGGGAGGGAGGGAGAGAGAGAGAGAGAGAGAGAGAGAGAGAGAGAGAGAGAGAGAGAGAGAGAGAGAGAGCTGGGCGCCAGCATTGTGTGCTTCTTTAGTGCGGATGTGATGTGACACGCTGCCTCACACTCTTGTCTTCCTCGCTGTGTTGGACTGTCTCTAAACGTTGTGAGTCAACATAAATCCGTTATTCCTTAAGGTATTTTTGTCTGGTGTTTTGTCACAGCCGCAGCAGTAGCAACAAATGCACAACTTTAAAACCATTTGCTTTGGTCTGGATGTGACATACAACTCTGCCTACAGGATTGAATTCTGTATTCATCAGTAAGTCCACAGCTGCAAAGCCCTTTTGTTAGTAGGAGTCCTGAACATGGGTGTACCATTCTCACGGCAGTGTGCCGTCTGCCTGTTCTCACCACCCGATGGGCACTACAAGACAAATTTGGGCTCAGCCAACATCCACAAGGACAGATTGTTTGCACCACTTCATCAAGCACCCTTCATGGCCCCAACTGCTTGCTCCTTACAGTCTGAATCGCTCTAATACCCAAGACATTTTTTTTTAGAATAAAGTCTTAAATTAATTAATGAATTAATTGTGTGTCTGTGTGTGCCTGAGGGTGTCTGTGTCTATATGAGTGTGTGTGTCTGTTTGTCTGTGTCTGTGTGTGTGTGAGTGCCTCTGTGTGTGTGTCTGAGAGCATGTGTGTGTGTCTCTGTATGTGTATCTGTGTATGTGTCTGAGGGTATGTGTGTCTGTGTAAGTATGTGTGTATCTTTTGTGTGTGTATGTGTCTGTGTATGAGGATGTGTGTATGAATGTCTGTGTGTGTGTGCGTGTGTGTCTATGTGTGTCTCTCTGTGTGCATGTGTCTGAGGGGGTGTGTGTCTATGTGAGTATGTGTGTGAGAATCTTTTGTGTGTGTATGTGTCTGTGTATGAGGATGTGTGTGTTTGTGTGTATGAATGTCTGTATGTGTGCGTGTGTGTGTCTGTGTGTATGTGTCTGAGGGTGTGTGTCTGTGTGAGTGTGTGTGTGTCTGTTTGTGTGTATCTCTGTGTGTGTCTGAGGGTTTGTATGTCTTATGTGAGTTTGTGTATTGTGTGTATGTCTGGGTACTGCTAGCTCTGAGTGTGTGTCTGTGTGTGTCTGTGTGTATCTGTATGTGTGTTTGAGTTTCTGTGTGTGTGTGTGTGTGTTGCCAGTGGCAATACAGGACAACTTTCAGGAGTAGATATTCGACTTCTGCCTTGTCGAGTCAGGGTTTCTCTGGTTTCTGCTGCTGTTTCTCTGGTTTCTCCTCCTCCTCCTCCTCCTCCTCCTCCTCCTCCTCCTCCTCCTCCTCCTCCTCCTCCTCCTCCTCCTCCTCCTCCTCCTCCTCCTCTCTTCTTCTTCTTCTTCTTCTTCTTCTTCTTCTTCTTCTTCTTCTTCTTCTTCTTCTTCTTCTTCTTCTTTTCCTGGAGCCTTTCATCTGTTCTATCTGCTGACTTCCACTTACTCCTTCTTATTCTTCATCATGTTATAGCTGAGTTTGGGGACCTACTTTATTCATTTGTATTTTTAAATCAATATGTAGTTTTCTGCTCTAAACAATATCAAGAAATAGATTTTCCTTTTGGCAACACAGCAAATGTGATTTGTTCTGGAGCCTGGCAAGCTCCATGTATTTGACTATAAAGAATAACATTGATGGTGTCCCCCACTAATAACCTGTCTCATGTGGAATTCATGCTTTTGATAAATTAATGATCTTGCATGACAGACTAATTAAATTGCCATCTTGAGCTTACGGAAAGGCAGGTTTTTCCAAATGCCTTCGATATGCTTTGTAGTTCTTAGAAACCATCAATTTCCCTTTTCCTTTTTTTTCTTTTCTTTTAAGAAAAGCCAAGTCAGAACCTCACACTTAGGAAGATGGATGCAGACTGCCCGTGACAGCTAGCCTCGCAGAACAACAGCATGGAGCTTCTGTGATCCTTCTTTGGTTAGGAGGTTACCCTTGCTCTGGCAGCATCCCAGGACAGGAAGCAAAATAAAAAGACAGGGAGACAGTGATGAGACCATTCCAGTCTTTACTAGAAAGGTCGCCAGTCCCAGCCTTCAAGAGTGACCCTTGAAGGATTCCCAGAACCCTTGTCATGCTGGACACAGAAGCAAATGACCCCAAGCAGCATCACAGAGCCCTCACCTTATGTTTCCCTTTGCCACCGCACAGCTGTCCACCCCAGCCAGCCTCTCAACAGCACTGTCACCCCACAGAGTCCACCCGAAGAAGCAGAGCTCCCCAGGGGAACACACTTGACTTAGAAGTGAGGTGTTGGAAGTTTTCAAGAAGACAGGAGCATAACAACTCACTAGCCCTTCCATTTGGTTAATTAGAAGGCATCCCATATCCCCCAGGTTGTTCCAGGCACACTGGAAATGTGGGGTAACTAAATATGCAAATGTTCACCTTGTTGGCACTGTGGGGTCCCCACTCCATGTGCTATGGGAAGGCTGTGGGGTCTACACAGGTACATGAGTCTTCCCTGAGGCATCAGAGGGGTGGGGCTGCATACTTTTGGGGTTTGTATCTGATAAAAGTGCACAGATGGAGCAGTCAGGAGTCACCCTTGCCACCATATGAAGAGAGTGTGCCCATCACCAGGGAATGGTTGGACCTTACGATGAAGACTTCCTAAGCCCAGTGGGTTGCAGAGTTTGGGCTGGTCTTCGGGCACTGTGGATCATTCAAATGATGAGGGTGGAGACTGAAAGGGCCAGGGTGCCCTCCACATGTTGGGACCTGTGAAGTCCAGGAACAGAATCTCAGCTCTTGGGAAGAATAAGGAACAGCAAAAGCTCAGCCGGGCAGAGTTTATGGAAAGCAGAGCTTAGTGATGAGAGACAGAGAGCCTGGGACTAGAACCCTAGAACCTCCCCTATAAGATGCTCCGGCATGCCAGGGATTCCAAGGCCTCACTACGACATCAGCTTGCCAAGCTGACCCTGTGGGGGACCCCAGTTCTTGCATTTACCCCTATAAATTCAGATGTCAGTCCTGACTCGTCCATGGATCTTGGGATTTGTGTGGCCATGACTGACTGTCAGTTCAGACAAAACAACAGCTGGTGGTGGAACTGGAGTGGCCTTTTGGCCACGTGACAAAGCTAATTATGGGTGTAGACAGACCAATTATGTGTATCGACAAAAGCTATAATGAACTCTCCAATTGTCTGCGTTTGGTAGGATTCCAAGTCAAGTTACCTAAGTTTTCTCAGCTCCATTTCTTTTTGTAGATCTGGAGAGAGGGATGAAAAATATCTGGTGTAGCAAGAAGAGTGTACCCAGGATGCCTCTGGCATTCGATAGAACAGAACAGCATTAGCCCAAATATGCATCTCAAGTAACTACTCACTACGGTGCGGTGCGTGGCTGTGTGCACCTGTGTGTGCAGGCGTATTACATGCGTTTGTATGTGGAGGCCAGAAGTGGACATCCGATGTCTTTCTCAATTGCTCTGGGCCTTAATTTTTTCCAGGTCTTTCATTAATTCTAGAGCACATGGGTTCAGCTTGTTGACCAGGGAGCTCCAAGGTCTATGTGCATCTTTCAGCGCCGGGGTCACGGAAGAGCACCACCATGCCCAGCTTGTACTTGGTGTTCTGATTAGGGTCTAGGGCCAGCTATCCTGCTTTCTTTCTCCAGGCTCCACTGGCCTGCTTCTCATACGCCTGCAGGCTTGGCTTGCGGCTCTGTCACTCTATTCTCTGTCCCAGCATGGTCGTGTCCCTCACCTTATACAGACACAAGATTTGGTTCCATCCTAACCCAATGTTACCCGACTCTGAGTATGTCTATTAACGCAACAGGATATAAAGCGGTTTCTGCCGGAAGTGTGGTCTTTTCACGTGGGTGGATTGATGCCTGGTGACAGCTAAGACAGGGTGAGAGCTTGGCACTCACTACCTTCATTCTGATGCCCTTCTGCCTTAAACTCTGGGGCAGGAGCTGTTCAGCTTTGCTCTTTTTCTAAAGCCGGTGCCCCACCCCCACCCATTCAAGGCCAAAGTCACCAAAATAGGGTAGCTATTTTTAAGATTCTAGGTATAGGCAGGCCTCTCAAGCAGATCACCTCATCATGGGACTGTCCCAGAGTGGAAACTGAGGCTCTCCCCTAAGCAGGAGCAGCTGGAGGTAACTCTACTCCCTTTCCTTTCCTTTCCTTTCCTTTCCTTTCCTTTCCTTTCCTTTCCTTTCCTTTCCTTTCCTTTCCTTTCCTTTCCTTTCCTTTCCTTTCCTTTCCTTTCCTTTCCTTTCCTTTCCTTCCCTTCCCTTCCCTTCCCTTCCCTTCCCTTCCCTTCCCTTCCCTTCCCTTCCCTTCCCTTCCCTTCCCTTCCCTTCCCTCCCCTCCCCTCCCCTCCCCTCCCCTCCCCTCCCCTCCCCTCCCCTCCCCTCCCCTCCCCTCCCCTTCCCTCCCCTCCCCTTCCCTTCCCTTCCCTTCCCTTCCCTTCCCTTCCCTTCCCTTCCCTTCCCTTTCCTCTTCCTTCCTTTCTTTCTTTCTCTTTCTTTCTTTCTTTCTTTCTTTCTTTCTCTTTCTTTCTTTCTTTCTTCCTTTCTTCCTTTCTTCCTTTCTTTCCTTCCTCTCTCTCTTCCTTCCTTCCTTCCTTCCTTTCTTCCTTTCTTTCTAACTTCTTATTTATTTTCTTTAAGGTCCCCTTAAGCCTTTTGAATTTACAGGCTTTGAATTTGGAATCCTCCTGCCTCCCGTGTAGCTAGGGTTACAAGCACGTGTCACTAGGTCCTGGTGTTTCTCTTCAGGCTGCTACAGAGCCAGTGTCTCTGGGAAAGCATATGGGAAGCAGCTCTTCTTGGGATGGTGGAAATCCTTTTCCCTGGTTGTCCATCTAAGGATGTTAGAGACAGACTCCCTTACCCAAAGCAATACCAGGCAACCCACAACTGGGGCACCAAAGGACTCGGGATGACAGAGTGTTCCCAAGTGCTTGCTCAGGAGCATCGGAGATACTGCATTCAGAAATGTATCTGCTTCAAAAACCACAGCTCCCACTCCGGGGCCTTTCTGCAAAGTCGTTCTCTTTTCAGTGGAGTAGTTCCAGCTGTGTGGCTTTGAGCGCTGTGACCACAGAGAATAAAGAAGAGTTGAGAGGAGAAGTGCAGAGGATGGATCACCAAGGAACTGCTGGCAAGCAGAGGGCAGAGCCTGTCTGAACCGTTGCACAAAGAGACAGGGCTGAAGGTGATGTCTGGGAGTTCAGAGGCCTGAGGCAGTGGGAACTCCAAACCTGCAGAGGAACTTACCATACATAGCAAGGCTGCCTTTAAAAGATTCTGGTCAGCGGTCGTGTAATGCTGGGTTTACAGAGCCAAATCCTCACCCGTGGGATCTCTGCAGGATCTCCAAGGTGCTGGTCCTGGGCACAATTCCAGCTTCTTCTTAAAGGCCCATAGCATTTGGATGTTCCATAGCCAGGCAGCTGCATTCAGAAAATTACTTTCTTGGAAGCATCTTTCTTAGGCACCGTCCCTCCTGGTCTCTGTGTTTCCTACCATTTAGGCGATGTGCTGTGTGCACACGGTGTATATGTGCTCTGTGCATGTGTTCTGGGTACTGTTAGCACATCTGTGTGTGCAGATGGCTGTGGGACAGCAGCTCAGAGACTGTTTCTGTTGGCACGGAACACTCTTTAGAGCCGCAATGCTGCTCAGTGTATTTTCCTCCAACTCAAGAAAGCCCAGCCAGCCAGGTTGCACAGTGTTCTCAGCCACTTTGCCAGAGCAGCACAAGCTGGTTCCAGCCATGCTGGAAATGGCACTGCACACAGTTAATGCACTTGCATTTTGTTCAGGTGCCTAAGTGTCTTTCTTTCTAGATAGTGCCTTGGGAATGGCCCTGAAGCCAAAAAACTTCTAAAGGGACCAGAATCCTTAGTGTGGGTCACATTCTGAAGATGTCTTCACATCCATGTGACATCAAGAGAAAAACAGAGCCTCACTTCTTGGTGGTCCTCTCTTCACCAAGCCCCTTTGTTGTCCTAAGAGGTTGGAACAAGGTGGGGCAAGCACATGTCACCAGTGCCCACCAATCGGGCCACGCCAGCTCTAGTCAGTGAGGTGATTTAGGGAAACTTTAAATAACTTCTCTTCCACCAGCAAAGGTACCCAAAGAACACTAAAATACTCTTCATCACAGGGAATCACCCAGAAGACGAGAGCTGTTGAGGGTGTGCCACAGAGTCAAGTCCAAGTCTACATCTGCAGTCACAGGCTCCTCCCTCTGAGACTGTTACTGTTGGGCTAATGTGATTATTCAGCCCATACGTCCAGAGTTGAGTACCGCTCACCACAAGTCACCTCCAGGAATCTCCGAGTCTAAATGCTGCCCTGGGGGCTGGCTTGGAAGAAAGCTTTGCTTGTGGGTTTAATTTTCTGACACTTTGATTGGGAAATATGTCGGGCATGAAAAATAGGAACGTCAGGCTAGAGAAATGGCTCAGTGTTTTTGCCCGGCATAATATATTTATTGATTACTTGGGAGTTTCACATAGTGCAACCTGATGACATTTACTTCCCAGTGTTCCCAGGTCCACTCCCTATCTGGGTGACCTCTCCCTCAAAAAAGAAGAAAGGACAAGAAGGAGGAGGAGAAGGAGGAAGGGGAGGAGGGAGAGGAGGAGGAGGAGGAGAAGGAAGTAGTACTGAATGTTATTTGTGTTGTTCATATACTCACTGGACCATGGTCAAACTCCCAGTGGCTAGCCTCTTAAAGAAAACTGAACCCCTCCCCACCCATACCTCCGCCAGAAGCCATCAACTGTGAAGAGCTACACTTCAGCATCCCTATCACAATTTTAAGCGTTTTCTTCAGTGGTTTCCTGTCTAGCTTGTTTCTATTTGGGGGTGAGGCAGGTGAGGCTGTCACAGAAGCCTCTACGTCTCTCATTCTCAGCTGTGAGTCTGCAGACATCGATCGCACTGGCAGAGAAGCTTCCTTGCCCTTTACAGTCAGCGCAGCACGGATCATGGACTTCTACATGGTTTCTGGCAACAAGAAGGATCACAAACATCCACATAGCCTTCAGTGTCAGCACCATGACAACATCATGGCCCTCGGCAGCAGCACAGGCCATGAATACCAGCATGCCCTCCTGTGGCAGCACAGAATGGCTCAGTATTTAAGAGCACTTGTATACCCATGAGTGCCTGTGCCAAATGCCAGGTGTATTCTTGTGTGTATCTGTAAGCTCAGTGGGGCACTGGAGAACAGGATATTACTGAAACCTGCTGGCTGCCAGCCTCGCCCCTGAGAGATCCTGTCACACGGGAATAAAACAGAGAATGATAGTGCAGAACACTGAACATTCTCTCTGACCTCTGCACAGGTACACACTCACAGACACATGCACTAACACGTGTACACACACTCACATACACATGCACCACACCACCACACACTCAACACTCATACACACATACTTACACACACCATGCCACACTCACACACACCATGCACACACACCACCAACACACTCACACATACTCACTTACACACACACACTCAACCATTCATGCACATACACTCATACACATCACACCATATACACATCCACACTCACACACACCACACTATACACACACACTGACTCAAACACACCACTCCTCACACACACACTCAATAACACACAAATACATACACACACTCACACACACAATACTACACACACCATAACACACACATACAAACACACACCACAGCACACTCACTCACACAGACATACTCAATAACACACACAGACACACACTCAGTAACACACACATACCTACACACACACCATACCACACACATATATACACACACTCACACATACAACATACCACACTATACATGCACCACACCACAAACACATACCACACTCATATACTCACCACACATACACAACACACTCATACACTTATACACACTCACACATACACACTACACCTCTCTCTCTCTCTTTCACACACACACACACACACACACACACACACACACACACACACACACACTTGAGTGTCATGCAGGAGCTAAGAGCTGGCTCAGAGGTTAAGAACACATATTGCTGTCCCAGAAATCCTGTGTTTGGTTTCTAGTACTCTAATTGGTGAACTCACAAAAGTCTAACATCCAAGTTCAAGGGATCTGACACCTTCACAGACATGTGCACTCATGTGCAACACACACACACACCTTAAAATAAAACAAAAATGTAAAGGTAAGTGCCCTCTGGCATGGGCACAGGAAGGGGCTTTGCTGCCCTACTACCATCTGAACATTCTGAACTAGACCTACATATTCTGATCCTGGTAATATGAGCTGTGCCTACTGCATCTTTATGGTTGGCTAAGAAAGGGTCCATCGGCCACTACAACATATCTCAAAGTCAGAGCCCATGGATGTGTGTGATGTCACTGCTCTCTGATGTAGCCACATCTCACTTTGCCATGAAAGTTCCAAGTACTGTTTTATCTGCCACCCAAATGAAATAACCCAGGAAATTAGGCCAATCTATTCAATTAACTGATGTTATTGTGCGTCAGGTGTCCCAGACACACTAGTGAAGCAGTTTGCATTTCATCGTAGGAAAGAAAAGGCAACAGATCTGTGCAGGTAGCTCCTACGCTCTAGCGGCTTTGCCTCAGAACTCTCACCAAGCAGACTTTTTCCTGTATAACAACAGTGAGGGGTGGTGTGTGTGAGTGATGACTGTGGACCCTGAGCACCATCCTGAGAATGGGGTACATGGGTATGCAAGGCTTACGAGGGCAGACTCTCATCTGGTCTGGAGGCGTGGCTGCTGGCCAGAGGCCAGAGGAGCCAGGAGCCCTGTCTTCCAGCTCCCAGTAACCAGGTATAACCTCCCCCGAGGACATGTGAGCAACCTGAAGCTGTCATAGTCCAGAGCCATGTGACTACTAAACATTCACTCGGGACACAGAATAATGGGAACCTAGGAGCACTTCATGTGATCCCCAGACTAGCTTCCAGAACCTAGGGAGCTGTGCGCTGGGCACCCCTGAAAATGTATCAGTGAATGCCCTCCTGGCAAAGGCAGGAGGAGAGAACAGGAGTAGAAAATCAACTGCCACAGGGGCAGCAGGAGAGGATCCCAGAGCAGTGGGCGTGGGAGAGCTCAGGAAAGAAGGCAGAGGGACACTGAGTAGGACAAAAGGCACATGAGTCTCTTCATCTTCTCTTTGAGGCTGAGCCTGTCTATTTCTGCTGTTGTAGCCTTGGAGGTTGGCCTCTGCCCACCAGCTCCCTGTAATTCCCTGTAAGGACATCTGGGTACCTGAGGCTGTCCCAGTCCTGGGCCATTTATATACAGAACACTCACTGTTCTGTCTGGTCATGAAGCTCGTCTGAGTAGGTGAGTTCCACACAAGCCTGTGAGAGTCTGCGATGCATGCCCCTTGGCACCTTGAGTTCTAACAACGCGTTTGTATTGTGTTAAAATGTTGTGCTTTAATGTCTGCTCTTAGAAACAGTAAATCCCTCCAGGGAAGGACAATTTGCATGCATCTGCATATTTGACGCACAGCTTGTGGGGACTGGTAACTGTACTGAACTATATCTACATGGAATTTTTGTTGTTAGATTCAAGCCAGCTTGGTGACAGGTATAGCCATCCTTGGCTTTGTTGGAGACTTGGACAAGCAATGAGAGAAAAGCTTTTCCACAAGGACATCCCAGGACCTGCAGCAGGGTTTCAGTTATTTCTTTTCTTCTGGGATGTAAATCCAAGACAATGCCTGGCTTGGCTCCTGTTCTCAGAACCCAGGGCACTGTATGAAGGGCCAGATGAAATGTATGCAGAAGTAGGAATTTCTTTTCCTAGACAAACATTTGTCCATAATAGCTGGTCTTGAACTGCCAGGGTCTATGTCAGGCATTGCAGATTCAAAGGAAAGGAAGATGTGACCTTTGTCCTTGAGAAGGTCACCATCTAGCGTTAGGGAAGAATCAGTAGGGACAGATACATGGAGACATAGATACGAGCAGAGAAGTGCCTTCTAAACATTGAAGTTCAGAGATGGGAGCAGGCTCCTCTGGCCCTAGGCAGGCTGGGCAGGACAGGAAAACATCCTGGTGGTTAGTAACCATAGTAACCAATTTGTCTGGTCCTGTTCCAGATCATCTTTACCACTTCCTAAGGGCTGGATAGACACATGCCCACCCTGGACAGAGATTTGTCCTGCACAGTTATCAAAGGGCACCATTAAGATCAAAGACTCTGAAGTGTGTCACTCCTGTGCAGCAAGGACACAGGGTTCTGTCCTTTGAGAACAAGGTATGGGTGACCCTGCTGAGGCCTAGTCTCCCTAGGTGAAACAAAGTAACTGAGAAGCAGCCGCTTCAGGAAGGGAGAGTTACTGTGTCTCACAGTTTAAGGGTGCAACCTCATGAAAGAAAGTCATAGTATCAGTATAAGGCAGCTGGTCACAGGACATCCACAGTCAGGAAGCAGCTGGTCACAGGGCACCCAAAGTCAGGAAGCAGTTGGTCACATGGCATCCACAGGCAGGAAGCAGCTGGTCACAGGGCATCCACAGGCAGGAAGCAGCTGGTTACAGGGCATCCACAGGCAGGAAGCAGCTGGTCACAGGGCACCCAAAGTCAGGAAGCAGCTGGTCACATGGCATCCACAGGCAGGAAGCAGCTGGTCACAGGGCATCCACAGGCAGGAAGCAGCTGGTCACAGGGCATCCACAGGCAGGAAGCAGCTGGTCACAGGGCATCCATAGACAGGAAGCAGAGAGATGAAGACAGATGCTGGGCTTGCTTTCTTTTATTGGTCACGAATCCTAGATCCTAGAACAATGCCTAACACATTTGGAGTGATCAATATTAACTATTCCAACTCCTGTCTCAGTACAAGGGTCCAGGCATGTTGGCAACCTGGGCCGATGATCACCAGACTGTGACATTGCTGTCTAGGAGGCTGCCAGGCAAATGTAACTCACTCAGGAAAGTTTCTTCTCCAAGCACTGTGGCCCAGCTCTCATGGGTTTTCTGTCTTTTCCAGATACACTCCAGATACTGAAAACATACATCATTAATATTCCAGAGCCCCATTTCAGTACACGGAACAGCAGTTACAAACAGCTCAACACCTGAGACCCACAATTCATCATTCAAATTCACTCTGTTCAATTATTCATATCCGGCAACAGTGTGTCCCTGGAGGGGCAAGTGAGCCCAGTAGATGCCTCACAGGATCCAGGAGACAGGGAAAGAATCCAAGGGTAGGAATGAAGGGTTCTGGAACAATCTGATGATTTCACATAAGGCTTTTCTCCTCTTAATATAATACACTGGTCTCAGTGTCTGGCCCTGACGGTGCAGGAGAGGCAATGGCTCTCCTCCCAGCACAGGAATCACCAAGCAAGGGTTCTTTGAGCCATCAGGGAATAAATTCTGAGGACATTTTGCAAGTATTCATTTGCCATGTAGGATGTGCCACACACTGTAATTGGCACAAAAGATGAGAAGTGCATAGCTCTCCACCCAGACTTTGCCTGGGCAGCAGTCAGAACAGAAGTGAACTGCCCAGCACAGCAGGTGAAGCCGAGAAGAGTTATGTGGAGTGAGGACCCACTGGTCTCACCTGCTGGGGGCCGTGTCTAACAGCTTCTCCCAGGGTGAGCAAGGTCTGGGAGGGGTGGTCCTCATCCAGACCTGGCTGTAGCCGCTTCCTGGACAAGGTGAGAGACGGTGCCACCGAGGCTGGAAAGCATGGGAACTCAGCGTCTGTCCCGGGTCTCCACCTTGGATTTCAGTAGAGCCATGGGATTGCATTGAGCTAATTTACCATCACACTTTTACAGGCAAATCCTGGGAACTAGAGTGAACTGCTTGAGTATTGGCTGTGCTCATTAAGGGTATATATATATATATATATATATATATATATATATATATTACACATATATATATTACACATATATATTACACACACACACACACATATATATATATATATATATTAGGAAAACATCAGCGGCAACCTAAATGTTAAACAACAGGGAGGAAATTAAGCAAATGAAGCAATCCATGCATCTGGTGAGAAAGAAAATTAGCATCAAAAAGAACATAAACTGCTCATTCGGGTTATCTGACAACTCTGTTGAGTCCAAGGAATGCAGCATCGAACAAGATGAGCAGAGCCTGGGACTTGGGTTCTGCTGGAGGAGTGAGCCAGCTACTGGACTGTATGTAAGTGGTGCATCTTCAGGGGAGAAGGTTGCTCGTGGGGTCAGGGGTCAGGGGTCAGGCATGGCTCTGCGGGGCAGAAGTTGTGCAGTGCCCTGAACAAAGATTGATCAGTGTAGAGAGGACAGCAGGGAACAAGTCCCTGAGGGTTGGAGTGTGCTCGAAAAGGCCCACAGCCAGTGCATTAGTTATTTATCTCTGTGACAAAAATCCGAGACATGAGAAGCATCTTCAGGAAGGAAGGGTATCTCATCATGGTGGGAAAAGTGTGCCATCAGGGGCTTGAGGTGTCTGGTGACTTCCAAAGTCAGGAAGGAAGGAGGAGAGCTGGCCTTTGGGCAGGTGGCAGTCTCTTCCTCATAGAGACGCTTGCTGCCCCCACCCTGACCCACTGTTCTCTGCTTAGTCCTGACTCACACAGACTTCAGGAGGAGAGCTATGGTCTCAGAAAGCCAGCAAAGAAAGTACTTCGGGGTCTTCAGAAACATTAGGGAGGGTGACCCATGCCAGCTGAAGAGCCAGCTGACTTCTTGTGTGGGAGGGTCAAGCTCGCCTAGAAATGTGTAAGCACTGATGGCAGGGATCCCTGGGAGAAGCACTCCTATGTAGGCTGCGTTTTATCCCTTTCCCCATTGTTCAGCAGAGCCTGGGAGTGTGAAAGGCTATGAGGTTCTTAACACTTTTAAGTTTAAGTTCTTAAACCTTGGTCCTGCCAGAAACCTTGTCAGAGACTAGATTCCTCAGAAAGCAGGTGCTGAAGGGGCTTAAATGTGAGTGAGATGTGCCCCAGAAGACCCTAGGGGTAAATAGGGTGTGTGAGGAGGAGGCAGGGTTGGGGAGTATGAGCAATAAAACCATAATTTAGTTGAAGACCTCCAGGGAGGCCCATCAGACCTGGCCATGTCGTGCCCATGGGGCAAGTCTTGGATCTTACATAGAATAAGTGTCCATCTGAAGGTTGACCAGAAGGAGCAAGACCTTGGCCTTGGGGGCTATAAGGGCTGAAGGCTGCAGATACCTGATAATGGCAGAAACCTTTCCGGAAACAAGGACCTGAGCTATGTCATGGGCATGTAGTGATCATGCATGGAAGAGTGATAGATGCTCCCAAAATCCTGTATTTACCAGAATTTTCTTATTGGAAGCAAGTCCAGAAATTCAGTACCTTGCCTGTCACAGTCTCTACATAATTCCTTTTCTTAAACATAGAGAAACCTCGGGCCTCATAAAACTTTCTGTGCTCTCAGATGGACTCACAGTTCTCTGTGTGGCTTTGTCCTGGGGTCCAGTAGTCAACCACGCCAACCTGGGAGTTCCATTTTAAGTAGAGAACAGACTCTTATGCTGCAACAAGACTCATAGTGGTTGTTTGTATATCTTGTCTGTCATCAGGGGGCAAAAGAATAGGGAACCTGGAGTTTCTGGAAGGTTGTAATGTATAAATGAAGTTGACTTCTTCTTCATGCCTTTGAGATTCATAGATTCAGAAACAGAAATGGGCTACTCCAGGCAAGGAGGGTTTGAGCAGTGTTAGAGAGTAGTCCAGGGACCGCAGTTGCCTTGTTCAGAATGCCTGTCAGACACCAGATGGAGGGTGAGTGTGCTTTAAGCCCTGGTATGTTGATCTCCGGAAATGGCTGGCTGCTGGAAAGCCCTAATGAGGGCAATGGGGTTCTGTGCGGTTAGGTGAGGACAAAGGGTGGACGGAGGAAAGGCAGGCATATTCACCAGGCAGAGGAATAATTAGCAGCAGTAGTGATCAATAGCAAACCACAGGCCAGCTCTGAGGCTGGACGTCTCCTTCCAGCCATTTATTTATAATGTCTGTCCCAAGGGTGTCTGCTCCCTCATGAGCCCCCCATTCTGGGATTCCATCCAAGGGGTATGGCAGTGGTGGATCCACCACAGCGAGCTAGCCTTGGCATATCAAAGACTCCCCCCTACCAAAAAACAAAACAAAACAAAACAAAACCCTGACAGGGCTGTTCCATAATCAGCCCTCTGTGTCATTATTTTCCAAATAGCCATGTTGGGTTACAGCAGCACCTGTATGCAGGTATGTCACTGAACACACTGTTTGAGCACACAATAACACAGTACATCCTGGGACTTCAGCATGTCTTTATCTGCAGCTGTCTTTAGTTTCTAACCTACAAATGACCTTTGACTGGGGAGGTCTACTTTAAACAGCCCTCCTCCTCGCAAGGACAAGATAGCCACCCCTGTAGTTCCGTGCTCTACCTCACTTGCCTTTACAAACAGACCCACTTGTTCCTTCCCACCCCTCCTCATCCACAACCTGCAGGAGGTGAGAGACTCAGAGTGTGGTCTACATGGATCTATAGGGACATCTGTGTGGCCCATGACTTCTGGAGGAGATCGGGCAGGAGCTCAGTCTGAAGCTGACCACCAGGAGGGGAGGGGTGATGTGCACCCAGCTGACAAAGCTCTGATCCCTGCACACAGCCCACTGCACATCCAGGTATGCACAGGAGTTCGGGGCTAAAGCTGATATGGTTTTAAAAGTCCACATCAAGAAAAGGAATACAAAACTACTTTCTATTTACAAAACACACAGGGGCACTTTGCCAGAACCTCTCCCTCCATGTAGGAGAGCGAGCGTCATGGGCTTTGTAGTAGCTTTAGCTCGTACTGATGGGCCCCACCTGGGTTTGGCAATGAAGAAGCTTTGTGTAGGGGACAGTAGGGAGATGCCATTTACTTATTTAGTGTGTTCGATAGCCAGACATACCTCTCCCTCCTGCCCTTGGTCCCTGCCCACAAGAGGCTTCGAGCAGAGAAACTGCCATGTGTCTCTGCTGGCAACCCAGAGTATAGAGCCTGAGCTGGATTTTAGCCCAGGCTCACCCACCACCATGTCTCAGCTCAGTCACACTCCATGCCTTTTTACCCAACACTGGCATCTTCCCCTGCAACCCATCCCGAGACTGGGGCTCTGGCCAGATTCCTTGCAGAGGCTTTCTCTGACATGATTTCTGTGTCCTCAGAGACACTGTCATCCGGCTCTCATGTGATACTGGCATTACTCAAGTTGCCGTCTGCCTCCCACCCATGGGCTCATTCAGACCTCCCTTGCTAAGTGTGGATTCTGAGCCAGACATTTCAAGGGCTTTACGAAATGATGTACACTGATTGGAAGGGAGCCCGAGAGGGCTGTTTACGCATTCCTTGTCCGTCCTCAAGAACTCTAGGCCTGAGCGTGACTGAAGCATGGTAAGGGCATCAGAGAGCAAGGGAGACAGAGATGGTGGTGACAGGCACGAGTATTTGTCACTTGCCACCCCACGTGGGCTGAGTATGCAATGTGTTCTTTGGCAGCATGAGCTCCTACAGGCAGCGGCTAGACCTCACAAGCTTGCCTGTGTATTCTTTTGAGAACAGCACAGACCTTTCATACAGCGTTGGGTAAAGATTTGTGGCTCGCTCGGTTTCTGTGACTCCGTGACTGCCTCATGCAGCTGACAGTCACTCTGTCCATCTTCCCAGCCTCAAGTGGCTACTCGAAGATCTGTCACTTTGGGTGTAAGCATAGACACCGAGGCACTCAGAACGCCATCTCCTTGCAAGCTCTTTCTTCTCTGCAGATCTTCCTCAATGGAGCAGTGGTGACTGCTAGCTCCCTGAGGCCTTCCTGGCCAAGCTTGCCTCTGCTCTAACTCAGCAGCGACACAGGTAACCTTCAAGTCTCATAGACACTGATGCTTTACAGCTTGTGTAATCTGCAAGGTAGGAATGTAAAGATAGAAGGGACTCAGTCCAATCAGGACTCTTAGAGTACCAGGAGATGCCTTCTTTGCAAATGTTCTAGCTCAGTGGCAGTGAGTGTGGCCTTCTGCTCCACCCCAGGACACCAGCCACGATGTCTTTCTTGTGTCTCAGTCTTCTCCCTTAGGTTGTTCTCAGCATCATGATGTCCACCTGCTGAGTTCCGCCCTGAACTCATTCTGGACATAGGCCAGGAACAGGCCAGGGCTTCTTCATCTTTTGGAAGCCCCATTGTGGCTGCAGACTGCTGAGGAAACACAACCTGATATGAGCTCCTGGAGTGTGAAGCCTACACCAGGAGATAGAAAGGTCCAAATAAGAACATAATTTATTATTATTATTATTATTATTATTTTGAAACAAGGTCTCAAGATGTATCCTAGTTCAAATTAGGACTGTCATACAGTTAAGGATGATCTTGATTTTTTTTTTTTTTTTTTGAGGCAGGGTTTCTCTGTGTAACCCAGGCTGTCCTGGAACTCACTCTGCAGACCAGGCTGGCCTCGAACTCAGAAATCCGCCTGTCTCTGCCTCCCGAGTGCTGGGATGACAGGAGTACCACCATATCTAGTTTTATTATGTGGTCCTTTGGGCGTGATAGGTAGGCAAGCACTCTATTAACTGAGCTACATGCCCAGTTCTCTCTCTCTCTGTCTCTGTCTCTCTGTGTGTGTCTCCCTCTGTCTGTCTCTGTCTCTGTCTGTCTGTCTCTCTCCTTCCTGAGTAACCCAGACTGGCCTAGAACTCACAACATTCTTCTCACTTCAGTCTCAAAGGTGCCGGAGTAATGGAGTATGCTACCATGCTTGGCTTTGCGGGGAAATGTGAGCAGTGTTTTGCATCTCCTGGGTCTCTGGAGGTAGAGAGACTGAATTGTTAAGTCTGCCACAGAAAGGGTTTCTAGAACAGTTCTTGGCTGCTCCCCTGAGGGTGGTGATGCAGCTGCTTAGCATCCTGGCTCTCTCAGTCTCTGTTTTCATTCCCCATCAGCACTAGCTGCTGTCACTGAAGACTCCAGGCTGCCCCGCCCCCTCCCTCGCCTCAGTGATTCCAGGTTTTCAAACAGCCTCCTTTTTTAGCCAGCTGGAACTTCCAAGTCTCCAGAGAGCCCTGCCTCTTTTCATTTATGAATTACCACCTCACTCTTGCCCTCAACACCTTGCCCAGCCTCCTCTGGGGGTCCCAAGTGGATGGCCTTTTCTTATGGCTATCACAGTGTGGCCCTGTCTCTATTCAATACCTCTACAGAATTTTCCAGAACCAACTTCCTCTATAGAACATAGAGGAAGGCCTCCCTCTTGCCTTGTGCCTTCAGGGCCACTGTACTGCCTCTACTGGCCCATTATGGAGCCTGGCTAGAAGACCTGACTCATAATGATTGTGAGGCTGAGCTAGAAACACATATGCAGTTCTTCAGTTGAGAGTCTAAATGAGTCCCCAGAGGACCACAGCTGTCACCTTCTCTGCTGCCAACTGTCATTGCCTGGCTCTATCCTGGGACTACTACTCACATAGCAAGGCAAAGTCAGCAAGAGCTTGTAAGCAGCACCACCTGAGAGAGAGAGAGAGAGAGAGAGAGAGAGACAGACAGACAGACAGACAGACAGACAGACAGACATGGAGACACAGAGACACAGAGACACACAGAGAGACAGAGAGAGACAGAGACACAGAGAGAGAGAGAGAGAGAGACTCAGAGAGAGACAAAGACAGGAATGCTTGACTGCCACATGACACAGTTCGAGACAGTCCAGAGCTCTGAGCTCCTCCGGCATTATAAATGCTAAGTGTCTGATTTCCTGGCATTTTGCCGCTTGTGTTAATTTATCCAGTTACCTATTAAATTCCAGAAGAATTAGATGCACAAAATATATTTTGGAGCTCACATCCTCACAAGAAAAATCCATGTTTAAAGGCTTCGGCTGTCCTGATATTAATACAGATGTCGATAAATAATGAAGTAGCATTGGCACTTGGGAAGCTGCTCCTTTGACCTCACAGGGTTTACACACATTAACTACCTCCCAGCCAGCCCACCATTGTCTCTGAGCTGCCAAGATATCTCAAAAACACACCAGGAGCCTCAATGTTGTTTGTTGTTATTTGCTGGGATTTTTTTGAATGCATAAAGGAGAATTCTTTCTTTTTTATATTTCAGTATTATTAAATATTCAAAAGCTGATTTTTTTTTTAGTTTCCCAAAGAAGAACATTCCAGCTAAATCTTAGCCAGAGAATCTGACCCCAGAGGTATTATTTCTCTAGAATGAAGGAATATCTTGCCTGTGTGTGTGTGTGTGTTTGTTTGTTGGAGACAGGATTGCTCTGTGTAGCCCTGGCTTCCCTGGAACTCACTCTGTAGATCAGGTTAGCTCTGAACTTACAGAGATCAGCCCACCTCGGCCTTCTGAGCAAATGCTGGGATTAGACGTGAGTGCTACCGCCTGGCACCTGAGTGGGGAAATGTCTTGTTCTGCTTTCTTTTTGTGGGACAAAAAGACCCACAGCCAAGCTGCCCTCCAGAAGCCATCCACTACAGTAGAAGTGGCACACTCAGGGCCATTGACTACCCTCACAACACCAGGTACCACCCACATGGTGACTGCACCCTCTAGACATGAAGGGTATGACCACGGGGCTAAAGTTCTAGCTCCGTATTGTTTTGACTTTAGGTTTGAGTAGCAACACGAGACTTACAGCCTCCAGCCTCTCTGCAAGAAGCAATCTTTGGAAATAAGAGTCCTGGCCACAAGCTAAGTGGTTCCGTGACTGTTGTAAAACTCTAAACCAGGCAGTGGCAAACAAGGCCAAAATAGAGCTCAGGGTATTTCCCCTTTTTCTGCTTCCATGTGTAAGTGTGTAGCATATGTGCACATCTGCATGTGTATGTAGGAGCACAAGCACACATGCACACACAATGCTGGAAATCATCTTCCGTTGCTCTTCTGCCCTTTTCAATGAGACAGAGTTTCTCAACCCACCCCAGAGCTCAAGTTAGTTTAGAAACTGGCCTGGGGGAGAAACAGAACAGGACCTGAGGCACCACAGGGAACCATTCGGGAAGGTGCACAGGACTCACATTCAGTGGTTAGGAATATGCAAGCCAGAAGGGTGGCAAACTTCCACAAGTCCAGAAGAAGGCTAGATCAGGGGGCAAACTGGAGTAGTCTGGCCACGATAAGCTGCAGTCTTATTAAATCGGAAATCTGTTCTCTCTGAAGGAGTTGGGTCCATATAAGGTGCTGATGTAACAACGTACTCTGCCAGAAAAACCTCTGAGCTCAGAAAAGGTTCTTCACGTTGACCATTCTGCAACCATTTTGATTTTTGTGTTCTCGAAACCTGGCTTTTAAAAGGGGCTTCTTAGTTCTTCAAAACAGAAACATCCGATGACACTAGAAAAATCTGCAGAGCCCTGAGGCTTGGGACGGCTGGGGTTTGCTGTGTTAGCACACCAAGCTTGCTTCAAGGATAGGCGACTGCTTCCCGCAGCTGCCATGGCTCCAAAGATCTCAGTGCAGACGTTCTCCTTCTTCACCAGGCCCCTCCATCTCTGGGATTCTTCTCACTGTGCACAAGGACCAAAAATCAGTTCAAAAACCAACTGTACAATGAACTCGGGATGCTACTGAATTTCACTGTGGCCTTAAATCCGATGTCTCAGACAGCCTCGCCATCCCAGCACCCAAGCAAACGATTCTGAACACACAGTTTGCACTTTCAAGCCCTATGAAGTCAGTGAATGACGCCTAAGACTTCAGCTCAAACGCAAGCCTACTATGTGCTATGCATT
This sequence comes from Mus caroli, assembly GCF_978045245.1. Classification (NCBI taxonomy): domain Eukaryota; kingdom Metazoa; phylum Chordata; class Mammalia; order Rodentia; family Muridae; genus Mus; species Mus caroli. Next base: position 5,113,536 of record NW_028227265.1, on the reverse strand, counting down.
GCAGGGGGTTCTTTATTGATTTTTCTCGTCCTTTTGAGACAAGGGCTTATGTAACCAGCCTGGCCTCTCACTCACTGTGTAGCTGGGGATGACTTTGAATTCCCAATCGCATGATCCTCATGACGTCACGCTGGCAAAACAGGCCACCATGTCTGGCTGGAAAAAAAAAATCTTTATAGTGTTTACAAAGTTTTCTGCTCTTAAAGAAACTTAATGGTTTGATTACAGAAAACAAAGACCCTCATCTCTCATATGTACGTTTCAAGTTTTTAAATCTCTATGTTAAAAATGGTCGATTTTTAAAAATTGCTATTTAAGTTGCTGGCTAGAGTTTCATTAAAAAAAATCATTAAATGAGTTCTGGCTTGGAATTAAGACAGAATTTCCAATTTCCTAAATAGCTCTAAGTATAATTCTGTCGTTTTGCATTATATATTTATGCAAACTGCTATTTTCAAACATCAACAATTAGAAAATTAAAATATCAATAAACTGAAAAACATTCAAGATTCTGGGTCCTACAGTATCAAGTATTCAACCAAGCTTTGTGTGTGGTGTGTGTGTGTGTGTGTGTGTGTGTGTGTGTGTGTACACACACACATATAGTCACAGGATATCTTGCAGAAGTCAGTTTTTTTTTCCACCGGGTGGGTCCCAGGGATTGGCTTCAGGTCGCCACCAGCTTTGTGACAAGCACTTTTACCTACTGAGTCACTTCACCTGTCCTCAGTTAAAACTTAATTCTTTATAGCAGGTGGGAGATAACTAAAGCTGTTCCTTTACAAGTAACAGTTTAGCAATCTCTGGTACTATGAGATAGCTTCATGGCTCTGAATGTATAACACTTGGCCTTGATTATCTCTTAAGTTTGTGAATTTTGTGGTTTGTAAATTGTATCTCAATCATGCTGTGCTCATGAAAATCCAAGTTAGGATTCCCAGCATCCACATGAAAAGCCAAGCACAGTAGACATCTCCATGGCCCATGAGGTGGAGATGGAGCTAATGGGTCAACCAGTCTAGCCAAATTGGTGAACTCTAGGTTTAGTAAGAGATCCTAGGTAATAACGGATCAAAATACATTGTATAAATTCATGAAATTTTCAAAGAGGAAATAAAGATATAAAAAGTAAGGTCGAAAACAATTAAGGAAGACATCTAACATTGATATCTGCTGCCACACACACAGGCATATACATGCATACACAGGGGAATACATACATAAGAGGGAGAGACAGACAGACAGACAGACAGACAGAGACAGCTCTCTAGAGTCACAAGTGGCCAAACAAAATAGAAACTAGTCTGTCTAGTCAGCATCCAGTATTTAGTATGTAAAGGAAGTAGGAGGTAGCATGCATTCATGTTTGCTCATATCTGCATGGGTGGATCCCAGATGAATGCCTAAGAATCAAGCATGCGTGTGGATGGATGGTGTTGTGGTTAGCTCCAGCTGTTAACTTAACACAAACCTAGAGGCACTTGGGAAAAGGGAGCCTCAACCGAGGACTTGCCTAAATCTGATTGAACTGTGGTGTGTTTGTGGGCATTTTTTAAAGTCCCTAATTGGTGTAGGATAACGTAGGTCACAGGGGGAGGCACCATCCCTAGGAAGGGGGGCCTGGATTGCATAAAATGAGTAGCTGAATGTGACCAGGGAGGAAGCCATAAAGGGAATGGGGATGGATGGTGGGAGAACAGGAAGGGTGGTCGAAGTGGGGTGGGGTCCAGGCAGTGGTATTGATGATGAGCTGGGACACGCTGACACTTGTTCCAACCGCTGGGCTAGAGTCACAGTAGGAAACAGCTATGCTGTGGGAGAGAAGGACTGTTCAATGTGGATGCAGCATGCTTGCCTTCACAGAGCTCAAAGTACTGAGTCTTCCTCAGAGAGCCATGCTGGCCTGCAGTGACTGCAGGGGTGACCTGCTCTAGGGAAGGAGCCCACTGAGGTGGCAGGATGGCCCAGCTTGCTGGATCCGGGTGTGGGGTCTTCTGCCTCACGGCTCCAGCCTCATCGTTGACTTCTATCCAGGGTGCTGGACAACAGCGTCCACACCCAAAGGACCTCACAACAACAGCTTTCCGAGCATGCTTCAGACGCTCAGAGCCAGTGGGTCCCAGCTGCCAGAATTCAAGCTCCCAAAGGCCGGATGACTGTCACAGCGGTCTGCAGCTGACATTTGGGAACCACTTAGATAAATTACCTTAAGTGGTTCTTTTAAAAGACTTTGTTCTGCCTCCCATTTGCTGCCCCGAGGAGAGGTAAATTATAGTAATCTGTCCTGGTTCTCTCCAAGACAGAAAAGGTCTTGCGTCTCTAACCTTTACTCACCTCGGTAACATTTCTCCTGGAGTCCATATTCATCACTTGAATACTCCGTCCACTGAGAAGCGAGGCTGCAGGAGCTGTCGGGAGAGCCTTCTCATTGCGCTAATGCACATGACATGGGGCCAGTGCTCAGGTGCACTTGTGCCCTGGCCCTCTGAGGGGCGTGGCATCTCCTGTGTGGGCAAAAAGCACACCATGCTGCGACAGAAGAAACTGTAGTCCTTGGTGGCCTGGGTTTCATTTCCCATTAGTGGCTGAATGGAAATGGGTGAATTCTCAGATACATTTTAATCAGTCCTGAAATTACAGCAATGGTCACTTTAGAACAACCTCCTCTGAGTGAAGGATACAATGGAAGCATGTATGTGCTGCAAATGTGTGTCCATGCATGCACATGTGTGCATATATGAACACATGTTACTAATAAGTCTGAGGTATATATATATATATATGTGTGTGTGTGTGTTCCTCATCCTTAGATACTCATAATTTTTATTCCCATTTTTATTATACCTAAAGTGAGGCTGTGAGAACGGTGTTGTCTGTAAGTGGGACTTGGAGGACACACACGACAGAATCAACCGCCATACATGCTCTGTGAGGAGACAAGCAACAGAGTCAGCCAGCACACTTGCTCTGTGGGGACACAGGAACAGAGTCAGCCGGTACACGTGCTCTGTGCCATCTGGATCCTCCACCAGGTGCCCTCTCCCTCTGACCTTAGCTCTGTACAGCTCCTCATGGCAGACTGTGGCTGGAGCTCAGGGTAAAGCCAAAGTGAGAGTACTTCTTGTCTCCAGCTCAGATGCTGCACCTGTGGGGCTCCTTGCATCAAAGCTGAGTGGCCTGGAGACCTGCCTAAGGCTGCTCTGCTCTTGGCAGCACCGCACGCTGCACCATCTCCTTCCTGCCTTGTGTCGTCTGCCTCTCTTTATGTCCCTCATGCATGTTCATCTCCTCATCTTCCATCTGCTTCCTGGTCCCAGCCTAGCTGCATGAAGGAAGGCCTGTCCTCCATCCCTTTCTCTTTCTCTTTCTCTCTCTCTCTCTCTCTCTCTCTCTCTCTCTCTCTCTCTCTCTCTCTCTCTCTCTTCCCCTTTCCCTCACTCCCTCTTTTTTTTTTTTTTTTGAGGTCTCACACCATAACCAAGACTGGCCTGAAATTTACTATGTAACTCAGGAGAGCCTCAAGTTCAAAGCAATCCTCCCAAGTGCCAGAATTACAATGTATAACCACACCAGCATCAATCTCTTTCATGGGGCCTTCATAATCTAACACCTCAACCCTATCACTTAGGAGACCGCTCATCATATGAAGGTGAGAGGCATCAACACCCAGGTTGCAGCCCAGACTCCAGCAATTACATCCGGACAGTCTGTGATAATCTTTGCTTCAGGTCCATAACTTTGATTCCACCTCTAGAGTCTTTCGTGCCACATAACACAACACAGGGAAAGTTTTAGGAACTAGACTGTGAATCCCACTGAGGTGGCCTCCCTGCCTGTCACAACCCTTATGGTGAAGAGCTATATCTGAGAGGACAGCTGCTTCAGTGTTGGAATGCCACGTAATTTAAATATAAAACAACGGGAACAGCCCAGTCTCATGTCAGGACAGTTTCCAAACTACTGCTTTTATGATGGGATGCAGTAGGCAGCCATTTAATGGCAGGGCCAGTGAGACGCTCATCAGGTGAGGGTGCTTGCAACCTCATGATCTGAGTCCAGTCCCCAGGAGCCTTGTGATGGAAGTCGAGAACTGACTTCCACAAGTTGTCCTCTGATGTCCACATATACGTGACACACGTGTGACCATACACAAACACACACACACACAATTTAAAAATAAATAAAAGAGAAACATAGCTGCATATGAGTATCTGTAGAACGAATGTTTCTGTACGTGATGCAAGAAAGTTTAAGTGCTATTTATCTAAAGAAAGACTATAGATTTATATTATAGGTAGTACATGTGGGCATATTTACAAGTGTTATGTTTGTCTGAGTTCTGTTGCCCGCAATATCCTCTCAGCATAGGAGAGCCATAAAGAAAACATGTTCACTTTGTGCGTGCTTCCAGGGGTCAGGGTTGAAGGGATGAATGTGGAGGTGTCTTTTGCCGGCAGAGTCCCCAAGACAGTGTAAAGCGTCACAGGGTAGGAGACAGGAAGCACTCCGGTGTATGTCTGGGTCTTGCTCCCTCTTCTGAGCCACATGGATTCAGTAGTGTTCCCCAACCAGGAAGCCTTTTGCTCTGATCGGCTCCCAGATGGAATCTCTACCTCTTAGAACCTCACTGGAGGGGGGCTGGGGGTTAGATGGCAGTACATGAAGCCCCAGACAACCAGACCAGAGCAAATGCACACACACTCTCAGGAAGAGACGCAAGCTGCCATTGCCTATAGTAGCTGTACAGGAGGACCACAGTGACGTGGCACACAGAGGCCCAGGTATGGGTCTGGCTACCCTGGTCCTGTCCTAGTCACACCCTTAAGAAGGGGATCCCTTTGTGCCTTAGACTCTCTCTCCCTCATTTGGCAGGTGGGAGGGCAATGCTGGCCTTATGACAACCCTCTCTCAGGCTTCTCAGAGAGTAAAATGGAGTGATATACAAATGGTTTTTAGAGTGGGACCTGGCACAGGGCCCAGCATGGTGTTTTTATGACAAGCTGTTCAAGAATAAATGGATGAACCAGAAGTGAGGGTCCACGCTTGTTAACCAAGCACTGAGGGGGTAGAGGCTGGAAGACCAGCAGTTCAAGGTCATCTTTAGCTTCATAGTGAGTTCGAGGCCAGCCTGGACTGCATAAGACTATCTCCAAAAACAGGATTAGCAGGACCCCCAAATACTACATAGATGGGATATAGATGGTACTGGTCCAGGTGAAAGATGGAGTCAGTTCTCGGTGCCCCACAAGTCCTCAAAGCAGGGTTAAGAAAGAAGTAGTGTAGGGTCCAAGTCTCCCTAGGTCCTCAGGAGTGAGGCTGTGGGGAGCTGGGCCCGGCCAGACATGATCTCCTCTCTCTGCATCTAGTGGTTCTTCTGTAGTCGCATCCATGGAAGGAAGCAGCCATCCCATAGAGGCAGCATGTCTAAGCCCTGTTGCTCATCCACAAGGGTACCCTTGGAGCCTGAGCAGCTGAGTGACAGACAGCCGCTGGGAGCCAGGGACGGTTCTGAGCTTTCTTTCCTTACGACCTGCGACCTCTGACCTCCCACATCTAGCCTCAGGTGTGAGAGCTGGAGCTGCCTCTACCAGGCCTTGACCCTGCCTCTCTCATCAGCAGCTGGGAAATATGTCAGGACCAATCCTCGCCAGTTGTCCCAGGAGCCCTGAGTCACTTTGGGCAGGAGCCATTTTCCAGCGCTCACCCTAACAGAAACACAAGAGGCTTTTCAGAGGGAGTTGTGATGAAATGCCAAGGCAAGCTCTAGGCCAGGATTCTGGGAAAGGAAAACTCAGACCTCCCCATGACTAACCGAACCGGAAGCCGAGGAAGGAAATAGTGAATTTGTACTAAATCTCTGCGCTTGGAGCCGACACCGAGCCCTTGTGTTATTCTCTACGCTGCCCTCGGCAGGCAGGCAGAGGGGGAATGGAGCCTGGAGAATTTCTCCTCCTCATTCCAGCTCCTGATTTCTTACATTTCTCCTAAAGGTCAGGCGCAATGATCAAGCCTCCCCCAGAAATATCTGCTTTCCACAGTGTCTGAAATGTCATTGCCAAAAATGAGAGAAGCCATGGACAGTGGGATCCTGGTGGCGGTCCGCCCACACAGACCCTGTCACAATCCTTGCAGAAGCAAATGCTGTGGTCCTCTCTGTAGGGTGTCTGCTTCCTTGCACCCCATCTTTTGACTACATATACTCATCAGGCCTGTGGTGAATTATTTATTGGGAGTGATGTGAGAGCAACATGAGTGTAAAGGGACATTACAGTTATAAACAGGTTTCCTCTGTGTAGCCTTGGCTGTCCTGGACCTCATTCTGTAGAACAGGCTGGCCTCGAACTCAGAGATCCACCTACCTCTGCCTCCCAACTGCTGGGATTTAAAGGTGTGTGCCACCACAGCCTAGCTTCTTTTCCCCTTTTAAGGACAGGCTGATTTCAAACTCACAAGCCTCCTGCATCAGTTTCTGGAGCACTAGGATTTCAGACCCGAGCCACCATGCTCTTTATAAATGTGCCAGTTCACTCATTACCTGCCAGGATGTAGTCAGCGGATACACAGATTCCAGGGAAGCCTGTATCCCAGGCAAGCAAGCTGAGGCTCAGCTTCCACATCTGGCTGCTGGTCCTGCCTGGCAGAGCCGAGAGAGAAGCTGGGCTTTGCTGATTCCCAGCTAACAGGCAGTATGGTGGTTAATATTCATTGCCGGCTTTACGAAGGTTTAGGATCACCATGGTAACTACCTGTGGGCATGTCTGTAAGGGTGAGCATCAGCCATCATTTTCTGCTTCCTGATCGTAGATGCAATGGGACCAACCGCCTCAAGCCCCTCCACCATACCTTCACCCCCATGAGTGACTGTGTCCTCTCAAACTGGGAGCCCGAATATAACCTTCCTTCCTCAACTTACCTTCTTCAAGGGTTTGATCATAGCGACAAGAAAAGTGACCAATATAAACGGGGCTGCAACACTGAGGGCTAGCCCTGCCTTCGTGCACTGACCAAAGGCTAGCCCTAGCGTCACGGGAACTCTATATATGATTCATAACCCAGCCTGTTTCAGACCGAAGTCTCCTGCCCCAGCTCAGGGAACACATGGCTCATGCCCACCTCTGCTGCCCGGTGCCCCTAGAGCCCTCGGATAGATGGTCTGGAAGAGTTAACTCGGCTTCCAACACTCAACGCCTGAGGAGCCATTTGAGAAGCTGCTTCCTCTTGAAGGATGAGCAATGGCCAACGCTATTTTTGGTCCCCTTCCCAATGTTTGCCCAGCATTAGTAAATCACTGCTGTTTATCCTGGGTTTCCGCTGCTGTTGTCTTTGGAAGCTCTGGGTTGTGGATTAGATAGAAGGCGACAGGAGCCTGTGTCCAGGGGGTGCCATATGCAATGCCAACTGTCGAGACCAGTGGGCAGCCCTCTGGGCTCAGACTCCTGCTCTGAGGAGGCTTGTCCACCAAGAGTGACTCCAGCTCTCACTGGGGATCATACCGGTAAGTGACACAGCCTTTACTTCTGTGTTTCACAATATTCACTTTGGTTTGTCTAGGGAGGTACAGTTTATGGTAAGAACGCAGTCTTGCCTGGCACTGACTTGCTCATTTTAGAACCAGGTTGCTTTTCTTGTCAAACCCTGGTTACTGCTGCTGTGGCCTTTGGTACTCGGTGTCCCTGAGCTCCATACATGGCAGGTGCTGTGAGTTTTATGCCCACGACCCAGTCTAGGCACCTGATGCTCTGAACTGACTTATTCAGAATTCCAGACTTAGCAAATGTCTGATCTAAGAGAGTTGAATTTTAGAGTCAACATAGCCAGACCAGGCTCTAGACTAGTGATCACTACAAAACATCCTCTGTGTCTTCTGTTGGAACATTCATAACAAAACCCTGCAGGCCAGTGGGGTTTGGTCAACAGACATCCTCACTGTCCTGAGAGCTGGAAGTCCAAGGCCTACAGGTGAGAAGGCTGGTTTCCTCTCAGGCTGGTGACTGCCCTCTAATACCCTGGGACACTGTTCCTCTCTGTGTGTGTTTGTATCCTGATCTCTTCCAATGAGAACCCCAGTCACCCTGGATTAGGGGTACCCCAAGGACCTCACACTAGCAGACAATTCCTGCAAAGACCCCGCCTCCAAATACAGTCACATTCTGAGCTCCTGAAGGCTCAAGCATGCGAACCTCAGGGAGACATCATTCAGCCCATAACACCCCATTTCTCAGATGGTGAAACTGAGGCAAAGAGCACACAAATCACACAGTGTTTTGACCCAAGCAAACAGTCCCAAGTGTCTACTGTTCACCTCTACCCCGTTGTGCCAGGCTGTCACACTGGGCCATGGCACTCACTCATCCTGAGACTGCAATGCTGGACATCAGGAAATGAATGAGCAGAGACTCAAAGGTGCAGGAACAGAGCCAGTTCAGTGTCTCTACCCAAGGCTAGAAAATGAACAAAGAATCTCAGGAGGCCATCTGTCTGATCTGAGGCAGGAAGGAGAGAAGGTTCGAGAAGACAAGGCTCTCTGGGTCAGGTCTCTCCTGGGAGCTCTCTGCACTCTCTTCCTTCCCTATGCACTACGCTCTTCTGTTAGGCACTTGGCTGAATTAAAGCAGAGACCCAGAAGTGCCATTGGGAAGTCACTGCAGAGTAGAAGCTATCATTTCATGAAGAAGACCCCGAGCCTGTCTGAGGGTTCTGTGTGAACCACTTGTTAAAGTGCTATGACTAAATCTGGGATGATGCCTTCTCCCAGGGCCCACAGGAGCAGGAGGAGGGGGAGAAGCAGGGCCAGTGACCCTCCGTGTGTGAGGAGATGACATCCAGCTGCAGTCTCAGGTCTTGACTTGAACTGCAGCTGCCCAAGGACCAGGGCCAACAGAGGACCCAGAAACACCATCTGAGCTATGCTGTGGTCCATCCCCCATCAGGGACATGGCCAAATACCCAGAGGCTTAAATTCCAAACTGATTTCATCTCTCCAGTGGTTTGCGAAAGCTGGGTTAGAGAAGAAATAAAGACGTCATTTCAGATGAATGGGGGTGGGGAGTGGGTCTTAAGGAGGCCTCAGAGGCTGGCTTTACCATCTCCAGCTTCACGGCTGCACTGGGGGCTCAGACAACTTGGCTGTGGACCAGATGATCTGTGTTTCTGGTCGTAGGGACTCAGGATGGAGGAACTGCAGCTCCACAAGAAAGATGAGGCAGTCTAAACTGTTTACCCCTAACGACTATGTGGGACCTTGTTATGCCCCAGACTAGACAAAATGGGTCCTGGCTTGGGGTGCAGACGGACTTTAACTACCTATACCCATAGCTGACAATGCTTTACCTCACAGGGGAGCCTTATTCCAGGTCCAGAAAACAAAGCTGACACAAACTTTTCATCGCTGCACCTGCCTCTAGCACTGAGAGAACTAAGTAAGGTCAGGTTTGTATACAAAGTAGCCCAGGGCTAGTGCCCTGCCCAGTCAGAGCTGCTCAGGTTACTACAGCTTTGTGTTCTACAAGAAAGCAACCAGGCTCAAGGCCTTCCTGGTTTCAAGTTCTAAACAGCTTGTCAGACTCAAGTGTTGGGAAAGCACAGCTGCAGCAAGTGCAGGCAGGCTTTTCCTGCACTCTTCCCATGATGCTCTGAAAGCTGTCTCTCGGTGATACAGCACCAAGCATCCACCGCACACTCTGGGCAGGATGGAGCTGACAGCATGGTCTTTTCCTACTCTTACCAAAGCCCTCACAGGAACTGAACAAAACTGGGGCCCCGTGTCTACTGCACAAGGTGAGCTGCCCGAGAGCAGACTGCACTGCTCCAAACACAAACAATTGGGGGGTCCAGGGAGGGGTCTGAGTCGGACGGCTGTGCTTTCGGGAGTTTTCGTTTGGTTGGTTTTGGATTTTGTCTTTTAGCCGGGGAGCTGCCTTGGACTATTTGCTCTGTGATCTCATTTAGTGTCCTTGTTAGTTTCTGTCAGCCTGATACAAGCTAGGAATCATCTGAGAAGAGTTCCCCCTTCTCAGGAGACAGACATGGGGATGAAGGTCTCAATTGACAAAATGTCTCCATCATATTGGCCTGGGGCATGATCTTGATTAAATGGTTGATATGGGAGGGTCCAACCCACATGGACAGTACCACCTCTGGGCAGGTTGTATAAGGAAGCAAGCTGAGCAAGCCATGGGGAGCAAGCCAGTGAGCAACATCCCCCCTCCACGGTTTCTGCTCCAAGTCCTGCCTTAGCTTCCTGAAATGACTGGATTGTAAGCTGGAAAGTGAAAAACACCTCTTCCCTCCCACATTGCTTCCAGGCATGGACTCTTATCACAGTGATAGAAAACAGACTAAACACTTAGTTTTTGTTTTTGTCTTTCTCTGCACCCAAAGCTTGATGCGTTTGGGCAAACACTGTACACCGAGCTGACGTCCCAGCCCCTCCCCCCAAGCTATCCTTGCTACAGGTGACAAGACAGTAAAGGCAGGTGGCCCCCCTTCTGCAGTAAAGTCTGGGTGCTTCAGAGAGACCTGGAGGAGACCCCTGAAGACTGGCTTTCCAGAGAAGCCAAGTGGAATGGAAAGACAAGAGAGAACTTCAGAGTCTTAGCAAGGTTTGCTAAACCCCGACACTACAACTGGGATCTCCAGCGGAGCAAGAGGATTAGGAGACAGACATGGGCAGAAGGGGCTGAGGATGGGTTTGAGTGTGATCATTTGGGAGAAATATAGATGCTTTCCTTCCCACAGCTGATTCAGTGCCTATGTAACACCCACAAAGCCCTGGGCTCCGTCTGCAGCACTATACGAACTTGATACGGTGGTGTATGTCTGTAATTCCAGTATTTAGGGATGGAAGCAGGAAGATCAGGAGTTCAAGGTCATCCTAAGCTTCACCGTGATTTCAAGGTCAGCCAGAGCTGCATGACAAAACCCCACTAATAGCTTACAGAATACAAGTTTGAAGCCTCTGTCTGGTGACACAAGACTGTAATCCCAGCTATGCAAGAGGCAGGGGTTAAAGGCTCCTGCGGTGAAGGTTTGTGTGGGATACATAGTGAGTTTGGGCGGGCGGCTTAGGGAGATGGTCTTGAAATAAACAGTAGAGGGCTGAGGATAGCCCAGTGGGAGAGCATTTGGCTAGCATGAGTGGGTCCTGAATTCAATCTCCAGTATGGAAAGAGAAAAGAGCAAGAGTCGACTCCTCACAGCAGACTGGTGTCCCAGATGGATGCTAGGCTGGCTCAGCATCTGGTATGGCTGTTTCCTGCTCACAGACAGTGCCTACTTGATGGTTCTCGCATGGCAGGACGAGGGCAGGGAGCTCTCTGAAGTCTTTCTTATGAACACTAACCAGTTCACAGGGCTCCATTCTTCAGACTGCCCAAACGTCCCTACCTGCTCATACTATTACTTTGGAGGGGACTTTCTGATGTGAATTATCTCTGGGGGAGGCAATATTCAGTGACTGGCATCTGCCTCCCACAGCAGCTTATGAAGGTGACCCCTGGCTTGCAGCTCAATAACTCTCTCAGCGTGACTTCTGTTCATTAGCCCTCGTCCTCACACCACTAGGACTGCACTGGCCTCTTTCCTCTTGTCGTTTTAGCTTCTTTCTTGAGATCCAGATGCATCCCTCAGTGTCTGCACCATCATTTACTGCTACAGAACAGACCTGTAAAATGCAGGAAAGGTCTGTGAATGCCAGGCTCTGAAAAATGGGCCCTAGGAACTAGTCAGGGTGGCCAAGCGGTGGCAAAGATCTGTCTGCATGGAGACCACTGGTCAGCTAGTTTTCTGAGATGTAAAATGGGGGTCAAAATAGCATCTGGTTAGCAGGTTGGGATGAAGAGATGGGTGGTACATTTAAAGGCACGGTACCTAATCGCCAGGAAACGGAGTCAGTATTGTTACACTGTTGGTTGGAGAAAACACAGCTCCCAACACGGCTTGTCCATGCCTTAGGGAAGAGTAGCACCCACAGCCTGTATTTCTGATCTGGAGACAAGTATAGAATGCCCATATGCTCCGGGAGGATGGAGCGGGCCTGTGTGTCTCCTATCCCTAACCCTGGCAGCTCCTTGAAAACTCTTCAATATATGTATTTCTCTAATACATAGACACTTGGGACCAGCATGAGCCTGGCAGGTACTGAAGGCAGGAGGAGGTAAGTTCATGTGGATGGATGGTCCATGTGGCTGGGGTGGGAGGTGGGGGGATGCAGAGATGTAAGTAGGAGATGCAGCATGCCCGGCTCTCTGTAGTGACTGAGACCAGGAAGTAAGGTCGCCATGCATGCAGAGGTTGCTAGTTACTTTTCAAGTTTCTGTCTGTCTGTCTGTCTGTCTTCCTTTCCTTTCTCTTTCTTTCATTCTTCCTTTACTTTCTTTTCTTCTTTCTTTCTTTCTTTCTTTCTTTCTTTCTTTCTTTTTCACTTTCTTTCTTTCTTTCTTCCTTCCTTCCTTTCTTCCTTCCTTCCTTTCTTCCTTCCTTTCTTTCTTCCTTCCTTTCTTTCTTTCTTTCTTTCTTTCTTTCTTTCTTTCTTTCTTTCTTTCTTTCACAGTACCACAGATCTGGAGACTGAACCTAGGGTTTTATTCTAGCCAACAATCTACCCCTGAGCTGTATCCCCAGCCCCTTCTTTTTCTTTTTAAGGTGAGCTCTGTCTAAGTTATTCAGGCTAGCCTTGAACTTACAATCCTCCTGACTTAGCCTCCCAAGGAGCTGAGAGTACATTTTTGATTATTTTAGCTTTAATTGCTCAATTTTAAGTTGGAAAGATAATACAAGCTTCTGGTAGAAATTCAGCAAACACATAAAAGGTAAGCAAAAAACATTCTCACCCCAGATCTTTACCCTGGAGCCCCTATGTGTGATTCCTTGGTTTCCCTCTAAATATCCCATGCATGTAAAAGCCCAGATACTCATTTTTCTTTACCTGAAATAAATCCCCACCATATGTAAGTGCTTTTTTCTCCCTTAAAAAAGCATGTCCCAGCGACAGACAAATAGAGATGTAGCCGGTTCCTCTGACAGCCTAGCAAGAATCACTGCGTGGTTGCACCACAGGCTGCGTGAATGTCTCTTGCTGACCCCATAGCACTATTTCAGGGTCTGCTATGATAAACAGCCCCTTGAGAGCCATTGTGATACATGGATGCCTTTGCTTCTGCAAACACGTCAGACAGAGAAAAGCCTTGGAACAGCTTCATCACAGCCATGTCCTGTAAGATTTTGACAGAGATTGCTAAATTGCTCTGCAAACACATTGCATCAATCCAGGCTCCCGCCAACAGTGCAGGGCTGTGTGGGTTTTCTCTTGAGAGCAGCGCTCGGAAGTAGACGCTGCTTTAAACTTTGCCAGCTGTGTGAAAGCACTTCAGATTGGTAGCTCCAGTGCCTCCTGATCGAAACATCCTTTCAAAGGGAGATGGCCTTGTCTCATTTTCTATATTGGTCTGGAAGAGTTGGATGCTGAAAAGGGTTCTCATCACTCAAAAAGAGTGGACTAGAACCCCTTTTTGGATTCCTTGTGTCAGGTGTTCTCTGACCTGGCTCCTCATTTGGGTCATGGAAGAGTTACTAAGGCATATGTATCCCTGGGCTTCCTTCTAGGTTCCTGCCCCATGGGTTAGGGCACCAAGATCTGAGGGTATCTTGGGTTTGAGTTTTGTTTCTGTAAGTTTTGAGACAGGGTCTCTATCAACCTCGTAGATAGGTGAGGATGGCCTTGAACTCCCGATCCCCCTGTTGTGATCATAGTGTATGTTATCATCAGCTCTTCAGGCTTCTCTGTAGAAGTCCCCAGGGGATTCCTTGGTGCCCAGCTTACCAACTATCAACATATCCAATGTAATGGTTACAAGGAAGGGTTTGAGTTGTCAAGCTTCCAACAGTCTCTTGTGCCCCACCCCCATGCTATCTCAGAAAGAGGGCCCATGAGACTGAGTGGAGCAAGGGCCAGGCCAGGTGGACCCACTCACTAGACCTAAGCTCAGAGATGGTAAGTGTTCAGCTCAGGTGTTCCCTGTCTCCTGGCCACCTCTCCCTTTTCAGGTGGGGAATTCCAGGCTCTGGCTCAGGACAGATAGAGGTGACACTCCTCTTTCCTTAGGGCATCTTCAGGTGGCCTTGGCCTCAGTTTCTGTTCCGCCCTAAACCAAGTTCTTTCAAGAGAAAGCCAAGTGTTCTGGTGGTGGGGAGGAAGCTAGTTTCTCTAGACCCAGCTGGGACCCTTTCTTCCTGATCATCCTGGTCTGTTTTGTATCCATCCCATGTAGGCGTGAGCTGCAGATGTGGATTAAATCCATTGTTTATAACTGAGTTCACTTCCCATCGCGTACCCTCTTCAGAAGGCAGCATGGCCTACGGAAGTCTCCTTCTCTGCTGAGGTCAGCGATGGGGTAAGTCCCTACGAGCTGGACAGTGGTCTAGCCTCCCTCTCTGGCTCAGAAAGGAGAGTCTTTCCCAGCAGGGGCCTGATGACAGGGTAGGGATGTTTCATAACTGAAAACCCTTCTTAAACACTGTTTATAAGTCATGCCTCTTTGGGCTCAATGAGCTGGGGCCACTGGTGTTGCGTAATCGCCCCCAGGAGCACTGTGGAGCTCAGCCTATGTATGAAGATGAACCGAAGGAAGAAAAGACCAAATGTAAACTTATAAGTAAAACTGATTTTTGGATTGTAAAACGTACTTTCGAAGCTTCTGGCATTATAGGCACATCTGGGACAACCCAAACTTCTGCATCTCTAAATTTTTTATTTAATTTTAAGTGTCTGTGTGTGTGTGTGTGTGTGTTCATGGGCCACTACTGGGTCCCCTGGGAGATTACTCAGGGTTCTTAATTGCTGGGGAGGTGGATTAAAATCCACATCTTCCTAAATTGGGAGAGCATTCCAGTTTACCACAATCTCTCATGCCAGGATTTCAACACAGGTGGCTAAATTGCTCGGCAAACACTTTGTATCAACTTGAAAGGGTCTTTTCTTTAGACTGATACTTTTTCTCCGAAGCTAAGGCTCAAGTTGGCTGCAAACTACCCTCCACCCCATTGGTAGGTAGTGATCCTGATGTCTCTTAGGGACAAACCATGTGTACTAACCCTCCTAGGTGTCCCTTTCAGGGCTATGGTTCCATAACCTTCTGGCTTACCACACTGTATCATTATAGCCTTATTGGTGGATGGGAGTTAAAGACAGGTTCTTGGGATCTGAGGCCAGGCTCAGACTAGCCAAGCATGACTTTCGTTATCTCATCCCCCTGTTTCTATCTACCACATGCTGGGATTCCGGGAGTGCACCACCATGCCTCACTTGTGCAGTTCTGGTTAGACTCAGGCCTGCAGCCTGCCAACTGTGATACAGCTCAGCCTCACTCCTATTATACCTCTTAGAATAGAAAAACAAGAGGAAGCAATGGAGTGTCAGAGATGGTAAATGAATTCAGACTGATTCTCATCTTCACCCCTGGGCGCCTCCATGGCAGCCCAGGAGCCCAAGCTCCCCTCTGATTGACCAGGCTGATTTTAAGACTAGAAACTCATCTACCCACCATGCTCTAGTCGCCCCAACCCTCTGTGCTTCATCCTTTCTCTCCATCACAGAAATCATCCCACAGTGTAGGAAACCTTTTAGCTGCTCATGGGTACCTTTTATAAGGCAGACATTCAGGGCCTGCATCACTCCACACTGGCATGTAAGACGTGCCAGCGCACCTTGAATGATAACAAATATTTGTTCAATGACTGCACAGCAAGAACGCTGCCCAAGCTCTGTCTATGTTTGCTTTCCCCGGGGAAGATTGCTATCTCTTCACGCCTCTGCTCACCAATGCCCCTTCCAACCCTCCTTTCCTCCAGTATTTCTCTGCTGGTCATGATTGTGATTGTGGTTGTTGCTGCTGCTGTTGTTAGTGGTGGCTTTGTCTTGTTTGCATCAAACTTGCTGTAGTCTGGTATCATCTGAGAAGAGGGACCCACAAATAGGAAAATGCCCCTATCAGATTGTCTGTGGGCATGTCTGTGGGACATTTTCTTGATTGATTAATGTGGAAAGGCCCAGCCCACTGTAGGGTGAGCCACCCCTGGGAAGGTGGTTCTGGGTTGTGTAAGAAAGCAGGCTGAGCAAGCCAGGAGAAGCAAGCCAGTAAGCAGCACCCCTCATGGCCGCTGCCTGCTGCCGCCACTGCTTATCTTCCTGCCTCCAGGCTCCCTGCCCTGAGCTCCTGCCTGGACTTCCCTCCATGGTGAACTATAAACCTTAAGCTGAAACGCACCTAGATTGATTTTGGTCATCGTCTTTACCCCAACATCAGGAAGCAAAGCCCCCACCCCCTCCCCGCTAACCCCTGAGTTCAATTCCTGACTCTTGGAATTCATTTTCCCATTTTCCCTTAGCAGAAATTTGTTTTTGCTTTTATGTGTCTGAGAAAAACAAAAACAACAAAACAAAACAAAAAAAGTCATTTTCCTCTGATTTGTTTATTGAAACAGGGTCTTACTTCGTAGCCCAGAAATACTGTCTCCAAACCCAGTTATTCTCCTGCCTGAACCTCCCACGTACTGGGATTGTCTACCAGCAACCACCCCAGCCTGGCTCTCTCTGGTTCTTGTACAGTGTTTGTAAGCAGAGGTCATGAGGCTATCAGTTGTTCTGAATGGCTTCTCCTGTATAAAGGAGCTTATGGTCACAGAGGTAGACCAGAGTGACCAGCTGCCTTCCTCTGTAACCCCATTGCTAGAAGCCAGCCTGGCTCTGGAACTTTCCCAGGCTCCTGGCTCTGAACTCAGCAGCATGCTGTGCACAGCCTTTCAATGCACACTTCATATGCAGCTTCATTCACAGGGGCCAGCAGCCACTGTGAGCAGATGGGAGGGCTTGCCCGCTCTCCTTGGTGTGTCTTCAAAGGCAGCGACTCTGCTCCTCCAGAGAGAGCAGCTTCCCCTCAGAGTGAGCCACAGCATGTGGCTCAGGCCCTTACCATCCTTCACTTCTCACTCCTCTTTTCTTCTTGCCAGCTTCTATTCAGAGGCTTCAAGCGCGTGGTATGTTTTCTTGCTTCGAAGCCGGTCTGATGCTCTTCTTGTTGCTATGACAACTGGCACAAGCAACTTGAGGAAGGAAGAGCTTGTTTCAGCTCACAGTTTGAAGGGTCGATCCGCTACAGCAGAGAAGGCATGGTGGAAGAAACATGGGACAGTGAAGTGGAAGTTTCAGGTTGTGTCACGTGATGCAGATTCACGTGGTGTTTTGCCAAGGTAAGACCTGTGGGAGAACGCATACTGTTTGGAGAGAGTATAAGTAGGACTCAACAGATAGTAATGGGGTGCTTGCATAGCGAGCCTTGCAATGCTTTGTTGGTCTCCAGTCTTCGCTGAGCAGAGAAGCATGGCAGAGAACTTCTCTGTGCAACCCAGGTCTGGTCCCTCCCACTGACTCCTGCTGATTCACAGAGGTTTGATAGCTTCTGCTGGATCGTGGTGCCACTGTTGATCTGTGTTTAGTATCCTGACACTGCTGAAGTGAGCTGCTGGTATCCTGACAACAAAGTTGGAACCACCCCCCAAAGAACTACTTCTAAATAGTCCTATTTACCATCTTTTCTCCCCTAGCTTTAGATGGTGGGCTAAAAGGAGGGTCAAAGCATTTGAGAACCTCTATTAAAGAAGGTTTTGAAAAATCTAAGCCCAAAGGGCAGTTGGTCAGAGTGTATCTGCAGTCACGAAGCAGAGATGAGTGCCGGCTCTTGGCTTTGCTCTCTCCTTTTGGTTCCTGGGCATCAGATCATGGAATGGTGTCATTCATGTTTAGGGTGGGATTTCCCACCTCAGTAAACTCACTTTAGAAACCTCCTCCCCAGAGGTTGGTCTCCTAGGTGCTTCTAGATCCTGTCAAGTTGGCAATCAATAGAAATCACCATAAGGCATTTGCTCCTATATCCAATATGGGTCAGATATTCAATAGCTCTCTGTGGAGCAAATCATTTCCAGAATGAATGAATGAATGAATGAATGAATGAATGAATGATGGAAGCTTGCCTGAAGACCTCCTTCCTCATTTCACAGAGAGTGCATGCTTTCTCTTCCTCCAGGTTTTATCATCTCTTCCTTGTATGGCTAGGTTAACTACCCAGGACAGTCTATATTCTAGGGGCTTTCCCAGCATGCTGCATCATGACTGATCTATCTGTTCCACAACTGCTTGCTGTAGAACCATTCTCCCCTTAAGTACCATGAGGAGTGTGGACATTACTCTAGAGCTACAGTGAGCTTGGCCTCACAGTATCTGCAAGGGGTCTCTTTAGCAACAGGAATGGGAGTGGAATTGATTTCCCATCAGCCCTGGTTGCACTGGAGGCTGCTATAGGGAGCTGATGATGAGACCAACCTGCAGAGGCAAAACTCACTTCCACCCCATGGGCCAGACAGGAGTGTCACCAGGACAGTTCAGTTTGTCCTGTACTGGCGGTGAGATATAACTCTCAGGTCTGCCTGTAGGGTCTCTCTGGAGAAGCCCCTGAGTTGGAGGACTGAGGGAAGAAACTTACCCTCATTGATACGGTAGTGTCTAGTTCCCAGGGCCCAGCTGGAACACAAAGGGAAAAGTGGGGTAAACATACTTTCTGTGCTGGAGCTGGGACCCCTGGTGTGAGCTCCTGGCACAGGCAGCACTGGCACCCTGGCCACCAGCCCCCACATCACACATTCTCTGGGCTTCCACCCTGAGAAGGATGTGGAGGGGCTTCTTAGCCTCTGTCCTTGTGAGCCAGCCCCTGTGACAGAGTCCTTCCGCAAACCTATGCATTTCTCTTGCTCATTGCTTCTCTGAAAAATTCTTTTGATAAATGTGGTCACTTGATCCAAGGCCCAGCTTTCCCACCAGGACCTCCTGGTCTCTTCTTCTGTCAGAGCAAGTTCTGGTCAGCAAGCGATGCTCGTCCCTCCTTGATGACTGAGCCGCAAACAGCACGTTCTTTGTCTGCCCAAGTTAACTCCACCTCCCCTTCTCTCCAAGAGCTTGCTCCCAGCAAGCAGTAATTATTAGACTTTTCAAAACTAGTAATTATTCTAATAAACATATTTTATTCTTGTGCATGCTTTATGCACAGGGTGGAACTCCTGGCTTTCCGTATTTATCAATTATTTGCCTGTGTTAAGTTTTAAATTAAATTACATTTATACCATTAGTCAGGTGGAAGGCAGAATAAATTGGCTGCTGCAGGAGCATCTTCGGTATAGATTGCGAGACAGCTAGATGAAGTATGGATGGAGCCCGGGTGGAGCAGGGAGGGAGCACTGCTGGAGTACAGATGGACCAGGGATGGAGCAGGAATGGAACACAGGTGGAACACAGCTAGAGCACGGGTGGAGCAGGGAGGGAGCACTGATGGAGCACGGGTGGAGTATGGGTGGAGCAGGAATGAAGGGATCTAAGAACGGTGTTCCATTCCATTATGCTGGCTTTCAGCTGTCACTCCTAACTGAAGATTCACCATTATTTTTGTCTGTCACCTTTTGGAAACTGCAGCTCAAGACTGGTGACCCAAGAGTCTAGTGTCCTCTAGAGAGACCTTTCTTCAGTTATGCTTTGTTTAATTTATTTAAAGGCAAGGACTTATGTGGCCTAGGCTGGCTGAAAACTCACCGTGTAGCTGAGGTTGGCTTTGAACGCCTGATTTTCCTACCTCCACCTCCCGAGGGCTGTGACTGTGGGGTGGGGTGGGGTGGGGCACACCATGTCAGCTTCTTAGGGTTTAATCTAAAATTTCCATCTTAAGTGTCTGGCTTTTAGCTGACAGTGCCACTTTGGGAAGTTTAAGAAACTTTGAAAGGTGTGGCCTCCCTGGAGGAAGCAGGCCATGAGAGGCAGTGGGCTTCTGATTGCATCTGTCCCCCTCCCTTACTTTGGGTCAATC
The DNA here is from genome assembly GCF_978045245.1 of Mus caroli. Taxonomy (NCBI): domain Eukaryota; kingdom Metazoa; phylum Chordata; class Mammalia; order Rodentia; family Muridae; genus Mus; species Mus caroli. The sequence goes on along the minus strand of NW_028227265.1, from coordinate 5,093,635 downwards.
TCCTCCTGATCCAGTCTGTGAGGAGGGAGCAGCTCTGTCACACAGTTGTCCGCCATGATGTCCTACCCCAGCAGTTGGGGCGAAGCAGCCGTAGACCAATCCCTCTGGAATCGTGAGCCAGAATAAATCTTCCTCCACTACGTTGTTTTAGGCATGTCTTGTCCCATTGCTCAAGTTCGACATAGAAAATTATAGTTTAGGTTAGTTCATCCTATCCCTCCTCAACTACCCACCCACTCCTAACCTCCCAAGTATCTACTTTCATATTTATACACTACCACGAATGGCACTACCATGGGCCATGCACATTGTGAAGACGAGAAATCGCCTGTGTTGGTGGGGGGCAGAGTATACCAGAAGAAAGACTAAATCTGGTTCAGTTTATGTTCAGCAGACTACAGGATCCACTGGGAGTATAGGCTTCAAGCCAAGGCCCAATGCTGCAGGGATACAAAGTCAGCTATCAGAGCTGCAGGTGAGACATCTAGGGGTTTGTCCTATGAAAGCAGAGATGAGCTAAAATACATACATACAGACAGACAGACAAGGGCATTGTTTATAAGCAAGCAAATAGGAGCCACTGAATTTAAAAAACTGTGTTATATAAGGAATGCAAGATTTATGACAGATGCTACAAAAAGCATCACAAGATGTGGGTCTGCCAGTGCACCTGGGAGGCAAACACAGGGTTCTGAGGTCAGGCTTGGTTACAGGATAGACGGTCTCAAAAGAGGCGAGGCAGCCACCAGGCATGGTAGTAGGTACTTCTAAGTCTCAACACTCAGGAGGCTGAAGCAGAAAGCCTGCCAGGAGCTTCAGGCCAGCCTGGGCTATACAGAGAAATCCTATAAATCTAAACTAAACTAAACAACTAAAATCTTAAGCCACCCAGCAATCAAGAAGTCAAAAAAAAAGAAGCAAGCCAGAAAGCTGTTTAGAGAATGAACTCAAATATTCACAAACCAGGGAGTATACGCTTAAAGGTCCAAACAGCTACACTTAAAAATCATCAAAGGCTGGGCAGTGGTGGCACACGCCTTTAATCCCAGCACTTGGGAGGCAGAGGCAAGCGGATTTCTGAGTTCAAGGCCAGCCTGGTCTACAAAGTGAGTTCCAGGACAGCCAGGGCTATACAGAGAAACCCTGTCTCGAAAACAAACAAACAAACAAAAAATTCATCAAAGGTGGCCAGGCAGTGCTTGGGAAGCAGAGGCAGGCAGATCTTTATGAGTTCAAGGCCAGAGCAAGTTCTAGGACAGCAAGGACACAGAAAAACCCTGCCTTGAAAAGCCAAAGAAAGACAGACAGATGATAGATAGATAGATAGATAGATAGATAGATAGATAGAATAAAATTACAAGCTACCACAGGAGTCCTTGGCCAGTGAATGCGTCTGTAACTTTCATTTCCTTTTGAGTAGTCCCCATTTTCCAAATTCTCACAGTACACATATATTGCTTTTTTAAAAAAGACTTATTTATTTTTATGTGTATGAATGTTTTGTCTGCATGTGTGTCTATGCATCACATGTGTGCAGGTCCTGCAAAGGCCAGAAAAGTTTTTCTAGAACTTGAGTTAAAGATGGTTAGGAGCTGCCATGTGGGGGCTGAGTTCTCTGCAAGTCATCTTAACTGCTGAGCCATCTTTCCTGTCCCGTATATTGCTTTTTAATATAAGAAAATTGGGGAACTGGCAGTGAGTGTGTTTGCCACACAAGCCTGACTGCTGGAGTTAAAGTCCCAGAACCCATATAAAGATCGGAAGAGAAAACCTATTCCACAAAACTGTCCTGACCTCTGCATATGCACTGGTGAGTGCCTGCCCTTATTTCTCTCTGCCTGTCCTTCTCACAAACAGTAATAATAATTAATAAAATAAAGTTTAATATTATAAATGTGCACTGGTGGTTTTGTGTGTTGACACAAGCTGGAGTTATCACAGAGAAAGGAGCCTCCCTTGAGGAAATGCCTCCATGAGATCCAGCGGTAAGGCATTTTCTCAATTAGTGATCAAGGGTGGGAGGGCCCCTTGTGGGTGGTGCCATCCCTGGGCTGGTAGTCTTGGATTCTATAAGAAAGCAGGCTGAGCAAGCCAGGGGAAGCAAGCCAGTAACCAGCATCCCTCCATGGCCTCTGCATCAGCTCCTGCTTCCTGACCTGCTTGAGTTCCAGTCCTGACTTCCTTTGGTGATGATCAGCAATGTGGAAGTGTAAGCTGAATAAACCCTTTCCTCACTAACTTGCTTCTTGGTCATGATGTTTTGTGCAGGAATAGAAACCCTGACTAAGACAAAATGTTAAAGTTCTTTCATTGGTACCCTTAACAGCATTAATAAAGCGACCAGGAAGAGGGGTCGCTATGGCCATGTGGTCAGTGTATCAGGATCTCAGGCATTTTGTGTTGTTTTGATGTTGTCATGTTAATTATTTTGCTTATAGGATAAGAATTTAAAGTATTTCAGAATTTAAAGTAACTTAAAATAAGCTAGGTCAGGCCAGGCCATTTGATACACTGCAATCCCATCTACTCAGAGGCTAAGGCAGGAGTATTGTAAAGTTGAGCCTTGCCAAGGCTGCAGAGTGACCTCAAGCCAGTCTGGACATCTTAGTGAGACCCCATCTCAAATAAAAGGTGAAATAGGGCTAGGGATGTAGGTGAAAGGTGCAGTGTTTGCCTGCTGTGTACAAAACCCTAGCTCAATCCTCAGCACTGATGGATGGATAAATGACAGTTGGACAGATGGACTGATGGATGGATGGATGAATAGACAGAGAGTTGGACAGATGGACCTTTTGAGCACTAGGGCTTCCATCTCTTTAGGTGGGGATGGGAGAGCCTCCAGCACAGTGGTTAGAAAGGGCAGCTACTCCATCCAGGGCATTCTCTGCCCACGTGGTGTGTAAGGCATCGTATCTGCAGCTGTGGACATGGTGAGGGAGAGACTGTGTCTTATTGTAACTTTCTCCCTGGTTCATAAAACCCCGCTGTCATGCAGAAACGGCATTAAATTATTAAAGAGTGAGCCTGCGAAGCGAAAGGAAGGGCTTATGGACACCTCTGTGACTATTAAATCCACTTTGCTCTGGGCTGTGACTTTATTTTCTTAAATTCATGGTGACACGCTGCTCTGAATCATACAGGAGAGCTGCCACCCTGCTCTATGATGTCGCTCTTCTGGGTTTGTAAATACGTGGGGTCTGCGGGAGAAGGAATGGAAGAGAGGGGAGGCTGGGTGGCCCAGAAGCAAGCAAGAGGGTGGGCGATCCTCAGACTGCATCTCAAGAGGCTACAGTGGGAGACAGAGGATGCAGTGCAGGGGGTAGAGGGCCTGCCTAGCATGCAGAAAGCCTGACACTGCGCAGACCGGGTGAGGTGGCAGCACACACCTGCAGTCCCAGCGCTTAGGTAGTAGAGTCAAGAAGATAGGAAATTCAAGGTTATAGCAAGTTCGAGTCCAGCCTGGACTATGGAAAACCCTTTCTATTAAAAGAACCAGTTTCTCTCTCTGTGTGTATCTTTTTTTTTTCCATCCATATAATTGTTTATTGGGAGAAACTACTCCTTCACCCCCATATTCATGTTTCATAGTTCAGGAACACAGGTCAGCAATGAACTTCTATGGAGCTCAGTCCAAAGGACTCTTGGCATTCTGAAATCACGTCCCACTCTGAAAGACACCAGCCTTCCTCATCTCTTCAAAATCTTTCATGGCATCATGATTCCTATAGAAATCTGCATATGCCTTCTCTCTTGGTTCAGCCATGCCAAATTTACAGGCAGCAGCAACTCCCAGGGCCACAATGAGTGCACCAACAAGATGAACCTGCAGACACTTGGCCAGAAGGCCTCGAATCTGAGGTTTCAGCAACAGGGCACCGGATCTCGTGGTACCCAATGTCCTCTACACCAACGTCCTTCCCGGTTCTTAGAGAAATGGAGAGCCCTGTGTGTGTCTTTTAAACTTCGTATTTATTACAGTTGTAATATGACTGTGTGGGCGGATGCATACCACAGCATGGTTTAGCATTCAGAGACATTTGCGAACCTGTTTTTTCCTTCTATCATAGGTTCTGGCATTGAATTCAAGTCAGCCAGCTTGTACTACTATCTCTTTGACCAGCTGATGAATCTTGCTGGGCCCTTAATCTTCTAATTCCTTATTGGTATTTACTTTTTGACTCTACTTTCCCAATATACTTTAAACTTTCTAAATGAGGTTTCAAAATATTAATTTAAAGGTGAAACCCTGGCTCACAAAAGGGACTTGTCCAGGCTGTGTCTTGTCAACCTTGGACTAAAATTCTGATCAGAGTGAATCTCTTTTTTTCTTTCTAGGTCCTAGAGATTGACTTTGGGGCCTCACACATGCTAGGCAAGTGTTCTACCATAAAACTACACCCCCAGATCTCTCTTTACTTTCTAAATTTGAGACAGGGTCCCTCTAAGTTGCCCAGGCTGGCCTTGAACTCACTCTGTATCCCAAAAGACCTTGAGTTTGGAATCCTCCTGCCTTCTCCTTCTCTCTTCCCGGGATTTTATGGCTGTAGCACCAGGCCAGTTCTAATTTCCTTTGGTTAGGTCTGTGTCTTTCTCAGTCTGCCATTGACAGAAGACAGGATACACTGTTGCTATTCTTGGCTGGAGCGCTGTAAAACAGAAGAGCTAGATGGTGTTGCTAAAACCGTCTATATTCCACCTATCCTGTTAGCTGTGTTCCCTGAGACAGTGAAGCTTTAAGTGGGGCTGTGGACTTGCCTGTTTCCCCTTCTGGGTTTAACACTTTCATCTAAAAAAAAATTTTTTTAAGCCAAGTTATGGCTTCCTCTTGACCCATTGGCCTCTTTCTTATGATACAACAATCACTTTTGCTCGTTTAGTATTCTAGCTGTGTTTATTGTTGATGGTTTTTTTTTTTTTAACAGGATATCCTTGTGCAGCCCTGGTTGTCCTGGAAATTGCTTTCTAAACCATGAGGTCATTGAACTCACAGAGAGTCCCCTGCCTCTGACTCTCTAGCCCTGGGATTAAAGACGTGATTTGCTGTCACCGCCTCCACTGCCATAGCCACTGCTACTACCACCTGGCTCTGGTGTATTTTTATTTCAGATATTGGGTTATCGTCTCTCCAAGTTCCACACAGGCCTCATCTCTTTATTTTCATCCTTATTTTTTTCTTTTACTTCCTGGCACAGTAGACTGTATTTCTGCAGTCAGGATACTGCTGTGTGAAACAGCGTCTTCTTTCCTACTGTTTCTGCTCTGTTTGGCTGATTTTTTCTCTCTTCAGAGCATGGGTTTCTATGTTTTGCTTTTTAGTTGTCTAGTGATCTTTGGCTTTGCGGCAGACATTGTGGAATTCATATTTTTGAGGTGTTGGATTTTTTTTTGATGACCTTTTCAAGTGTCAGACTTCCTGCTGGTAGGGGATCAAGTTACTCTGAACCAGTTTGCTGCCTCCTAAGCTCCAGGACTATCTGTACAGCAGCCCTTGTCTCAGGCTGATCCATCCTGACCACTCAGATGGCGTGCCTGAGGGCCACGCCTGATGTTCTGTGTGCAACCAGGAGTGTGGGGCCTAGGTTGTTCCTTCCCATATTCGAACCCAGGAATGATCGTGTCACTGCTGTGTAGAGCTGTTCCCATGTGCCACAGACTATGCACATGGAGACGACTGCCCATCCAACAATCTAACAGGTTCCTTATACCGGCTTCCAGAACTTTCTCTGGATGTTGTTATTGTTGTTGCAGTTGTTGCTATTGTTCTTTCAAGGTCCTGCCTCAAGCTGGGTGGCAGTGGTGCACACCTTTAATGCTGGTCCTCAGGAGGCAGAGGCAGGAGGATCTCTGTGAGTTTTAGGCTAGCCTGGTCTACAGAGTAAATTCTAGGACAGCCAGGGCTACACAGAGAAACCAGTCTCAAAAAATTAAAAACAAAAAAAATTAGAAATTAAAAAGATCCTACCTCATAGAATCTAGCCACCCTGCCTTTCCAGATTCCTCTGTTTCCCAGGACCTCAGACTGGAAACCGGAACCACAGCCACCAACTGCCCCACGTGCATGCTGGGCAGTTGCAGAGTTAGATCCAATCTGAGCAGTGGCCTCTCTACTGTTTGTTTCCCACTGTCTATGAAATCTTTGTTTATTAAACCTGTATCCTGTTCTTCAATTGTGTAGAGGGGAGCGCTACCCACTGTGGTTCATCATGGGGTAGAGGTGAGCTCTACAACACATTAGGGACTCTGTTACTCATGATACAAAATACACTTCTCTCACAGACGTAAAGTTGGGTCTGGGGGGACATACTACAGTCCCGGTATTGGAGAGGTAGGAATGGAGGGGAAGGAGAACTGAGTTCAAGGGCAGCCTGAAGCTACACATGGAGAACCTGTATTGAAAAGGGGGGCTGGGGAGGCTATCGAAAGGGTTGAGTGAGTATGCAGCTCAGGTGATACAGAACGTGCCTACCATGCACAAAACCCCGAGTTCAATCCCAGCATTTGGGAGGCAGAGGCAGGGGGATCAGATGTTCAAGAGCATCCTCGGCTATATAGAAGCTTGAAAGTCGCCCGATCTGCGTAAGACTCTGCCTCTAAGTCAACCAACTAACCAAAAATCGTCCAGGCATCTGCAAACACGGGAGCATGGAGGACAGATGGATGCCCCTGTAGCACCAGTCAGGGGTCCCACAGTAAGCTTTGGAAGCACTTCCTGGTGACATTTATTCTCTCTGTGATGTGGGAGGCTGAGCTGCTTGAGAACGTTGTGGATGATGAAAGGGCCGCTGGAGGAGGCTGAGAAGGCCGGACTAGAGAGGTGGGGGACCGGAGGCTCAAACTGCCAGCCACAGACTTGTGAAGACACCAACCCAAAACAAGACTCGAATGAAAACAGTGTAGTCTGAAAGGATGCACTTGGCCATGACACCATGATTCAGGGCCGAGGCCCTGTTGACATCGTATTGCTGAGCTGTCACAGAGTGAGACGGATGCCAGACAGAGTCACCTGTGAGCAGTCCTGTGTCTCCAAGCATCCCAGATCTGTCAGTGAAGCTATCCTTGGATCTTTTACTCTGTTGCTATCTAAAAGTAAAGGACAAAAGGCTGGGTGAGGACTCGGGATGGGAAGCACTTGCTTATGCAAGGACAACCTGAGCACAATCCCCACAGTGGTGGGGTGATGGGCTGGCACTGGAGAGGCAGAAAGATCCCTGGCATTGACTGGCCAGCTACCCTAACCTACACAAAGCTCTAGGCGAGTGAGAGACTCTGTCTCAAAGAACAAGGTGGACAATAACTAAGACAAAGCGTCTGAGGTTAACTGGTAGTCTCCAGACACACACCGGTGCCTAGGCACCTATACACACATGTATACCTGCACACATGGGAACACACACACGCTCACATTCACAAGCAAGAAGATGGGTGGAGGATACTCACATTTAATCTCAGCACTCAGGAGCCTGAGGCAGAAATACTGCTAGAAGTTGAAGGGTAGCCTGATCTACATAGTGAGTTTCAGGCTACCCAGGAACACACAGTAAAAAAAAAAAAAAAAAAAAAAGCCTGAGAAGGCTCAGCAGCTTGAGAGGAACCTTGACACCTTGACTGATGATCTCTGAGCTGAAGTCGCAGGACCCACTATGGTGGAAGAAAAGAACAGAATCTACCCTCTAAGTACACACTGTGGCACATGTACTCACACAAAATAAAAAACAAACATAATTGTTAACAGACTAAAGGAAAACATTTGAGGTCTCCCTCATTGGTAGAGCACTTGCCCAGCAGGAGGGCAGCCCTCCCCTCCCAGCAACAGAGCGGTCAGGATGTTCCAGAAAAATCCCAGTGTAGAGCTGGAGTGTATTTCTGGTGTTAGTCACAAGATATATCCAGGGTGCATCTCCCCAGGGTCACGGATCTGCCTTATCTGACCTCATGATGCCAGAGACCATAATATGGTCCAATATCAGGATGTATCCAGGATGGTGGTCCCTGTGAGGATACCAGAGCTGGCTTCATGTGCATATAAGCCCTGCTTAATGGTGCTTACACAGCATGAAATCGAAATTGCTTAGCGGTGTGTTCCCTAAAGCACCTATCTTTAAGTGATGCGTGACTTTAATTGAATACATGGGAAGGGGAATAAAACTCCCTTTATTATCAAAATGAAAGAAAAGGCTTGCTTTTTCAAACCTGGTGAGAGTAGGCAGTGCCACAAGCAAAGGGCACCTAGCACAGAAGGCGGACTGTCTGCCTGAGGCATGGGGCCACCGGAGCAGATGCCCAGGGTCCCTCTCAGCTCCAGCTAGACAATACCCGATATGGCAGGCCAGCTTCTGCCTTAAATCCAGACCAGTGCAGCATGTACGAAGGGCAAGAAAACCTTCTTCTATGGGAAGTCCCACAGAGAAGCAGGTAGCGATATGACTTTATATACCCCATTGTCTCCATGGCATTTATTTATTTATATATGTGGTGGTGGCTGAGAAGATAGACACATGCCACAGCATGCATGTGATGGTCAGGAGACAACTTGTGAGAGTCAATTCTTCCCCTCACTATGTGGGTCCTGGGAGTCAAACTGACTCAGGTTAATTCTGCCCACTGAGCCACCTCACCAACCCATGTTTTCATTTTTGAGAGAGTCTCATCCTGTCTAGACTGACCTCTAGCTGGTTTTGTAGCCAAGGATGAACTTGAACTATTGATTCTCCTGCCTCCATCTTCAGGGAGCTGGGATGATTGGCTTATGCAGTACTGGGGATAGAGCCTGAAGCTTAGAGCATGCTAGACAAGTGCTTGACCAACGGAGCCACATTCCTGACCCTCGATGGAACCAGTAACTCTCTGTTGACCTTTTCATTGTCCCTGTTCAGCATTGATACATGTACCACCATAATCTCTGTTTCTGTACAGGTTCTTCCTGTGGCAACAGCGGAGGAGCCCCTAGAGAAGGGCGGTTTATCAGTTTATAAATTTATCAGGAATAAGACTCATTTATTTCAAAATCAACTATGTTTTTTTTAAAAAAAAGGCAAGGAAGAACAGTGCTGTCCGTTGTTCTAAGCAAGCTGCCTGCTCATAAGCTGCATGTCACTATTTCTGTAGCTGGTGTCTGTCTGTCTCAAGTGATTATGCCCAAGGACTGTTGGGGCAGATTCTGCAGTCTGGACTTCTCAGTCTCCCAATTCTTCTTTGCCCTAGGCAACACAGTGGTGCAGCATCTATAGGATGCCGATCTCTGGTTTCCAAGCACCTGGCTCCAACAATGTAAATGAATCTGGGGGTTGTCCTTAGTCTTTAGTGGAGAATTTGAGCCTCCCAGCTCACCAAGCCACCATCCCACCCACCTGCTGTGTACACAGCTGGAAGGCCCTGTCTTGTCTCCCGCATTCTCTACTGATATATTGTTGTCATGCTGAGTGAAATTTAGGGCTGGCATAGGAGCCCACACCTGTAATCTGAGCACTTGGGAGGTCCAGGCAGGAGGTTCGCCCAAAATTGGAGCCCAACCTAGTTTATTTAGCTACTTGCAGGCCTGCCAGGGTTTCCAAGCAGAAAAACCTATCTTAAAACAAACAAACAAACAAACAAACAAACAAAATTCAAAACCAAACAAAACAGACTAGAACTTGACTGATACTTAGTAACTGCTCTTGCAGTTATCTTTATGGCGTCTCAATGGAGGTGATACTTTGAATCATTTACCCTTAGCCACTCAATGAAACACTCAGGAATTGTAACCAATCAGGAGTCTGGGCAAGAGCCCTGACTGTAGTAGCCCCACTAGGCAAGACTCGCCACCTTTCCTTTACATCCTGGAAGAGACATGCAGAACAGCTGAAGGCAGAGAGCATGAGATGTAATCCATGTGTTGGGGAAGAGGGAGCAGATAAAGGTCTGTTGACTTCCAAGTTTGTCTTTGGAGACATTAACAGGAGCTTTAAACTGAGAAAGAATGGAGGCAGGGCACGAGGTCTGTATGATTAGCCAGTCCTGGTCAAGCTGTGAGCCCACCCATTTTATCTCAGCTTTGCAATCTAAGGCAACTTAAGGTAGTCCTTAGAGTTTGAAGGGACAATGGTTCTCAAGAAAAGAATACTTCTGCTCATGGTGAGGCCTCACCCTCATAGATAAACCTTCATGGCAGGTTTATTTGTCCTTGAGACGCTGCTGTTCCTAGAATGGGTGACTGCAAGTTTGAGACAATGGTTCATGTCAGCCTTAAAGGGAGGTGATGTAGGCTAGACAGACATTCCTTGAGAGGTTAACATGCATATACAGAGTCAAGCAGGTGACCCAAGGTATAGGAGACACCAATATAGTAAAGACAGAGGTACCAGGCTTAGAGGTACCAGGCTTCATCCTGGGCCCAATCGAGAAGTTAGAGCTTCTTAGTAGACACAGCTCTGAGTGCCTGGTATGGGACTGTCTCTCTCCATACCACTTTAAACAAACATGCTAGCTAATTACCCCATTAAATGGATCATGTAATTGCTTTGACATGGCTCTGGATAAAACCTCTCACCAAGGCTTCTGAGGGGCTCTGGGCTCATTGCCTGGTCCTTGGTTGGAACTAGCTGTGGCATGGCCCATTTTTATGGAGCCCCTCTCCAGCCCCTCTCTCCAGGGTTCTCCACTATCACCAACCCTGCAGAGGCTAAATGCTTTCTTCATTTGCCTGTAACCATTGTGGCTGCTGCTCTCTTCTCTGCCTCAGACCTCTTGACATGCTGTTCACGCTGGCCCTCTTTAGGGTCTGACTCAGGGCCTCTTCTTCATAAAACCCATCTTGTCTGGAATCCTGAAACAACCTGGGTCATTTCTGGGTCAACCTGGATCAGGTTCTGGGAGAAGTCTCCTTTGCTAACAGAGGTGCAATGTTGGTGGGTTCCTCACTCCAACTTCCTCCCCCATCCCTCTACCTGGACACGGGCATGTTAAGTAGAGCAAAGCACACTGAGGAGCTGAATTTGGTTATCAGTATTTCAAAGACAAGAAGCCCATAGTGCGTGCTTTTGTTTCCCTTTCGTTATTTGCAGACATTCTAGGCTCAACACAGACCAGTAATAAACACCTGTTAAAATAATTGATTGATTGACAGCCAGCTGGGCCGGCCGGATGTTTCTGTCTGGCCCCGATGTCTGGGATTTTTCATTTTCAGTAAAAATTGTAATTATTTTCATTGCAGCTATTCGCCAGATTCCCTGCCTTTGTCCCTTACTTTCTTCTGCTAACTTTTCACTTGGAAATGCTTACGGCATAGACAAAAGGCCTTGAGAACCGAAGAGAGGTGGCTCCATCTTGCTCTCTGCCTGACTCAACAATAAATGCTTCCACATGCATTTTCTCTTTCTTTCTTTGTCTCTATGTAGTATTCACAAGGCTCTCTATAAATATAAATACTTTTTTGCTGGGTCATTTGAAAGTAAGATGCAGACATTAAGACATCTCACTCACAAATACGCCAACACACAGTTCCTGAAAATGAGGAATTTTTTTTTTTTTTTTTGCATAACCACAGTAATGCTGACCCAGCCAAGGAATTAATAATCATCTCAAAACATAGCCTAAGAGCCCTCTTATTCTCCAGTTGGAGAAGTTTGCTTTGGGGACAGACAAGGACAACCTTATGTTGAGTTCCAGTCTGGTTCCTACACACCCATTAGTGAGGCATATCTCAGAGTTCACACAGACCAGTCACAGTCTCTGATTCTAGGCTGGGGAAGACTTGCTCAGACTCAGGTAGGTAGTTTCCACAATGACAGCCTAAAGCCTCCATGGCTGCTTATCTCCTCATCCTCCAGGAAGGTTCTGCACTTTGAAAAAAAAATCACTACATAAAGCACAAAGCAGGGGGCGCAAAAAGGCCTCTCTGCATCAGCCAGAGCCTAGGTCCACTGGGAAATGGAGGCTGTATTTCCAGAAGCAGGCCACTGCATAAACTCGGGGCATCCTGCTACTGGACAAGGGGAAGTAGAGTCTCCTGATGCTGAAGGGATGCTCCCCCATGGCCAGGAGGACTCTGCTTCAAAGTACAGAAAAGCAAGTGAACAGGCGAAGCATCCTTGAATGTGGACATGCGCAGAGCATCCTTGAATGTGGACATGCGCAGAGCATCCTTGAATGTGGACATGCGCAGAGCATCCTTGAATGTGGACATGCGCAGAGCATCCTTGGATGTGGACATGCGCAGAGCATCCTTGAATGTGGACATGCGCAGAGTGTTGTACCTTGGCATTCTGATTCCTAGCCCAGGTGAGAGTAGCCTAGATCTCGGGGCACCATGGAGACAAAACTGCTCTGAGTCCTGAACACAACTGGGAAGAGAGTGGACAGGAAGACCACCCCTCAGCACATAGCAAACGTGGCTCCACCCAAGAGGGCAAGAATGAGGAGTGAGGACATGTAGTAGGCTTTAGGTTACTTCAAAGTCCAGGTTGGGGATCAGACTATGAGACCTCAAAGAATGACATGTTGATCTGAAAGAAGAAGGCTCAGAGGCTAGGTCTTTCTTTATCCCCTGTGCCTCTCTCTCCTTCCCCCCTAGGCCCCCACCCCCACTCCTTCCAAGCAGCCAGAAAGAGCAGCATCCCAGCTCTTCAGGCTAGAAGCCCTCTCCCAAAGCCTGTGAGCTCCCATACCTAAGCATGGAGATAGAGAGCCCTCCGAGGATCTACTCTGTCCAGTTGTAGATCAGAAGACCCTTACTCCGGTAGGAGTCCTGACACACGTCCAGGAGGAAGGAACAGGGCCCAGAGAGGCCAAGACAAAAACTAATGTCCAGACCTCACGGGGTCTTCAGCCTGGCACGTACGTAAGTCTCCTTCCTGTCCCGAGCTATCGTTCTCACTGGCAAGAACACACTCGGACAAACGGATTCTTCTGCAGCAAGCTTTATTGCTTCTTCAGGAGGGAAAGAAGACCCAGAACCCGGAAAATGGTGCTGCTTATATAGCCCTCAGCGTGGCATGTCAGCACCTGATTTGTTTCTCGCCCATCACCTCATTACTATGCCCCGAGATGGGCAGTGACTAGGCGTGAGTTCACTCTCGCACCTGCGTACAAGACTTGTTTACTAGTTAGGCACAGCGGAAGCCAGCGCCATCTTATAATGGCGATTGCTCGCGGCATGGCTCTCCACACCTTCCCATACGATACATGTCTATGAACTGTACATTTTTTATTGAATCTGTGATAAATAGGGCATTTTCAGGCTGGACCCTTAGTTCAATGACTAGAGTGTTTGCTAACACACATGAAAAACCAGGTTCCAATCCCAGTACCCAGTACTAAACTGGGTATAGTGGTAACCCTAACACTCAGGAGATGGGGGTGGGAAGAGCAGGGGTCCAAGGGCCATTTTCTACTAAAAGAGGGGTTTGAAACCAGCCTGAGATAACTGATATCCTATCTCAAACCAAAACAACAGAAACAAAGAAGTCAAATCTGTAAGTCTTTATTTTGAAGCCTCCCAGGACCCAGAACGTTCAGATAAAGAAAATCTGTTCTGCCCTGCTCTTGCTGACCCACCCTCTGCCACTAGAATGTTGGGCTGTTGTGGATGGGTTCCCATATTATGCCCATTTGCCCTGTGGCCTGGATGCTTCAGTGAGAAAAGAGCAATCCGGAATTACGAGGGGCCATGTCACTAACCACTCAGCTTCCAGCCACATCCTCCCCACAACTCTGGACCTAGGGAAGCGCCAAGAAGACTACCTGAAAGGTCAGGAGACAAAGCATCTCTCCAGTGTGTGAACAAACCCTCTTGGGGTTTACCTGGCACTCTCAGTGACCTGACAGCCCTCACACAGGGAACAGTATTGCTTCTATGCTCCCAGGAGGCTGCAGATCCATCTAATGAGAATTGTTCTGCTAGACAGTTCCAGTCACAGGGCTCCAAGAATGGGGGACAGTGACTGGGTAACTGCCTGTACTGGCTGGTTTTGTGTCAACTTGACACAGCTAGAGTTATCACAGAGAATGGAGCTTCCGTTGAGAAAATGCCTCCATGAGATCCAGCGGTAAGGCATTTTCTCAATTAGTGATCCAGGGTGGGTGGTGCCATCCCTGGGCTGGTAGTCTTGGGTTCTATAAGAAAGCGGGCTGAGCAAGCCAGAGGAAGAAAGCCAGTAAGAAACATCTCTCCATGGCCTCTGCATCAGCTCCTGCTTCCTGCCCTGCTTGAGTTCCAGCCCTGACTTCCTTTAGTGATGAACAGCAGTGTGGGAAGTGTAAGCTGAATAAACCCTTTCCTCCCCAACTTGCATCTTGGTCATGATGTTTGTGCTGGAATAGAAACCCTGATTAAGACACTGCCCAGAATCTAGCACATAGAGTAACTTTTCTCAATGCGCTTTGAAGAGAGTTGGGGTGAAAGGAGAAGGATTCAGCATCCGTTATTTTTGCTGAAAAGCAGTTTATCTGTGGAAAGTGCATTCAGCTTCATTGTACAGCCTTTCTGGACACATCCCTGCACAGCTCCGGATCTCTCTGGTCAGCATGCCCAACAGTAGAGATGAGCGGTGCAGAGTGGCCAAGCACGCACGCTCTCGCTCACAACCTGCGCTCTCTGGCTCTATCACCCTTAGAGCTGATTTCTGGAGGCACCTTAGCCTCACACTACACTAAGAACAAACTAGAATAGTGGCCACCTTGTCTGCCCCTAGCACCCAGCATGCAGTGAGACTGTCACTTCTCTACAGGTTCAGGGTGATGGAATTCTTGAGCCTAAACCTTGGTGATGAAGCATTTCTCATTCACAACACAAGTCGAGAAATTTCTGGGCAGGCACAGAAGGTGCTAACCATCATGCCTTGTGTCACGAAGAGCTGCTAACAGGGAGACATTAAAGTATCTTCCTTATGAACTCTGGCCACAGCAGCTGCTGGGAGCACAGTGACACCTGGGAAGGACAGTTTAATATCTTGACAAAAGTCCCTGTGTAAACATGGTTTCGATTCCAAGGGGGGGGGGGGAGAATTCTGATTGCTCAGTGTCAGTGCTCGATATTTTCCTGGTCCCAGAGCCTAGAAACGTGGCCTGGGCAGTCAGTCTGAAGACTTGAGCTCTACCTCAGCACCCAGGGGAAAAGCCAGGTGTGGTGACATGTCTTTGAAATCATAGCACGGGGACAGTGAAGGCAAGTGAAACCTTCATACCTATTGTCCAGCCAGCCTACCCAAATTGGTGAGTTTCAGGTTCCAGTAAGAGACTTGCCAACCAATTTGAGGTTGACCTCTGGTATCCGCAGGGGTGTGTGCACCCCACTCCTATACCCACAATATATTTTGTTTCTATTCAAACAATCATAATTTTATCTACTTCCTCCATAGCAATATTTTAGGGGGGAAAAACCAGACAACCATTATGAAAAGTCTCTGCTGCACAATGTTCATTTATCCAGGCTCCTCGTGTTTCGGATCAGGGTTGCTTCAACTCTTTCTACTTGAGACTGTCTATAAAATAGTATACAATTCAAACATTTGCTAATAATAAATCATAAAGGAATTTTCTTGAAAACAATTCTCCATCTATCATCTATAATTTTACTACTTATTAAAGACAAAGAGAAAAGTTTCATGCTAATGAGATTAATGTGTTAACGACTAGATGTTGGCAGAATATTTGATACTTTAGGACCCTGAGCATCTTCAGAGTTTGTCAGAGTTCATCAATATTTTGATTTTATAATCGTCAGTGCTACAAACGCTGCTTCATATAAATACATAGTATTGAATGGAATAAGTACGTTTAGAGACATTTCAGAAATTGTTGAAAATTCAGTCCTAACCCCAAGCCAAAACTCATTTAACAAATTTTTAACTGAAACTCAAGTCAGCGTCTCAAACACCGGTTTTTAAAAATCAACATTCTAATGCAGCCCAGAGATCACACCAATTTGATCCGTGCTGGGAGAGATGGCAGAAAAATATTAAAAGTCTTTATTCCCTGTGATTAAGCCATCGTGTGTCTACTGAGTCAGAAAACTAGATTCCAGAAAATGTACCTCAGTTTGTAGCACACAGAAGTCTTGAGCCCGAGCCTAAGTGTTCCAGTGTTTGGTTGCTGTCGACTGGCATGACATCGTGCACAGTACACATGCATGTGCTTTGTGTCCAGAACCAAAGCTGTAGTGAAGACTCATGACGTAACATGGCCAAACACAGCCAGAAACACCTCAGATTCATTATACATTTGATTCTGAATTTTTGCTTATTGTGCATTTTGAGAGCTTTTATTGTAGCCAAATTTTTGATGATCTCTACATTCATCCTCTGTCATTCCTCTCCTCTGGTTTGTTTGTTTTTGTTTTTGTTTTTTTTTTTTTTTTTTGGTTTCTCTCTGTAGTCTTGGCTGTCCTAGAACTTGCTTTGTAGACCAGGCTGGCCTCAAACTCAGAGATCCTCCTGCCTCTGCCTCCAGAGTGCTGGAATTAAAGTCGAGCATCACTGCCTGGCTTCCACATTCATTCTTGAGCCACAGTTTTAAAACCTGGAGGCTCAGATACAGTGAGTGGTCCATGAGCTAGCAACAATAATACTGGAGCCATGTTCATGTGTTACTAAAAACATATAGCTGTTTCTACCCAACTATACAGTCAGGGAGCAAAGCCCTTCGGGCTTTCGGAATGAAAACATTGGATTTTATGTGACAGCTCTAGAGCTGTGCCCTGCCAGGGGAGCAACAGCACTCATTGCTTGACCTGCAACAAGTGTGGAAACCACACACTGCATCTCCCATCTAGAGAGACCCAGGCTGTGAGTCCCTAGCAGGATAATCTCTATTTTCTGCCCGTTTGAAATGAAGCTGTCAGAATCCAGCGACTAAAACTACTTTTCAAAGCAAATGCCTTAAAAATGACAGGGAATTAAAGTCTGAGTTCGAGGCCAGCCTGGTCTACAAAGTGAGTGCCAGGACAGCCAGGGCTACACAGAGAAACCCTGTCTCGAAAAACCAAAAAAAAAAAAAAAAAAAAAAAAAAAATGACAGGGAAGTTGTAGCAATAGTGTGGAAAGCTCACCCATGGTACCCAGATCCGCCGAGGCTGGTTGTGAATCTCAGTGTGGATGCTAGAAATCCATCTGGGTCCCTGCAACAAATGAGCTTAACCACTGAGTCAACTTTCCAGCCCTCTCCACCTTAACTTTTGAGCCAGGGTTTCTCACTGAAGCTGGAGATTGGCTAGACAGCAAGCCCCTGGGTTTTCTTATTTCTGTTTTCCTGGTGCTGGGATTGGAGACGTGTGCTAGCATGTCAGGCCTTTTGTATGGATGCTGTGGATCCCAGACAAAGTCTCCATGTGAGTGTATCCAGCTCTTTATCATTTCCACAGCACCTTCTGTGTGTCTGCTGCAGAGGTGACACTCCACCCCTTCCCACATCATCAAGAGAGAGTTTCCCTCTTCTCCACATACTTACCCATTGTGACCAGTATGCGCTCACAGGTTTAGATGTTCTTCAATATGTTTTGAAGGGGGCATCTTAGGTTTAGTGGGGGTGGCTAGTACTGCAAAGTGCCCCTGACATTGTGATGCTAGCCTCTTTCTTTTTTTCTGCCTTTCCTGACTCTCTATGATAGTGAGATGTCCCACACGCATCCAGTACTCTCCAGGTGTAATGTCCAATCCTTTCTCCACAGAAGCAATACTTAGAGTGGAGCATGGCGTGGTCTCAGGGGGATGTAGCTCTGGGCCCAACGTGGTCTCTTTTTCTTGTTGCAGTGATGAAACAGTCTGACAAAGGCAACTTGAGGGAGGAAGGGCTTGTTTGCCTCATGGTTCAGTTGACAGTCCGTCATGGAGGGGAAGCCACAGCAACAGGAGCTTGAGGGAGCCGAGAAACAAGAGAGGGTTGAATGCATTCTGGTACCTCTCTCACTTTCCCCATTTCATGAGCACTCCCAGATCCTCTGCCCAAGGAATGTGAGGCCTACAATTAAGATAGGCCTTAATGCATCAATTAATGTAATCAAAATAGTATAGTCAGAGTTATAGCCAGAGGCTGATCTCTGAGGTGATTCAAGAGTCTGTCAAGTTGACAACACCAACCACTACAGGGTAGGATGTATGCTCATGTCTGCTGGCTGCAACTGACCAAGGCCCATATATGTATCTATATCTGTCTCTTTTTGTATCTGTATACATAAATACACACATATATGTATCTCTATCTGTATCTATCTGTATCTGTATACATAAATACACTCATATATGTATCTCTATCTGTATCTATCTGTATCTGTATACATAAATACACACATATATGTATCTCTATCTGTATCTATCTGTATCTGTATACATAAATACACACATATATGTATCTCTATCTGTATCTATCTGTATCTGTATACATAAATACACTCATATATGTATCTCTATCTGTATCTATCTGTATCTGTATACATAAATACACTCACATGTATCTCTATCTGCATCTGTATCTATCTGTATCTGTATACATAAATACACACATATATGTATCTCTATCTGTATCTATCTGTATCTGTATACATAAATACACTCACATGTATCTCTATCTGCATCTGTATCTATCTGTATCTGTATACATAAATACATATATGTATCTCTATCTGTATCTATCTGTATCTGTATACATAAATACACACATATATGTATCTCTATCTGTATCTATCTGTATCTGTATACATAAATACACTCACATGTATCTCTATCTGTATCTATCTGTATCTGTATACATAAATACACACATATATGTATCTCTATCTGTATCTATCTGTATCTGTATACATAAATACACTCACATGTATCTCTATCTGTATCTATCTGTATCTGTATACATAAATACACACATATATGTATCTCTATCTGTATCTATCTGTATCTGTATACATAAATACACACATATATGTATCTCTATCTGTATCTATCTGTATCTGTATACATAAATACACACATATATGTATCTCTATCTGTATCTATCTGTATCTGTATACATAAATACACTCACATGTATCTCTATCTGCATCTGTATCTATCTGTATCTGTATACATAAATACACACATATATGTATCTCTATCTGTATCTATCTGTATCTGTATACATAAATACACACATATATGTATCTCTATCTGTATCTATCTGTATCTGTATACATAAATACACTCACATGTATCTCTATCTGTATCTATCTGTATCTGTATACATAAATACACACATATATGTATCTCTATCTGTATCTGTATACATAAATACACTCACATGTATCTCTATCTGTATCTATCTGTATCTGTATACATAAATACACACATATATGTATCTCTATCTGTATCTGTATACATAAATACACTCACATGTATCTCTATCTGTATCTATCTGTATCTGTATACATAAATACACACATATATGTATCTCTATCTGTATCTGTATACATAAATACACTCACATGTATCTCTATCTGTATCTATCTGTATCTGTATACATAAATACACACATATATGTATCTCTATCTGTATCTGTATACATAAATACACTCACATGTATCTCTATCTGTATCTATCTGTATCTGTATACATAAATACACACATATATGTATCTCTATCTGTATCTGTATACATAAATACACTCACATGTATCTCTATCTGCATCTGTATCTATCTGTATCTGTACACACAAACACACACATAAGTATGTGTATATTTACATTGCTTGAATATTAGGGGTGGATGTGTGTGAAGTTGAGTTCCCCCTTAGCTTTGAATCTAGTCTGTAGGAACATTCTTTGCCTTTCTCTATTCTCAAAGAATGAAATTCTTAACTCCCCAAACAACAGCTTTGCCATTTGCTGGATAACATAATGAATAAAATACTTTTATTTCTACACCCATTACTCTGGAGAAAAAAAAGACAATATAAGGAAGGGTCAAAACTCTTTGTAGTTCTTTTATTCTCTAGACTGAGATGTATAAAGTCCAAGCACTTCGTTTAAACATTACAAAAAGGCTGGGCATGGTGGTGCATACTAACCATCCTAGAACTTGAGAAGCCAGAGGCAGAAAGATCAGGAGTGCCCGGTCATCCTTGGTTACATAGCAAAAACTAAATAAGGACAAATATTTATTCCTTGGTTTCATTTTGTTCTTCAGTGGCAACAGTTGGGCTCAGATGTGTGGTTTGGGATTTCATTTTTATTTTTCCTCTCTTTCTCCAGTGATTTATTTTTGCCTTTGTATAATTCTTTTTTGAAGCAAGATTTCATGTAGCCCAGGATGGCCTCATACTTGCTATGTAACAGAGGATGCCCTTGGGCTCATGCTTGTCTTGCCTCCACCTCCTGAGTGGTGGGATTACAAGCATGCACCACCAAATCTGGTTTGCATAGTGCCAGGCTGGAGCACAGGGCATGCATTCAAAGTGAGCACTCTCCCAACTGAGCCGTAGTCCCACATTTCTTATTTTGAGCGTGTAGATCATTATCAGACTTAGAAAACGACCCAGAGAGGTGGCTCCTCCCACTGCAGGTGTCTTTTTCTAGGAGTCTTTGTGGCTCACCAATCTCTTTCTTAATGAGGTAGAGGTCTCATACCATAGCCCATGTGGGATTTGAATTTACTATGTAGCCAAGGCTGCCCCCAATCCTCCTGCCTTAGCTCTCAAGTGCTGCAATTCACAGGCATGAGACACTATACCCAGCTTTGGCTCACAAATCTTACTGTTTTCAGATTTATCATTAGTGTGTGTGTGTTTTACCCAAACAAGCAGATATATTTATATTTTCTTATTTTCTTTCATATATATATATATATATATATATACACAGCATATGATAATGCTCTCTGACACTTGCTTTTTTTTGTATCATAGCATGTCCTGGAAATCACTGTGTATTTGTTCACAGAAGTCTGTCTGCCTTATTCTTTTTTATAGTCTTGCTGACAGTGTTTTGTCAAGCTTTTGAGTTTTTGCCAGTTTGTGGAGGGATAAATAGTATCTCTGTAGTTTTAATTTGAAACAGAGTGAAACTTAACATCTTTGCACACACTTACGGGCTCCTTTTGGAGTGTTACTGGGAATTGTTTATAGTTTGGCCCATTTCTTAGAGACCTCCCCCCCCCCCTTAGTGTTTAAGTTTTTTACATACCAGGAATATCTTTCCTTAACCTACATATATGGACATAATTTCCTTCAATTTGCCATGTGTGGACATCTCTATTTTTGTAAGATAAACAGAGTCAAATCTGACCAGTTCAATCACTTTTTAAAAATGTGTGTGTGTGTGTGTGTGTGTGTGTGTGTGTGTGTGGTATATGCACATGTGTCCACCAGAGGACATCTGGTGTTCTGCTCTGTCACTCTCTGACTTACTTCCTTGAGACAGGGTCTCTCACTAAACCTGGAGTGAGGCTGGCAGCCAGTAAGCCCCAGCGATCCTCCTGTCCCCAAAGTACTAGGGGTTGAAGATATATGTCCCCACGCATGGCTCATACAGTGCTGAGATGGAACTTCATATATGCTGAGCAAGCACAAGGAGGACACGAGGTGTTTGGAGGGTATAAATGGGACTCAACGGACAGTGACGGGGGCTGAGCTAGGCTTGATTATAGAGCTAGCTGTGCAACACTTGTGGGTCTGGAGTCTTCTCTGATCTTTGCTTCTCTTAGAGAGCACAGCCAAGAACTTCTCCTAATCCCTTCTTCCACCTGGTCCCTCCTGCTGACTTGTGCAGAGGCTGAGGCCTGGCTGTCTCTGCTAGGTCGTGCCACTGCTGCTGATTCCTGTTAGCTATCCTGACTCTACCGAACTGGACTGCTGGTGTATCCATGAAGTGTTTGCGAGTGGATCAAGCTGCTGCTGCTGACTTGTGAACTGCACTGCCGATTTCCAGACAACACAGACAGGAGTTATTCCAAAGAACCTTTGTAAACAGGTCCCACTTCTCCCATATCCTTTCTTCCCCACTGCCTCTGGTTGGTGGTGGGCTACAAGGGATGTTAAAGCGTTTAAGAACCGTCATTAAAAGTAGGATTTGAAAAAATTACAGCGTGGAGCTTCCAAACTTTTACACTTGGTCCATACCTGTTTATCTATAGCCCATGAGCCTGGAGGCCAATTGTGGGGTCCTTGGCTGACATTCTTGCCTTGAACACTGTGTAAATGCATTTTCTTGCTGCCTTACTTTTTTGCATTTCTCTTAGGAAGTGTGATCCTGCCTGCTGCATCTTTATGTCTTCCTTGCCTTTGAATTATAACAGTGTGTGTGTGTGTGTGTGTGTGTGTGTGTGTGTGTGTGTGTAGTCTGATATGTGTATGTGTAAGTGTGTGTGTCATGGCATGCATGTGAAGATTTGAGGATTATTTCCTGTGTGGGCTCACACTTTCCACCCTGCTGGAGATTGGGTTTCTTTGTTGCTAGCTGGCCTGCAACCTTCTGGGAATTCTCCTATCTCCATCTCCCGCCTCATGAGAGGAACAGCTGTGAGTCCAGTCATGCACTGCCTTGTCAGACTTCCTGGGGATCTGAACTCAGCTCCTTACGCTTGCATAGCAAACCCGTTATCTACTGAGGCACTGAGGCCTTCGGCTGGTTTAAGTAAGAGGTATCTAACACAAGTGCTAAGGTGTGTCTTGGCTATTCCACACCATTTTCCCCCGAGGTGCGTGGAATTCACCTTTGATGTGTAGTGTTGAAATTTCCTTTACTCCTGGAGTATTTTGCAGATGAAAATTGTTGAAAGATACCTACTAAACTGGAAAGTACTTTCAGAGGGCGCTGATGTTGGGCTCAATTCCAGAGTCTTGCTCGTGGTAGGTAAGGACTTAGCCCTGAGTTACGTCCCAGCAGAGGTGAACATTTTGGGGGGTGTGCGGAGGATGGTAGTGTTGTTTTGAGACAAGGCTTCTTTCTCTGTGTAGCCCTGGCTGTCCTGGAACTCTCTCAATAGACCAGGTTGGCCTTGAATTTAGAGATTACCTGCCTCTGCCTCCTGCTTGTTGACATTAAGGGTGTGTGTCACCACCGGCTCAGATCTTAACATCTTAATATCAACTTTGTTTTACTTTTAAAGTTTCCTTCTCGGGGATTCCAATTCAATGGACTTGGCTCCTCTTCCCCTGGCTCTCAACAACTTATATCTGAACCTTTTAACTTATTTTTTTCTCATCTCCAATCTCCTCCCTCCCTCCTTCCTGGACCTTTTTCTTTCCTCCCCATCCTTCCCTTTTTGTATGTGAATGTGTGTATAGTGTGCACATGTGTAGATGCATGTTTGGTTGTGCATGTATTCATCCATGCACACAAAGGCCAGAGCTTACATGTTCCTGTTGGGTGGGGACATGTCATACGTGCATACATGTGTGTGTGTGTGTGTGTGTGTGTGTGTGTGTGTGTGTAGGCCAGAGGTTGACCTGTGGTGTGGCCTTTGACAGCTCTTTACCTTATGTACAGAAACGGGTCTCTTACTTACACCAAAGCTTGTTGAGCTACAGCTTGCCCTGGAGACTACCTGCTTCTACCTCCCATGCACGGTATCATGGTAGGCTACCAAGCCTGCCCACATTTTAGGTGGGTTCCTGGGGTTCTAACTCCTGGTCCTCACAAGCAAGTACTTCAACTGCGGAGCCATCGCTCCAGACTATAATTATTATTTCTTCTTCCCCCTCCCCCCTCTTCCTCTTCTTCCTCCTCCTCCTCTTGTTCTTGTTCTTCTTATTCTTGTTCTTCTTGTTCTTGTTCTTCTTCTTGTTCTACTTCTTGTTCTTCTTCTTGTTCTTCTTCTTCTTGTTCTTCTTCTTGTTCTTGTTCTTGTTCTTCTTGTTCTTGTTCTTCTTGTTCTTGTTCTTGTTCTTGTTCTTCTTCTTCTTGTTCTTCTTGTTCTTGTTCTTCTTCTTGTTCTTGTTCTTCTTCTTGTTCTTGTTCTTGTTCTTCTTCTTCTTCTTCTTCTTCTTCTTCTTCTTCTTCTTCTTCTTTTCTGGTTTTGTGTTTTTATTGGGGTTTTATCATGGGCAGGAGCTGCCACCACAAGGTATGCCCCTCCCACCAAGCAGGTCCGTTCTAATCCTCCTGTGCTTTCTGGGACTTTTTCTTTTTCTTTGTGCTGCTCTTTGTGACGTTAGCAGCAACTTCAGCAACTTCAGGCTCCTCAGAAAATTTCCTTCTCTTCTTAGGGATGGTGGGGCTTGCTGCCTCCTCTTCTGGTTCACTGGCCACTTCCTCCTTAGGTGAGGACTTCTTTCTTTAGGAGCACTGCTAGTGGCCATCTCTTCAAGGTCACTGGGCATCTCTTCAAGGTCACTGTCAACTCCTCCTTGGGAGAGGCTTTCTTTTTCTTGGTTTTAGGCAGAGAGACAGGTGGGTCTTCCATTCCATTTTCCTGTAGGGTCTCCTGGGGTTTTAACTTCTTCTTCTTAGATTTTTCATGTACCTCCTCACACTCCTCTGGGGCACTGCTGTTTTCTGACGAGGCCAGGGCCAGTGCAGCCAGTCGCTTTTTTTCCTTCTTCAAGCGTGTCTTCTCCTGTTTTTCCAGCTTTCTGGTGATTTCAGCAGCCACTTCCTCTGCCTGAACCATGGCTTCCTTCATGACATCCAGGTTCTTCTGTGGGATCTCTCCAGTCTCATAGAAAGACAGCCATTCCTCAACTTGTTCTCGGAGTTTTCCCCCCAAACACTTGTGGGGACCTCTGAGAAGCAATCAGTTCTCGAGGCAATACTGCATTTGTTTGCTAGGTATTGGGAGATATGGCCTTTGTTCTTTGCAGCTGCTCGGCCAATGAAGGTGTAATGAAAAATGAGTCCATATTTTGGTGTGTTACCCCTTGTCTTCAGGGCTCATGTGCCAACCTAGCTCCCAGAGGCAGAGAGGGAAGGCATCCAATTTGCTGACCTGGAAACTCGGTCCCCTTTTGCTGGGCCCTGGGAATCACTCAGACACCAGGACTACTGTCTTCTTCTTCTTCTTCTTCTTCTTCTTCTTCTTCTTCTTCTTCTTCTTCTTCTTCTTCTTCTTCTTCTTCTTCTTCTTCTTCTCTTTCTTCTTCTTCTTCTCTTTCTTCTTCTTCTTTTTCTTGTTCTTCTCTTTCTTGTTCTTCTTCTCTTTCTTGTTCTTCTTCTCTTTCTTGTTCTTCTTCTCTTTCTTGTTCTTCTTCTCTTTCTTGTTCTTGTTCTTCTTCTTGTTCTTCTTCTCTTTCTTCTTCTTCTTCTTCTTCTTCTTCTTCTTCTTCTTCTTCTTCTTCTTCTTCTTCTTCTCTTTCTTCTTCTTCTTCTTCTTCTTCTTCTTCTTCTTCTTCTTCTTCTTCTTCTTCTTCTTCTTCTTCTTCTTCTTCTTCTTCTTCTTCTTCTCTGTCTCTCTGTCTCTCATTTAGCAATCTTCCTGGCTCAGCCTCCCGAATGCTGAGATTACAGGTGATACAACTACCATCAACTACCACGCAATGTGTGCGTGTGTGTGCATGTATGTGTGTGTGTTGGGGAGCATAATCAGATGAAATGTTAGGATTCCTCTTCCACACTCAGCAAATGACTAACTTTCTGTTTTGCTTTTGCAGTAGCAGTTTTGCTGTCCTTTGACTTCTCAGACAGGACGCATTTGGGGGCAGGGCTCTGGGTGGGGACTTTCTCTTCTGTCCTCTGCAGTTTTCAACAGATACCGATGCTGATGCTGTGCTGGGGGAGGGGCCACTTGCTCGGCTCTTTCCGTTCTTTGGGGTTTGTCCTGCTTCCTCTTCATTCCCTTCACTCCCAGGCCTCTGAGGGGCAACGGTTGTTCCCACTTATCTGACTTTCCCCAAGACTCTTGGGTGTTTTCAAGCCTGTCATCTCTTCAGTATTTTACAAATCTCTTCCCTGGACAGTACAGTGCTCGGATTCTAGTACTTGGAACGGAACTTCGTACGGTGTGAGAAACCCGTCTTCTGTGAAGGGCGTCTGCAGAATGGGGTGTCTGGTAGAATGGGGTGCCTGGTGGAATGGGGTGCCTGGTGGAATGGGGTGTCTGGTGGAACTAAGAGGCTTTCCCTTCTCACTTCTGAGAGGTCTGAAGTTCAGGTGAGGCTCAGAATCCTGGTAGCCCAAGGCTTGAGGTGCTCTTTGTTCAGGATTGGGCAGACTGCCGCCCAGGGAGTCCCTTCCTCCTGCAGTGTGGGCAGATCTCAGAAATATTTGCAGGCTCTCAAGTACTGGAAATTCTTTTCCAGACACAGGGACTTAGAGAATCACAAGGTCACGGACAAGGTTACAGTCACCAGAGCTGCTGTCAGGGAACTGCCTGCTCTATTAAGTGGGTTACTATGCTCACCTCATTCCTTCAAGAAAGCAACCAGTAGAAAAACCGAAAAGATTTAAAAACATAAATTACCGTCTATCTCCCCTCTTTTTCACGTTTATTTAAAAACCGTCACCATTCCATTTTGCTTTTAAGAGCAGGCAGGGTCATCCTTACAAGCAAGCTCCTTGAAATCTACCTTCCCTGTCTTAGTCTTGTTCAGACCACAGGGTAGTGCATTCCTGTTATCCCAGGATTCAGAAGTCCGATGCAAAAGGAGTGCTGCGAGATTGATGCCAGCATGGGCTGGATGGTGAGTTCGAGGCCAGTCTGGGTTATAGGATGAGACCTTGTATTCAAAAAGAGAAAGCACAAATAAAAAATAAAAACCCAAGAACCCACTATTGCCCAAATAGTAAATGAGACGGATGGCGGGCCGGGGCGACCTCTGCAGACTGGCCCATTCCAAGTCTTTGGGGAACCGCGCGTCCGCGCCCGCTGCCTCCACCTGCCACTCCCGGGGGCGCGCAGTGGGCGGGGCGCCGCTGCTATGGAGACTTGGCTCCGCCCCCGCGCCCGCCCCTCAGCGTCGATTGGTCGCCCTTTGCTCCCTGACCCCGCCGCTGGGCCGCCGCTTCCTGCCGGGCGCCGAGCGCCGAGCGCCGCCCGCCGAGCGCCGCGTCTTCCCGCGCCGCCGCCCCGAGCTCCGCCCGCCGCGCGCTCCGCCCGCCGCGCCGCCAGGCTGCCCGGCGGCCGCCCAGAGCGAGGATGCGGCGGCGCTCGCGGATGCTGCTGTGCTTCGCGCTGCTCTGGGTGCTGGGCATCGCCTACTACATGTACTCGGGGGGCGGCTCCGCGCTGGCCGCGGGCGGGGGCGGCGCCGGCAGGAAGGTGAGTGCCGCGAGGCCTGCGCGCCGACCCGGGCCTGCAGCGGGGAGGCGCCGTGCACCGAGAGTGCTCCCCGGCTCGGGGCAGCAGATGTGGGGACCCTGGCCGGGACGCGCGCCTCAAGTTTTCTCAGGGCCCTCAGGCCAGCGGCGCGAGCTCCGGCCCTGTCCGGCTCACCCGCGGCTCTGGGTGCAGCGACTTGCCTCCCGCACGCGGGGCGCGGGCACCCGGAGCCACGTACCGCCCTGCGCCTGGATCTTGGAGGCTGTTATCTCGCTGGCGACACTGCGCTCCACTCCCTGTGCAGGGATCATAGGGACAACCCTTCCGCCGGACTCCCTGCCCCCTGCTCCGTACTCCGCCCAGATCACCCCGGAGCCCCACTCCCTGCTCCGGGATCTTGGGGATCATTGTCACCCGAAACCTGGTGCTCCCCGAGCCACATTCCGCCCAACTGGAACCCGCGACACTCTTGTCTTGCGCCCAGATCTTGGGGACCTTGGTGGGGCTGGAACCCTGGTGCTTTAGTGATCAGAGGCGTGATCCCTCCCTATCCTCATCCAGCACCCCGGCATTGAGGTCGTTCCGTGGTTCTGCCAGACCTCCCGTTCTACTTGCTACACTGCCCACCTCTGCCCTTGGCCGCTCACGGCGGCGGGAACTGCTTAGCCTTTTGCGCTTGCATTTCCTAACCCCAAGTCCCTCCTCGGTGTGTGTCATTGATGGGTTCGGTAGTGAGGCCGGGGGCTTAGAGCTTACAGGTTCTGATTCGGCAGTCATCTCGGCTTGGGTACCGAGTGGACACCGAGCGAGCGTGAGATCCTTGCCTTGGTTGGTGCTGTCTAGGCTGTTGTATTCTCTCCGGAGGGGTTTGTGATGTTTTACTAGCTAACGAGCTTCGAAATATAGTTATCTTTTCCAAAGATTTGTAGCCCTCCTTACTTGATTTTGAGTAACACTAAACGACCAGAAAAGAATGGAGGTAGACCGCGGCTTAGGGAGATAGCGGATAGAGTCTTGAGTAGGATGGACTGCCCACGAGCCGCCGACTTTACCCCTACTCAGACACTGAATGTCAAAGGCACATGGCTGATTTCCTTTTTCTCTGGCATCTTCAAGTTACTCCTAGCCGCAGGTACGGGAGGGAGGAAGGTGGAAGTGTCCTTTTGGCTCTGGGAGGGGTTCATGATTCGTTTTTTTTATTTTCAGTAGAGAACATGGAAACAGAGTTTCCCTGTGCCTGGCTTGTGTGGGGTGGACACTGACTCTCATTTGCCCTGTTTTCTGAATGGTTGGTGTGACGGGAGTCCCTGCTTGCTAGGTTTTAAGCCTAGTCTGCGTGGCTGGTGGCAGCAGCCGGGTTTTTGAGAACCATGGTGACTCTGAGCAAGTGTGGTATGTACGACTTTGCTTCCCCAGGAGACTTCCCTCGCCTTGGGAATAGCCTGGCTGCTGATAATGCTTTTTCCTAGTCACACAAAGATGAAGCCCTGGATCAGCACAGCTATGTATGTAGAAAGGCACCTGTAGCATCAGCCTCCCAGGGATGCCACCCTACCTCTGGGGGTGTCTGTTGGCAAGCAGTTGGCTTGTCTCCTCATTAAAGTTCTCTGGATGCCCAAGAGGTAATAGCTTTAGGTGTGAAGAAAGCCCAAGACCTCTTTGTGATCTGATGGAGACCCTATAGAAAGAGCAGATCAATGACTGGGGTTCTGTTGTCAGTGAGCCATAAAATGTTGTCCTGGCTCAGGGTATCATGGTTTAGTGATCTGCAGGGCAAGGAAGTGCTGTGAAAACTGCAGATTTGGGGCTGGTGAGATGGCTCAGCAGGTAAGAGCACTGACTGCTCTTCCGAAGGTCCTGAGTTCAAATCCCAGCAACCAAATCCCACAACCATCTGTAAAAAGACTGGATGCCCTCTTCTGGTGTGTCTGAAGACAGCTACAGTGTACTTACATATAGTAAATAAATAAATCTTTAAAAAGTAAAAAAGAAAACTTCAGATTTTGAAATTTCAGTAGTGCTCCCATTGAGGTAGCAAGGTGGATCCTGAGAGAGGCAGAGGATGCCTCCAAACTGTGGAGTGCCATCTTGGATCCCTTAGTGGGTTTAAACACTAGACGGCTCCCCACATTTAGCTCATCCTCTTGATAAGAGAAAATGTGCGATTCCTTTAGCTTGTACAACATGACTGTGAGGGTAAGAAGAGCAGCTTTACTGAGAGCCTGTAGATTTTTTTTAGCGATAAGTAGATGGCATTTCTTCTGTGTTTGGTGCTGATCACAGCGGGCTCTTGTTCCATCTTTAGTTAGTTCTTCATGCTCTGCTGTTTCATTCCCAAGGGGCCCCAGGCTTCAGGGTTGTGCTTTGGGGATTGTCTGAGGGCATCCTGTTAGGATTTCTGCTGCTTCAGCAGCCAGGCCAGGCTGTGCACTGTGTGCCCTGCCTGCTAAACAACAAGTCTGAGAACTGTTGTTCTCCATTTAGCAAAACCCAGGAAGTCAGCTCACCTCAGACTACAGACTGAATAAACTAAGGAGCTGAAAACCAGCTGTCAGCATTTGCTGCAAAGCCCGGACTCGATGCTGTGATTCCGCAGGGCAGAGGCTCCACGTTAAAGCAATTTATGCATAATGTTTAAAATTGCATTTCATTTGTATAGGTATCTCCCCCTGCCATATTTACTCTTGCCTCCCTAGATGATGATGTGCACTTCAAGAATGCCTTTCCTTTGAGCATCTTAAATGCTTTAACATTTTAATCACGTTAAGTTTCCCTGGGGCCCTGGTATGCTGGCAGTGGATGGCGCTGCATAGGAGGGAAGGGATTTCTGTTGAAAGGAAGCTGCCTCTGGCTGAAGCGAAGCCACAGGAAGGGTTCCCAGTCTGAGAGCAGTGAGCTTAGCCGAGAGACTGAGGGCCCCTTCATGGACTGCCTAAGAGTTTGAGGTACTGCTCTTCCTGGGAGCTGGCACCTCTGCTGCACCCACTCTGGGCCTCAGGTGCAGGTGTTTGGCGGTTAGGCAGGAAGCGTTGGGGAGGGGCTTCTCTTGGAACTACAGAGAAACCTTTTGTGGGGGACACTCATTGGGAGAACAGAAGGTTCTAAAAGCAGAGAAGGGCCTATGATGTCCTGTAGAGGGCTTCCCATGGCAAGCTGACTGGCTCACTTGTTCATATGGCTGATTTGGAGGGGACCACTACCACCTTGAGTAGGGGACCACTGACTGGCTCACTTGTTCATATGGCTGATTTGGAGGGGACCACTACCACCTTGAGTAGAAAGTTATGCGTACAAGGGACGGTGATAGCACGGTGGCCCCAGGGGTGCTGGGGACATCTCGATTTCTTTTGCTCAGTGACCCTTCGTCAGTCGCTGCTCATCTCTGTCTCTCCACTCTCTCATCAACATTGGGAGAGTAGCATCCTTATACCATGGCTCTGCTTATCCTTCTTAGTTTATTCTTAGGATTATATGCTATTAGTAAGTGATCAATAACTGATACAGAAAGAAGGAAAGAAAGAAACGAGAGAAAAACCCCCTAACCCCAGAAAATGGAGTGAGCTAGAATCCTGTGAGGCCTTTGTTTCTGGCAAACTGTGCACCCTGGCGTCTTCTTTGTGTACTTCCTGATGGACAGGTCTGCAAGGTTCCTTCAGATTTGCACTGAACCTTGGGTTCTGTTAATAAGTCATTTGTGGGAAAATCTAAGGGACACCAGCTGTGGACCCGGCTGTGGTGACATAATGGGGCTCCCAGTAGCCGAAGTGGGTGAGGTGTGCACCCTGACTTGAGGGGAAAGTCCATGATGGTTAGAGTCCTGGAGCTGCTCCTGAGTCTTGGCAGGATGGGCTCCAAGCTCCCCACCCTTCCCTGATCCCCGGTTAGGAGGAGTAGCTGGGTTTATCTAAGGCTGACCAGAGGCTGCCACACCACTGACCTTTGTCAGCAGGGTACCAATGATAGGCGTGCAATTTAAAGAAAGGCCATTTGCACTAAGTACTTAGAGGTGGAAGCAGGAGGACCAGGAGTTCAAGGTCATGGTTTCTTACATATCACCTTCAAGCCTAGGCCAGGCTGGGCTGTATGAGACCCTGTTCCAAAACAATGGTGTGGGATGTGGTGGGGGTGGGAAGATTGTCAGGGAAAGCCCAGCGTAGCCTCATCTATACCTGTAAGAGAAGCCTCCGTAAGGGAAATAAAGCACTGTGGCTGCCCAGGGCAGTGCAATCAAATCAGACACAGATTGTGACCCACAAACACTAGAAAGATACCAAGTTATGCCCTGGACCCTCCAGCAAAGGTGAAAATGAACCTGTGTACCAGTAGCTAGGGCCATCAGTCTGCTCGGCTTGCCAGGCGAGCTGCAGTGGGGTGAGAGTGCCGAGGACCTCCTGGGACAGGGACAGTTTTTCTGAGGCTTTTGGTCTGATGGAAGAAAGGGCGTGTGGGGTGGGGTGGGGTGGGGGTAGGAGGTAAGGGGTGGGGTCATTTGCTGCCCTTCATATCTAAGGAGGGGTATGTGAGAGATGGGGATGCACGCAGCTTCCCTGCTGCTGCCCTACTCTCAGGTTTCTTAGGATCATGATGTCAGCCCTGCTCAAAGTCATTTTCAGAGGTAGCCGCCTGGTCCCTGTGGGGAGGCTCAGACAGAGACCAGGAAGGCTGCAGGGGTTTCTGGGAGTTCTTGGACAGTCTCCTGCAGGTTCAGGTAAATGTACAGGGGAGACCTGGGCCTTGATACAGCCTGCTCCCTGAGGTTTTGTCTTTCTTGTCCTTGTCTCCCTCTGTAGCCTGTTTGAGAGATCGGCTTGATGGTGACACTGAGATTTGCTGGTGAGAGGAGAGTCATGTATGTAGCCAGGCCAGACAGTCTGGTAGCCACTGATTTTTTTTTTTTTTTTTAGATTTATTTATTTATTTCGAGTACACCATTGTCCTCTTTAGACACACCAGAAGAGGGCACCAGATCCCATTACAGATGGTTGTGAGCTACCATGTGGTTGCTGGGAATTGAACTCAGGACCTCTGGAAGAGCAGTCGGAGCTCTTAACCGCTGAGCCATCTCTCCAGCCCAAGCCACTGTCTTAATTAAGCACCTAGAGCCCCACAGGCTCTAGTTGCTTGTTTCTTCCTGCCCACCTGCCCCTGTATTTTTGAGAAAGTCAGTTTCCTTCTTGTCTCCCTTTCCACATAGAGCAGCTAAGGGTGATTGAACTCTGTCACCCACTAGGGTTCCTGTGCCCACTTCCCTGTCGTAACAGGTACTGAGTGTTGGAATGCTCACCTCTTGTCAGTGACTTGAGGTCTGGCCTTGCCTTGAGCAGAGGTGCTTGTCTACCCACATGGTCTCAGCTCCTTCCTGCCCAGGTCTCTTTTGATGCAAGACCTCAGTAGTGCTTCCCACAAAGGCTGCCCAAGGAGCTTGAGAACAGGCCGGGCCAGGCGGGCAGCTTGCCTACCTGGTTGGTTACTGTACTCTGATGTACCAGGGAAGCTCACCACAGCAGAACTTGACCTTGCTCTCTCTGGGTCGGAAGACTTCCTAACCTTTGGCCTGAGCATTGTATTTGGGACCAACTCCAGCCTTGGAGGTTCTCCTGGGAGTGTATGCCTTAGTCTAGAAGGCCTTTCTGTCTCACTTCCCAGAGACTATGGGCCCATTGGGAGTGGAATAGGAGGATGAGGGAATCAGGCTTCAACACCAGTCAGCTCACCTGCTGAGACTGTTTGTTTTAGGCTCCCATCCTGGAGTGGGTCTGGGTCTGGGTCTGCCAGCACCTTCCTGACATGGCTTGGTCTGTAAAGCTGGCATGTCCATACTTAGTCTTGTCTGGTAGCGTGGGCCTAGGAAGCATGTGTCGTATTGCACAGATTGGATTCAAAGGGGCGGGGTATGTAGGAAAGCAGACTCTCTTGAACTCTCATTTCTGGAGCCATAGTTTGGATTTTCCTAGGAGCCATATGTCATCCCGAGGCTGGTGTGACAAAACTTCAGTGGACGGTGGCTGTCACTGGCCAAGCTAAACCTGTCACCCCTGGCCCAGCCTCTCCTTGCAGGCTGTCATCCTGGTGAATGCCCCTTTTTCCTAGAAGCGCCCTGTGAAGTAGGTAGTCTCCTCCAGGCCACCTTGCTGGCTGCCTCCTTCAAGGTGTGCAGCTCCTGTCTCTCCCAAAGAAGAAGAGGAATGCCGGGAAATGAGTGCATCAGGGCCATAGGATTGTAGTGTGTGTCTTAGTCTCCAGTGATGGAGGCTTCAGCTTCTTGGGGTCCACCCCCTTCACTGTGGGAGGCTCACAGCATTGCCAACCTCTGCACACTGGGTGCAGTACCCTCATAGGTTTTGCCAGATGCTACCATGGCATGGAGCAGAACTGACCTACACGCTGAGGAGGGTATTAGTAACTGTTTTGCTGCTTCTTGCTGCAGCTTTGTGGCTGGGCCGTCTCAGAAGGAAACAGCCAATTGGTGAGGTCTGTGGTGGGCCCCCTTTAGAAGTACATACATGATTACTAAGCTTTAAAATATAATAGATACCTGCTTAGCACCCACTGCATGCCATTGTGTGTCTTTAAAGCTACTGAAGAAAATGAAGGGTAGGTAAGGCAAGAGGGTCTGCGAGGGTTACAGAGCTTGTGGGTAGACAATCGCTTGGGCTGTGGTGGCATCTGCCTCCTGAGGTCTTCCAGTTGTCAGGATGGGGGTGTGACTCCCCGAGATTATTAGACCCCTTCCTTGGTTGACAGTGTCCTTTCCCTTACTGTGGTGGTGACTTAAGGAGGCACCCTGTGCCCTGTATGCTTAGGAGTGTCGAATGGCAGCTGCAGGCTGCTTGCCTTATCTCAGGTTTCTTCCCGTCTAGCATCAGATTTACCCTCTTACCCTCAGGTTTTAGCCTGACCTGCAGCAGCTATCCTTGATGCTCCACTGGCTAAAGTGGAGTGATACCAGGTTCTATTCCTGTCATTCTCTTCCCAAGTGTCTTTCGAGACTCCCCGTGTGCAGAGCGTAGCTGTGTCTGGAATCTTCCTGGGAGCCTAGCCCACTGCACTGTGGTTGGTGGGGTGGGGTATGGGGCGGACAGCAGACAGAACAGCATGAAGGGCAGTTCTGGGAAACGGTTACAAAGGCAGAGGTCTTGCAGGTCTTGGCCAGCATGAGTCCAGCCAAGTTGTGAAGCCCTAGGCACTGTCTTCCTTTGCTCCTGAGGCCCTCTGTCACATCATCTTCTGCTCACTAGACAGAGTGAACCAGTGTGAACCAGTGTGAACCAGTGCTCCCAGGGGTCACTGCCTTAACTTTGCCAGCAGAGTGCATCTCCTTTCACGGGGATGCCCCGTTTTTCTCTTCCGTTCACTTAGTTACCACATGCACCTGGTTAGAATGCCAAATCACCCACCACACGCCAGTCCCTTACCCTCCTGTGGTCCTCAGTTTCCAGAGATACCTGTAGTTCTGTGTGTGATAGACTTGCCCACTAGGCTGTGTTGTGGGATAGACTCTGGATATCTGAGCTAGTCTGTGAGGGCAGCAGCGTTGTAGTTCTTCCTTTAGGTTCTTTGAAAGGACATTGTGTATTTACAGAGTTTGCCCCGCCTTTCAGAGCTCAGGGAGTCAGTCATCCTTGTGTCCTGAGCCCCTGCTGCAGTCAGTGGTCTGTTACTGCTCCATCCCTGGAGCAGCTGGAGGTGCAGGCCAGAGCCTGCTGGTGTCCTGCTTTGGAACACTGGCACTTGGTAGTGAAGGCCATGTCAGGAACCTAGGATCTAAGGTGTTGGTAGAGAGCAAGGTGAAGCTGTGACTTCATTGCCTGAAGTTGCTAAGGGACTCCTGTAGAGTCCCCAGGGGAGAGCTGCCTGTCAGCTGTGTTCTCAAGGCAGGTGTCTTTGGGGGAGGGGGTGGTTACATGCGGGGGAAGCAGCTAGAGTGGCTACCAGTCAGCCCGGGACAGGCTCAGGAGTGCTGTCGTGGCTTCTGATATCTTCCTGGAAGGCTCGCCCAGGTGTGACCTTAGACGCCTTGCTTTGGAAAATCAGTGGGCCCCAGATGAAAGGTCTTTCATAGCTAAATCACCTGGGATGGGAACCCGAGGAACCCTAGGCAAATTAAAGACTCGGACTGGAAGCTGCCTATAAATTAAGCACTCCATAGGCGTGGGGTGAGTCTGGTGCTCACAGTGGGAATTGTAGCTGTTCTTCCTGCAGAGTGGTGTGGCCCAGCATGGGATGGATGCCTTGCTGCCTGGCTGTCCTGTTCTGACTGCCTTGGGCTTTCCTGTTGATCCACTTGCTGAACCTTTGCTTCCAATGGTCACCTCCCCTCCATCCTCTCCCACCCTGCCTGGGCTGTCTGCCTTCCCAGCTCACTCCTGCTCACCATTCCTGCTCACCAGGACATTGGTTTTTCTATGTATCACTCTTGCACACAGACACAAAGGAGAGCATAAGTGAATATCTGGGGGCAGGCATCCCGAAACTTTTTCTGAGTCCCTTCACTTTCTGCTTTTCTCAGTTGTCCACTGTGTCACCAGGATCATTGGTGACAGCATTTCCCAAGGGGGGGGGGAACCATAAAAGTGCTAAGGGACATTGGCTCTGCCTCAAAGCAACCTGGCAGTTGTATAATTAGCCACCCCTGACTCTACTCATCTTCCCCGAATCCTGCTGAATTCTCCATTCCACCGTCTGCTTCCGTCTCATCCTGATAAGATTTCTAGGGATCACTGTTTTTGGATTTTCTTTTAAGCTTTTGACATATGTCCAGCGGATTGAGATGCCGAGCCTGTGGTGATGCTTTGGGGCCCTAGCCCGGCTTATAGAGACTTGGGGGGTTTGGGGGAGACTTACTCCAGTTTCTCATGATCAACCATAAGCAAGGATCAGCTCTGAATGGACCAATCAGGGCATCAGGGCTCTGCTCCTTGTCATCTATGAGAGCCCAGTTGCTCCCTGGGCCTCTCTGAGGCTGGCCTCTGTCTGTTCCGTTCCCAGACTCCTGGTAGATAGCCTGGTACTTCTTATTTCAGAGAGCAGCTGACAGTATGCACCCATTCAGAAAACATGCTGGCGTGTTCACCACGGAAGAGGTCCCCTTGGGTGCCAGGTTGCAGAGGGGCAATCGTGTCTTACACGATTTCAGTTAAAAGGTAGCTAGTGTATTTTGTGGTGTCCCTTCGGTGGGTGAGAAACACTTAGTGAGGTTTTATCAGCGGTGCTTTGAAGTCCTGGAAGACCCTGACAGGAAAGCATTCACCATTTGTGCTGATTGATTTCTGCCTTTGATACCCCGCTAGGAGCACTTGGTGGCTGAGTGTGAATCAAGGTAGGCACGGGTCACTGTCACCTAAGCTGCTGTCAGCAGCTCACAGCCCTTTACCTAACAAGACTGCTGTGGCCATTCAATGGAGGTTTCTTGATTGCCCTGTCTGTCTGCGTCAGCACCCTGCCTTATCATGGGCAGGAAGATGAAGTGGAAGACCATTAATAAATGTATATTACTCCCCTTTGTTCCTCCAACAGGATGTGATTGCAAAACTCCCGCATATTACTTCGTATTTGTAACTGGCAGTTTTGGCAAGGACACGATACTGCATATTTCCTGTAAGGTGTAATTCCTGGTGACTTCAATTTATATCAGCCTTGACACTGTAATTCCTGAAAGGCTCCGAGCCCCGCCATCTGTCTTGCTTCTCTGTAGGCTGGGAAGTTTTTCCTTTGTACGCACTACCAGACTGTCCCCCAGGTCACACAGTAGCAAAGTCAGGCTGTTTTAAGGTCTCAGCAGCTGCCTATGACAAGGGTCTGGGAAATCCAGCACTGGGCGGCCCGTTTGTTTTCAGTCTGCCTAGACTGACGCACGGCACAGATACCAGTCTTCCTCTTGTACTTAGCCACAGCTTCAGGCCAGGAGGTGCTGATTACAGGGCGGTTATCTGCTTATTCTCCAGCAAACCTGCGATGTAGATGAGCAGAGAGCTCAAGAAGGGGGGGTGGGGCGGTGTCTGGGCTTCTGGGTGGTCTGAGGCCCAAGCCTGGCATTGTGAAAGGGTGGTGACTGCAGCTTACCAGCCTTACCTGAGCTGGTAAAGAGCTGAGGTGGCTCATTCCCTCCCGACAGAGGGAAACCAAGAACACATAGCAGTAGCATCATGCTGTAAACAAATTGATGCCCCACCCCCCTTTTTAAAGATTTATTTGTAAGTACACTATACCCCAGAAGAGGGCATCAGATCTCATTATAGATGGTTGTGAGCCACCATGTGGTTTCTGGGATTTGAACTCAGGACCTTCAGAAGAACAGTCAGTGCTCTTAACTGCTGAGCCATCTCTCTAGCCCTGATGCCCTTTGTTTTAGGAAGGGATGGACTATTTACCCTTCCTGACCTGGGCTGTCATCATATCAGGAGTGTTTGACTTTAGAATTTTTCTCCCCAATGGGACATGGGCGGCACATACTGTCGTTGGCCTGTTCTGGTCTGAGTCCAGGAGCAGGTCCAGTGTGGAGCCTGAGAGCAATCCAGTGGTTTACAAACAGAAGCTTCTTTGCCACCTGGCCACGGTGTCATGGAGATTGTAATACTAAGGGTTGCACAGAACTCTGAAGGCCACCTTGCAGGGGCTGGAGACAACCTAGATACTGCACTGGAGCTGGCCCTGGGTCCCTCTGTAGGACTGCTAGGACGTGGCAAAGAGGATATAGCAAAGAACTGGGCTTGGGCCTAAGCCAAAGTGCCTGCGTATGAATTCTTGCTTCCTGGGTGGCTCTGTGACCTCAGGGAAGTCACTTAGTCTTTGTGTGGTTTCGTCTTTTGCCTGTCTCAGCAGTTTCCAGTGTGCAGCGTGTTAGTATGTATAAACTGTTTGGATTGGTCCTGCTGCGCGCACAGCAGATGCTCGGTGGTGTGGGGCATTGTGAAGGCTGCTGTTAGTGTTA
Source organism: Mus caroli (assembly GCF_978045245.1). Lineage (NCBI taxonomy): Eukaryota > Metazoa > Chordata > Mammalia > Rodentia > Muridae > Mus > Mus caroli. Next base: position 5,055,577 of record NW_028227265.1, on the reverse strand, counting down.
AGTGTTAAAGGTGGGCGCCAAGTAAAGGGAGCCTCTGTCCCATGGGGATGCTGTCTCTTACAGTGGGTGGCTTGGGAAGAGCTGAGATGACAGGACCTGGTACCCTTGTTCCGTCCTCACCTGAGAATGTCAGGCTAGGTGGTGTTGAGAGCCAGTGCACAGACCTGAGCCTTCGCTTCTAGTGCTGGGTTTCTCAAAAGTTCTTTCCCAATTCCACCCTTTCATCCCTTGTAACTTGACTTTGAAAATTTGTATCAGGATGCGTGTTTTAATGGTGTAACTATGTAATTAAAATTTAAAACTCATTGTTAATTGGTTATTTCGACATCTTGAGTTGTTCCTATCTGAAACTTCCCCACAAGGTTCTGATAGTAAACAGTCTTTTGGTTTCATCAGTGCAGCATCTCCTTGCCTTTGAGGCTGTGGGTGACCGGCACAGGCAAGACAGACACATAGCTGTGGTAGCACAGCCCAGCCGCCTCAGGGCTGAGGCCTGGCCATGCCAATTGGCTCAGCATTTACACATTTACTCTCAGGTTGCAGATTAACAAACTTCACTTCATAATGATTGCAGCAAAGAGTAATCTAAAGTCTGGATGTTGGTGAGGATGCAGGGCATGAGGAAGGTCATCACCCAGCCCTGCGTTACCCTGGAGTGCCTCTGGGTCCCTGTCTGTTTGGTTCACAGTGAAGAGGGCCATGGTGGGTCAGTGAGAGATGAAGGTGGGGCCCAAGGGTGCAGTGAGACTCCCTGGCTGCCTCTACCTGCTCATGTGCTCAGAAGGACTTTCTGGGAGCAGCCACAGCTTAACCTTGCTGGTAGATGGGGAAGAACAGTGGCTGTCTCCATCTTCCTGGACCAACTCCCTTCTTTGGGCCACCTGGGGTTGTCTTGGATCTAGGAAGGTCCCTGTTGTTACGGAGACACTGTGGATCTGTGAGGCTGTGTTTTGAGTTGGACCTATTTTAAGGTGTTTCAAAGTATAGTGTCCCAGGGCAATGGCAGTCGAAGGCCTCAAAGACTAACAGGTGGCTTTGGTGAGTGGACTGAGTGGCTACTGAACGGGCTTTGCTTTGCCTCTCTGGCCCCAGAGGTGTCCAGGCTGCTGGAACTCGCCCACCTTGAGGTCCTCCAGTGCTATATGCTCACACCTTGGTGGTTCACTCTTGAGATCATCTGATAGACACCCTAAATGTTTCTAGGTGGTGCCCTCCCCTCAGTCCCCTGCTTCTAGCCTCCCATCCCCCATCCCCAGGTCCTTAATGCATTAGCCCCTCCCTGAGAGCCCAGTGTAGGACTGCCCTTCCAGCCTAGCCATCCTAACCTGAGCGTCTGTGGTCACCTGCGCAGGGTCTGTTGACCTTTCTTCGTGGAAGGAGTTTTGGATAATGATCTTCATCTGAGACTCCAATCACTACTCCTGACACCTCCCAGCTAGCTCTATGTCCTCCTGCCCCATCTGCATGTGGTCTTGTAGTCTTGGGAGGTGACAGACTGTATCCAATGTGAAAAGTAACTCAAGTGGAAACTTGAGGGTTCTTTGGAAAGTCAGTTGGGTCAGATGGTGTTTTGCTGGGGCAAACACGTGAAGGAACGTTTTGTTGAAGTGGACACAGGTGTGAAAGGCTAAGCAGACTCTTGAAGGAACGATTTTGCTGAAGCAGACACAGGAGAGAGGAGGTTCTGCTAAAGCAAGCATGTGAAAGCACACGTGATGAAGGATTCTTTGCTAACGACACACATGCATTGGTCTGCCTTACATTGCGCAGTTGAGCTGCATTTGTCAGGACTCCATAGAGAGAAACATACCAAAAACCTTCTGATGGTGTGCTGCAGTTTCTTGCCGCTTCCCTGGATGGGCTGATTGGATGCACATGCTGAGACAAGGCACATGGAGGACACATGATGTTTGGAGGGTATAAATAGGACTCCATGGAGTGATGGAGACTTGGCTTGTGAGTCCTTGCTTCTCTGGGAGTGTCACAGCTGAGACCTTTTCCTGGTGTTCCTGTTGGTCCCTTCTGCCGACCTGAGCCGAGGCTGAGGCCTGGCTGTGTCTACTAGGTCATGTCACCGCTGTTGTTAACCCAACTCTACCAAGCTTGACTGCTGGTGTATCTGTGAGGTGTTTGCCAGTGGATCACAGTGAGCTGCCGCTACCTGCTGACCTGTGAACTGAACTGCTGATTTCCAGACCACACAGACGGGAGTTGCTCCAAAGAACCTTTCTTCTATGCTACTTCTGGTGGGTAATGGGTTACAAGGGAGGTTAAAGTGTTTAAGAACCATCATTAAAAATAGGATTTGAAAAAATTAAAGTTATGGGTAACTGAGTGTTAACTCCATCCGTGGCTATAGGTAGGTAAGTTGGCATCCACGCTAAGGTGAATCTTTTTGGTGGTGCTGCTGATTTGGGGTCACCCATGCTCTGTAATTCAGCCTGACACACTCATTGGATCCACTTTGGTCTGGTTATTTTTAGTCTTTTGTTGGTGCCCTGTCCAGGGGTATACATGTTTGTTTCCATCTCTCCAAGGAAGTTCATGTAACACTTGAGTGTCTCTCTTCCCCCAAGAGGCTTCTTTTGTCCCCTCTCAACGTTGAGCTGCAGGAGAGTCTGGTTCCTATACTCTGTTTTACTCCAGGAAGGGAGTGTGACAGCTGTCTGTCAAAAGGGAGGCTTTGCATAAGAAGAATAGCTGACAGAGTCTGGAAAGTTGGCCATAGGCGGGAAGGCATATAGTTAAAGGCCACTTAGCAGCTGGGCCAGTGGAGAAGGGGAGTGGGCGGTCTGCAGCCTCTGGTGCTTGCAGTGTGTCAAGACTTCTTAGGATTTAGGACCCAACTATCTCCGAGGCATTGGTAGGTCCTTCAGAAAGCTGCCTTCTGCTGAGGTCGGGGGAGGTGTGTAGCATTGAATGTTCTCACCATCTTAACTCAGTGTATCTGCTGCAGCTTTGTGGCCCAGTGTGGTAGATATCCCCGTGGCCTGTTAGCTTTCTTAGGTGGTTGAGAGCTCAGTCCTACTGTCTGCCTTCTCCAGCCTGCAAGAAAGGGCACTGCCAGCTCCCAGATGGTATGCACATTTTTTTGGGTGAGCTGTCCCTTCCTTCCCAGGACCCAACATATGGGTTCTAAGTCTTTTCACTCTTTTATACTAGAATCTGCTATATGAAGTGGTCCTCAATGTTGGCCAAGGTAGGGAGTCAGCCTTGTTTCTGAGGTGAACTTGATTTTCTCTCCAGGTGCAGTGGGTACAAAGGTTAGACGAGACCTGAGTTCTCTTGAAGCCCTCACTGGGGTCGCACCAGCATGCCTCAGCTGTGTTTGCAGTAAGCCGTTAGATCCTGGTGCATCTGTAGGTGGAGTTGCAACCTATCCCTGAGAGGTGGCACAAGCATGCGGAGCTGGTCAGGGAGCATTCGTTATAAGACACAGGGTCAGGATCAGGGTTTTGTTCATTTCTCTCAGGATAGCCCTTCCCTCTGAGCCTTTGAGTTCTCAGTGTCCTAGCTGATGGTATGAAACCGTTGCTACAATATTGTTACATTGGTAAGGCTTTCAGACAGGACAGAGATAGATGTGATTCCACACACAGGTTCACCCCTCGGTCAGAACCCCTGAGGGACTGGGCTCTTGCTGCAGAGGGACAGCACCAGCAGCTGGTTTGACGCTGAGTCAAAGCCATCAAGGAATGCGTACGTTCCTGGTCTCAGCTACTTCCTTGAGGTATCTTACACCTTACACATCATGGAGACTCATGGCTCAAGAGCTGTTGAAAGACTCACTGGTTATCATGTGGCAAGCACTTACACATGCCAGGGACAACCCAGTGTTTTGTGACAAGACTTTTCCTGGAGAGATACAACACACACATCTTACTTGCCCTACATAGGGAGCCCACAACAGACCAAAGTATGGAATCTACTGGAGTCCAACTTGGTGGACCAGTGGGTTTTACTGGGGTTGCTTACAGGGATATGGGTGAGGGCTCACTTCCTCCTGTAAGCAGGATGACTCAAAGTCAGTGCATCATCAAAGTCCAACACAGCATGGGTGACAGCTCACAAAAGCTCGGGACCTGCAGGCAGCTCGGCACGTGTTGAAGAATGTCCTTTCCCGGTGCCTCGGTTGGTCTAAACCTCTTCCATGCATCTTGGCTGGGTTCTGCTTCTTTCAGTGCTGTCAGGTGTGGAGCAGCTTGGAGGCTTTTCTGAGGCTCCATCTTTCGGGGTGGGGGTCCTCCGATCAGGGTCTTGTACGATGCTCTGTGCTGTTACGATGGCGTCTGGTCTTAGGATGTGGAAGATTTCATTGACTGGCTTTTAGAATCAGAGTTGTTCTACTCCCAGGAGTCTTGGTGAACTTGCTTTCTTCCCTGGAGCAGTGATACCTCTTCCTCAGAGTTATTCTCAGCCCCAACCCATCTGCCCCTGCTGTGACACGAAGTTAGGGCTGCACCAAGCTCTGTCCCAGCACACTGCCAGCCTCCACTGGAAGGTGACATGAGAGGGATCGGTAAGAGGGAGGTGACAGCTTGGTCCCTTTGGCTCTTGTTGCCCCTGTAGTCTTCGTGGCACTAACAGACTTTTGGCTTCTCACCTTTGGAGATGCCAGCCCCAGGAAAAGAACCTCTCGCCCTGCGTTCTCTGTCCCCAAGGACTCCAACCTCCAGTGTCCCAGCCCTGTGGGTACAGAGGCTCAGTCTGACCTCCCCAGATTTCCTTGTACCCAGGTGGAGGCTGCTTCTGCAGTTGAGCTGCCACATGTGTAAGAGTCACCTGACCACCAGTGTTACCTAGCTGGGTGTTTATACGGACACCGCTCTGTTAGAGAAATAACTGTAGATCGGGTTAGATTCTGGCTGATTTGTAGCCTGCTTTCCAACACTGTAGTGGGCATAGATGCGTTCCACTTATTTAGACTGTGGTTCACGCTCACGGGAGTTGCACTTGCTCCTCCTGACCAGACTCGGAGATGCTCTTCTCTGTCCAGCCACGTTCCTAAGCCTCAGGGAAACTGGGTATCTGAGGGATCGAGTTAAACCACAGGGCTCAGCCATCCAGGTTGCTCATGTATATATAAAGGCACTGGACGAAAGCAGAGCAGCACAGAAAGGGCTGGCTGAGTTTACAGGTCACAGCCCATCATCAAGGCAAGCTGAAGCAGGAACTTAATGAAGTGTAACCACAGAAGAATAGCTGCTTACTGGCTTGCTTCCCATAGCTCACTTGGCTTGCTTCTAATACAACCCAGGACTACCTGTCCAAAGATGGCCCCACCCACAGTGGGCTGGGCCCCCACATCAATCAAGAAAATAGGCAAATCTGATGGAGGCAATTCTTCAGTTGAGGGCCTCTCTTCCTAGATGACTCTAGTTTGTATCAAGTTGACAAGAAGCGACAACACATAACCAGCACAGTGCACAAGACCTGTGTTCATGCAGGACCTGAGTTTAATTCCCAGAAGCCACGGTGAAGGAGAAGACCAGCTCATGAAAGTCATTCTCTGATGTCCATGTGGGTGCGCGTTCACACTCACACACATCGTACACGTGTGCAGTCCTAATACAATTAGAACTTCATGTACAGATTCAAAAACCAGACGGGAACAGTAGGACCCATGGGACTCGGGGCACGGCTCGAGGAGAGGATTTAGAACTGGTCAAGGATCCAGAGCTCCTGCAGCCCCTGGGCTGACCTTGGCGCTGCTTCTCATCCGTGTTTAGTTAAGTGTTCAGCACCATCTAGCATGATAGTGCTGTCCCCATGTCAGCAGTGATCTAGGGGACTCCAGGACCCACCTGGGTTTGGCATATCAGCCAACAGTGTCAGAGAAGCCCTTTCAGTTAAGCATGCTTGTATATGGGTAGCCAAAACAAGAAAAGCAGTAATTCACATTTTCTCCAAGAACAAGGTAGCTCCGTTTGAAGAGTTGTTGTTTTGTTTTTTGTTTTTTGTTTTTTTTTCCCTCAAGATAGTTTCTCTGTGCCGCTCTGGCTGTCCTGGAGCTTGCTCTGTTGTAAACCATGCTGGTCTTGAACTCACAGAGATCCGCCTGCCTCTATCTCCTGAGTGCTGGTATCTAGAGGCGTGTACCGCCACTGCCTGGCTTGAACAGGTTTTTGGTAGTCTTTCAACTTGGTAAGACTCCTGTGGTGCTGAGTTCAAGGTTGTGACACACAGTTGTGGTTACTGTTCAAGCAGGGTGATACGGAGTGAAGGTGTGCTTATGTGCCTGTCCATTTAAGGAAGTGCCTGCATCTGACGTGTGGCTCTGCCCCAGGCCAAGGCGAGCCTTACTGCTGCTTGGCTCAAGGGAGCTTTGGTGAGCAGCACAGATCACCGTGGACCAGAGGCTTGCAAGCCTCATAACTCTAAACCTTAGGCTCATTAATTATTAACTTGGGGCAGCATTGTCTTGTTGGCTTGTATGTAACCCATTGCCTGCCCAAGGTGCCAGGACTGCCAGAGAACAGCTTTCAGGCTCTTTCTTCACAGGTGGGAAGTAGATTCTGGGTCACGATTCCTCCTGTGTGCTCATAGCTCTTCAGAAGGTGGTTAGGGCCAAGTGATATCATGAAGGTAAAGCTGGGCACATTTTAGAGATACGCAGAACTCATGGTCACCTGGCTGCCTCTGCCACTCCAGACTGACTCTTCCACTTGAGTGTGCTGTCAACACATTGTTCTCAGTGTCTCCAGTCGGGTAGTTGGGCAGTGTTGTCAGGCAGTGAGTTAGCCAATGGAGCCGAGAGCTGCCCCTGAATGTGGGCAGGGGCCAGCAGGTTCCAGGAGGTAATGCTCATGGCATGAGGGGTCAGATAGAGACCAAACAAACACCCATAATGCAAGCATTCAGAAGGCAGATGCAGGTGGATCTCTGTGAGTTTCAGGCCAGCATGGCCGTCTCAACTCTGCCCCTTGCAAAAAAAAAAAAAAAAGCTCCACAGGAAACATTCACACTAACCAAACCCTGGGAGGCTTTCTTGCTGACCCCGTCTCCTCCAATAGAAAAAGCTGCCAGCGGGGACCGAGGGATCTCTGTGGCATTCCCTAGGGCACAGGTGGTATTGATGCAGATCCTGCCCGCTCTGCTCCTCAGTGTGAATTCTGAGATGGCTGAGTCTTATATCCCAGGCAAGTGTGAGGAGTTCTGGCCTCAGAGGGTGGCGACCTTCGGTTCCATGTTGTGGATGGTCTGCAGTGTTAGGAGCGGCACATTCTGCCTCCTTGATCCCAGAGCTCCTTCTCATCACCCAGGCCCCATGGACTTGGTCTGCCTGGTGTCTCAATGAATGTCTGGCTGCCCTGTGTCACTAGCTGGGAATCCAGCTGCCATGCTTAGGCATTCTGCCATTGTAATGGTGAAGGGCCAGGAAGGTTGAGGCCTTCTGTAGATGAGGGGCTCAGCTCCAGGACCAGCCGTCTCCCAGGTAGAATTCCAGCCCACCCACTGCCTGAGGATCTGAGATGGAGAGCTTTGTTCAGTCCAGTCTGTCTGTGGAGTGTGTGTGGGAATGGCAGCTTGAACTCCTGCCTGCCGGGATGAACACCAGTGTCCATATGGATATGGTACGGGGAAGCCCAGCAGAGTGGGGCCTTATATGGCTGGACGTGGCAGGGGTGCATGGGGGCTTTCACCAGCCTGGTGGTGCCTGGAGGTTTTTGGTTTAAGACAGCACCCCAGTTAGCTGTGTGAGCCTTCCCATTCTAGCACCTACCACATTAGCTGAGAGTTTTCTCTCTTCTAAGAAGGTTCTAATTACTGAGCTGAAATATTAACACACGCTTATCTGTGGTGATTAGGACTAAGGAAGCCTGGCCGCGAAGCTTAGTCATCTGCTTAAGTGGCCAGGAGTGTGTTAGTGCACAGTTTATCAGGGACCCCAGGGCAGGGTAGCTAGAGGAGTGCTGCCAGCCTCCCTTCTCCTCCTCCACCTCCTCCACCTCCTGCTCCTCCCCTTCCTTCTTCCTTCTTCCTTCTTCCTCTCCCTTTCTCCCTTCCTTCTCATCAACCCCTCTTCCTCCCCTGCCCCTTTCTCCTCTTTACCCCTCTTCTCTTTCTCCTCCCTCCTGTCTCCCCCCCTTTGCCATGCATTCACCCCACCTTTCTTTCCTCCTACCTCTTTGTTCTTTCCTGAGCTTCTCTCTTCCCTTCCTTCTTCCCCTTCTGTCTCTTCACCAGGACCTCTTTCCCCTTCACTGATGACTGATCTCTGCTCAGAGGCAGCTATGCAGTGAGTCACTCTGAGCGATCCTGGTGGCTGAACCTAGAAGTCACGTTTCTCTCTGGGTTTGATCCACATGGAGCCTCCTGTGCAGCCTCCTTCAAGAAAGGCTGCCTCAGACAGCTAAGGAGTGTGTCCCACAGTGAGTGGTCCCATCTGGCATCTGGTGGTTGTTAATACACAAACCAAAGGCTCCTCCCACTGTAACATTTGTTGTGAAGATTTCAAAACCACACCAAGTGCTCTCGAGGTCATGGAGAAGTCAGAGAGTGGCAGAGAGGGAAAGGCCTCGTTGGACATTGCATAATTCTAGGCCAGGGTCATAAATGGTTTAAGTAATAATATACTCCAAATGGTTATTAGTGAGTGCTCGCTGTGCTGGAAATCGTGGTTGTGGTATGGATGAAGCAAGTGCAAATAAGTAACTAAAATAAATACAGGCAAAGTAAATAAACTAAAGTGTAACAACAACAACAACAAAGATTCATGGATGGTTAGGTAGGCCTTTAGTTAGGCTCTGTTTTTCAGAGAGGTAATAACAATATCTTGTATTTGTCTATTCAGCTAACTAGGGTTGTTTCTTTTTGGCTGTTATAAGTTACACTGTTTCTTATAGTTTCACACTCAGGTGAAACATGCTGTGTCCTTTCTATATTAGGGGATTTATTTAAAGTGTCTTTATTTTAGAGAATTAAGGCAGCACGTACCAATGTACATTATACATTATACAATGTACAAGATGGGTTGGTAATGCAGGGCAAAGTATATAGTAAATCTTCAGCTTGCCTTCTGCAAAAGAGTTAATGTAACTATACATCTGGATTTCAGAGGTTGCGATGAGTTACTGTGTGTGAGTGTGTTTATAGGGGACATGTATGGCTAGGTGGCCCTAGGTGACCAATTGACTAATTCTAAATATTAACACTAGATAACACATCCTGATGTGTGTGTGTGTTTGTGTGTTCTGTAAATGTTTACAGTAGAAGTTTTGTCATGATTTAATTCAAGACACTTCAGGAACTTTTTGTTCTGTCTTTTGAGCCCAGGGTTAAACTCTCTGGCACTGTTTGTAGAGTGAGGTTTGAAGCCATTCTGAGTTCTGTGGCTTCTCTAGGAGAAGTGGTGCCTACTTGGAACTGGTTTCCATTGTCTCCTGCCTTTCTCCTTTTATGTAATTCTGTCCTTACAAGTATGACATTCACGAGGAGGGGAAGCATTCATTCTTAGACCTACACACAGGCTGTATAGCTTGTAGGTTTGCTGTATCCATTCCCAGAATGTGTTTGTTGAACATTTAGTCCATGTACATGGCTTACCATGATTTGAGGTGAGCCCCGGGGACATTCACTCCAAGACTAGTCTGAGGTGGGTGAGAGTTTCCAGATGATGCGGATGGACTGTGCACAGAGTCATCCTGGGGCAGCTGCTCTGTCTACTCTAGATGCATAGACTGAGGTTGGAATTCTTCAGTAGACTCATTTAGTCATGGGCTTCCAATTTTTATTGTATTTTATTTTATTTTACAGCCTTGACCTTTGGCTGCCTCTAGCCTTCCGCAGTGTGGCCAGGTATCCTTGGGAAGCTGGCCTGTGCACAGTTGGGTGGACACTGTGCTCCTCTAATGACAGAAACTGTCAATGTGCCGATGCCTGCAGGAAGGGCGCTTCTAAGGAGCTGCTTTCCCTGGGCCTGGTGCCTCGGGCACTGCGCAGGTGACTAGTTAACTCCTGGGTATTCCCTTCCTCAGAGGCCTAGGCTCCTTTGGGCAAGAGCTCCCACTTCCCTGTGGATGAATTCCCAGATCCTTCCCGTTTGAGTTACAAAACTAGGTTGTTCAGCAAATGATTAAAAAGTGAAGACTTTGGTCCTGGCAGCAGTTTTAATTTGCTATAATTCTAGGCAGCTTGCCCAAACACCGTGTTGTCTAGATTTTGGAGTGTATTTAAGTGTTTCTTGAATGGATCCAAAGGATGTGGGTGGAAGTTACGCAGGTCTGCAGCAACTGTGAGCCTGGTACTACATACTTGCATGTAGACGCATATAGGGAGTTGCAGGGGTGGTGTGTGTGTGTGTGTCTATGTATGTGTATAGGTGTATGTATGTATATGTGTGTGTCTATGAATGTGTTATACACATACATAGCTGTATATGTTTGTATATGTGTATGTCTATGAATGTGTTATACACATAAATAGCTGTATATGTATGTATATGTGTGTGTGTATGTATGTGTATAAGTATGAATGTATATGTGTGTGCCTGTGTACGTATGTATATTGTGTCTATATATGTATATATATGTAAGTATGTGTTTATGTGTATGTATGTGTGTATGTTTCACACCTAAATGTTTGCTATCTTAAGAATGCTTACCACAATTCTTGCCTGCCCTCAACCTGTTCCTTCTTTTGAGAGAATTGAGGTCCCTGGTCTGTGTCCATCTCTCAATACCATGATTCTGACCCTCTCCCTGTCCACAGGGGGCTTCTCAGCTTGAGTGTGCACGGTCTAGGGCATGTTGTCGTGCCTGCATGCGCCCGGTTCCCAGGCCTGCCAGTGTCCTGATGTGGAAGGCTCCTGATGCTCCAGCCCTGTCAGGCCCTGGCCTGCGGAGCCCTGCCTGGATCAGAGGGCAGTATCGAGGGCATCGTCCCTGGAGCAGGCTTTGCAGTGTGTGGCAGAGCCGCACTCTGCTCTGGTGCGTGTGGTCAGCCATGGTTAGTCATTCATGATTTTCCTGAAAATGCTCTTCTTTCCTTTGGAGGTCTGCCGTGGGCCCCATTCTCAGAACCCTGGTGCAGTTGAGCCTGGGAGGACGGGTTGGTATGTGGTGGGGGCTGTCCCTGGAGAGAGTTAGGTCTGCTTTTCTTATCTTCTTTGCTGTCCTTTTGCCTGAAGAAGTACACTGCCTTTCACATTAGCCACCCTGTTTCCCCAGGACTGCTCCTGCTAGTGCCTGCACGGTCCCGCCAGTGTGTATGAAGGGCTGAAGCAGGCTGTGTGTCGGAGCAGCTCACAGAACCCCAGACTTGGTTGTTCTTTTAGAAGAGGCACCTTCTCCCCCCACCCCCCAAACAAGCTGCCTTGTCCTTTAAAACCTGAAGCAGAGACCAGATGAAGCTCTGCAGCTGCAGGCCGGACTTGCTTGCTGTGGCCTCTTCAGTGTGAGGGGTTTAGCCTGGATTCCTTAGAATATCACTGTTTGGCCTTTCATTCTTTAGCGAGTCTTCCTTAGATGGCAGGGCATCCAGGAGCTGTAGCTTTCGTGATGTTCACGAGCCCGCCGTCTGCACACTGGAGACCCGTGTGTGCATCCTCCTCCTTAGCTGTGTCAGACCTGGCCTCTCTGGCTCCCTTGCAGCTGTTTTAGGAGGTGACTCATTTCCTGGGAGAATCAGCTGGAGTTAAGAACTGAAGTGTCTCCTTGTTGAAGGGCTTGCCTGACCTCCGGCAGGTTTCCACCTTTAAAAACACATGTTAGCATATACTAACTGTACAAAATGGTGGGTGTTCAGATTTCTATGTTCACCTCAGGCTTTAGGAAGGAAACCCAGTCTTCTGGTTGGTTCTGGGCAGATATGGTTGGCTGCAGTTGTCGTTTCTCTGACAGAGTTTCTTTCCCGGGACGCCAACTGTGGTAGCTTACAGTTGTGATTTCTAGCTAGTGGGAGGCTGAGACAGGAGGACCACAAGTTCAAGGCTTGTCTTGGCTACAGAGCAAGTTCTAGGTAACTGGATGGGGAGGCCCTGTCTCAAATCAGAGTGAGAACAGAAGGACAGACAAACTGGTGGCGACTCAGGGCAGAATGCTTGTTTATCTTTATTGAGGTGCTAGGTTCAGTCCATAGCGCCACAAGACAAGTTCCCCAGGACCAAAATGAAACAAAGTCAGAAATGGAAGGATTTTCAGTTGAGATGATTGGTTGAAGAGAGGGAAGGGCCTGGAAGAGAGACGGTGACAGAAACTCTGGCAGGCTTAGTATGTGGCCCCAGGAACACGCACGGTCGGTAGCTTTAAAGGAGAAACCCCCCAGCCCCAGCTCGCAGAACACAGTCATTTGGCTCTGATCTGATTTGGACCTTGATTCTGGAATGACCCTGCTGGTTCAGGCATCCTGTGAGATCTTGGGGTGCTGTTCCCCTCTCCTCCAGCTCTTTTCTTCCAGCTGCTGCCTCCTGGCTGCTGTCGGATCCTGGCAGTAGTGTCTTCAGAGGAACCGTAGCCTCTCCCTCACTCAGAGTTAGGGTTTGCCACAAGAAAGACCGTAAGGTAGGCCTGATTACATAGACCATGCTCGGCAGTGCTAATCCTGTGCCTGTCCTCTGGATGCAGATGAAGACCACAGATTTGCTTGGGCCACAAGGCTGAGAGGTCAGCTGGGGTTCCTCTACCCTCCTCTCCAAACCTCCATGGAACTGCTGTCTAGAATGGAGGTCCTCAACCTTCTTAACTCTGCGACCCCATAATACAGTTCTTCGTGTTGTGGTGGCTCCCAACCATCCGTTGATGCTTCATAACTGTAGCTTTGATGTTGTGAATTGTAAGGTAAATAGTTTTGGTTTGCCAAAGGGGTCATGACTCACAGGCTGAGAACTGCTGGTGTAGAAAATAAAAGTGTTATCCTCTGAAGGATGGGTGGTGGAGGAGGAGGCTGGGGGACTGCCTCTCTCTTGTTGTGGGCTAGGTTGTTAGAACCAGCTGGCAGCCTCAAGTGCGTGGCTCTTACTCCAGCCCAAGGGTCTTCCTTCTTACTCCTGGGGCTCCCCTAATCATAACCCTCTGTGTGCCCCAGGATAGTGACATCTTGACACACCTCCCTCCCTCTTCAGGTGCAAAGTGTGATGTGCAGAGAGGGTCAGGAGAGGGAGATGGACGGTCAGGACTGTGTGTGCAGCCACCTGCTCCATCGTTGGCTTTTCTTAGTAGGTTTCTGAACCCCTGGAGTGTAGACTCGCATTCACAGGGGCCCACCCGCATTTTCTGTAGACCCCAGGCTTTCTCCTCATCTGGTCCCCAGATGTGTTAGGGGTTGTGTTGTATGCAGTCTGTGGCCTGCAACCACTGCCCTCTGTAGGCCTGCTCTTGATGGCACTCAGCCAGAGACACTAAACCCAGGGTCCCTTTTAGTCCCTCTGTTTCAAGTATAGGTTTGCATACTTGAAAGATGAACCACAGAGGTGCATCGTATGCTGGTGAGTCCAAGGCTACACCATCTGCTGACCCCTCTGCTCAGTGCTCCTTCCTGAGGTGTGTCCCGTGGCTAGGTGGGGACGGCAGCCCCAGTGCTTTTGGCTGTTTAGCGTTTGCCTGTTTAGTTGACCTGGCTTTTCACAAATGGCACTGATGCCTTGGGTGGTGGGGGTTGGGGGCATCTTCAGTAGGATAGGTGATGGGGGACCTGCAGGAAGCAGTGGCCTCTGTGGTCCCTTCTGGAAGGGTACTGTGTCATCCCAGTAGCTTCAAGTGAGAGGTTCTCCAGACTCCTCCATAGCAGCTCAGCAAGTCTCTGTGGGGTCAGCCATGTCCTGGGGATGAATTAGGGGAGTCTGTCAGAGCACTGTATACCTCTTACTGGTGTTGACACTCCCCAGGCAAGAACAGAGCTTGAGTTCTGGGCTGCCCAGGGGTTCCTGTTGGGTCTTTCAGAGATTGTAGGGTGGAGGAGTACTCTCCACCCTACATTTTGGCACCTTGGAAATCTGAAATCATGATGCCTCTCTCAGTGGCTGCCCTCCCTACAGCCATTGCACTGGAGGCCCAGTGAACCCGGCGGGGTTTCCTCCCATTTCTACTCCATCCTGTCAGCAGCCTGAGAGGAAGAGTGAAAAGCACCCAGCTAGTGTCTCATCAGCTCCCTGAGGGGCCAGCTTCTGGCTGACTACAAACTTGATCATGTGTTCTGTACACACTGGGCTGTGATCCCACAGAGGAGTCAGCAGATGTGTGTACCCCTATGCCTCCTAATTCCCAGGCCTCCGTAGCATAGTGAATACAATAAGGATTTTTTCCCTTTTTCAGCCTGCTCTTGCGGCCTGCCTTCTCAAAAGCTCGTGCAATAGGCGCTTGTTACCGCTGCACACAGTTGGTTGCTCACTCTTCGAGGTGTCATTTCCAGGATTTGCCCATGGCTTCCTGGATGTTGACTTACAATTTCTTCTCAGGCCATATGTCTCTGGATGCCATGTCAAGTCCCTTATAAGGTGGGCAGGCCTGTGGAGGCAACCTGTGACTGTGGGAGGGTTTCAGTGAGAAAAGAGCTGGGTGGGAACACTGGGCAGGCTGCCTGCCTTTGAGCTTCGTGTCTCTGTGAACCCGAGGCTCTGGGTCCTGGAGTGTGCCGGAACTGACAGTGGCTTGGCATATCGCCTGGAAATCCAGCTGCCCGAGGCGCTGGGTTTGGAGCTTTTTGTTTTGTTTCGCTCTGGTCCCCAGTGAAGCAGCAGGTACCGTTCATTTCACTTGTGCAAGGCACAGAAGCACACATCAGCGATGATGAATAATGCCAGGGCACCTGCTGCGTGGTGGACGGGAGCAAAAGTACTACTGCCCTGGGACTGCTTGTCTCACTGCCTCGGGCTGTGGGGTCATAAAGCTGCTCTTACCTGACTCTGCTGACCCTCAGGAGTCATGCTGCAGGGCAGTGTGGCCGTGCCGCAGTGAGGAGTGAGCCTGCCATGTTCCCCTCGGTGGGGCTGGAGTGGGTGTCCAGTCTGGATGGTTCTAGCGAGTCCATCCTGCATAGCCTCTCATTTAATTCTGGTAGCACAGTTCTAACTGGGCAGTGTTGTTAGCCCATAGTTCCCATGGTCAGGTAGTACCAGAGGGTTCTGCTGAGGCCTGGGAGTAGAGGAGGAAGCAGCCCCCGCAGTAGGGTAAGGCCTGCGTTCTTCGGACCCTCTCTGCAGGACGTTGTGTCCCTTCAGAATGGTGGTGCTGAGATATGAAGTCTTAGGTCTACAGGGAGGTGCCTTGCTTGGTTGGCAGCCAGGGGAGACTCTCCTAGAGTGTGAACAGACGTGGTGTCTGGAGGGCACAGGTGAATGCCATTGACAGGTAGGTGTGTGTGTGTGTGTGTGTGTGTACGTACGTGTACACGTGTGCCATTCATTAAAAAAAGGAGAAGCACAGCACTGAACTTCTACACTGCATTGGCTAAGAGGAGTTTCCACTCTGCTTACAGCACAGAGCTTTTGGAGGAGGTTTGTTTATTTATTTATTTTGTTTGTTTGTTTCTTATTTACTAAGCCAGCAGTTGTCACAGCCAGTGTTCGTTAGACTTGAGGCAGTACAGGGTTGGAGAAGACAGAAGCAGAATGTGGCAGTTGCTTAGGGGTGGTAGGGGGAGGCTAAGTTTTAGGGGTGGTCATGCCAGAAGCTCAGCTTGGGTTTCTGTGTTGTCTTCTGGGTCCCCGCATTTGTGCAGGCACAAAGGCGAATGTTATTCTGTGAGGCGTGCTAGGCTAGCGCAGTGTTGAGATAGACTCCAGGGCAGAGCCCCCAGCTTGCCGGAGAATGGTGTGCTGCACCAAGATCCATCCGTGTGTCAGGCTGTGTCAGGCTGTGCCACAGGAACTCAGCCGAACTCTGTGAAGTCATTTACCCCAGGAGGTAGCAGTGCAGTTCCACTCAGACACTGAAAGAACTCCAGAAGAAGACTGCCTAGGACGTGTGTCCTTTGTTTGTGCATGTTGATTTGTGCATGTTGGTGTGTATGTGCACATGTGTGTATGTGCACGTGTGTGGACAACCTCAGATTGTTTCTCTGGTGCCAGTCACTCCTCTTTTCTATTTTTGGGTGTGCGTGGGGGTGGGGTTGTGATGGTGGTGGTGGGGGAGCACAAGCTATCACTGGCCTGGAACACACTAAGCAGGCCAGACTGGCTGTCCGTGAGAAGAGATGGCCCAAGGCTAATCCCTGGTAACCTGCCTAGAACATGCAAAGGACTTGTGACTTGTTATACACCTATGAGTATGTGTACGTGCATATGTGTATGGGTGCCCAAAGATGCCACCAAAGGGCATTGGATCCCCTGGAGTTGAAGATGGCTTCGAGCCACACAACATGGGTGCTGGGAACTGAACTCTGCGAGTGAGAGCAGCAGTGTCCTCAACCTCTGAGTCACCCCTGCAGCCCCAAGCCACGCCCTCCAACTTCTCAGCAGGCTCTTTACTAACTCACTTTTGAAGGTGATGTCTTTATGTGCCTGGCCTGTGTGAGCTTTGCCTATGATGAGCAAGATTAGTAGTGACACACACAAGAGAAGATGTGCACAAGGAAAGGACAGGATGAGGGATTGTGCAAGCCAAGGTACACTGTCAAACATGCAGTGGCCTGGGGCTCACTTCTGCCAGTTGCCCCTCTGCTGCTGAAGAGCTTTCTCACACACTGTCCCCTAGCACAGTTGCCCACCTAACTGCTTCCCTCCTGCCCCTCTCCTCCGAGAGTCTGGATGAGTTTGGAGGTTGGCGTCTGGATTAGCAAACCCTCCTGAGGCTGGTAGGAAGCCTGAATGGTGGTGGTGGTGGGGTGTGTGTGTGTGTGTGTGTGTGTGTGTGTGGTCCCTGCCTTCTGTGGCTCTCTTGCTTTCTCACTGAGTGGCGAGAAGCCCCCTTGTGCCTTCCTATGGTCCCTCACAGATTTCTTTCTTTCTTTTTTTTTCTTTTTTTTGGTTTTTCGAGGCAGGGTTTCTCATAGCCCTGGCTGTCCTGGAACTCACTTTGTAGCTGGCCTCGAACTCAGAAATCCGCCTGCCTCTGCCTCCCAAGTGCTGGGATTAAAGGTGTGCGCCACCATGCCCGGCTCCCTCACAGATTTCTTGCTTCAGATTTCTGTAGCACAGAATCCCCACTGGGTATTGGGACAGTTGGCCCTGCGACTAGAGACCAGTGTCTAATTGGCTGTGGTCTCTTACAGTCTTGTAGCCAGGGGCTCTCCCTTCTTCTCTGTGGCAGCCGTGCTGCTCAGGGTAGGCTTCAGATCTGACCTGCCTGGGCTCCCGGCTCTTGTTCTCCAGTCTAAAGAGGTTGGCAGTGTCCATATGCACCACATCTGAAGATTCTGGTTGTCATTGTGGTCACTGACATTCTTGGATGCTGTCATTTCTGGATCCCAAGGAGCAGCAGGAAGCCCCCCATATACCCTGAGTGCGTCTTGACCTCACCATTAATCCTACCTACCGCAGTACAGGGCTACTGCCATCCGGTGGCTCCTGTCCTGGTGCTGCCTGCCAGTGTTTATCAGCTAGCAGAACGTGTGGGGAACTTCAGTGTCCCAGGCAAAGGTGAGCCTGTAGACAGCAGGCCTCATGCCAGGGGTGGAAGGGTATGTGAGACAGGAAGTCTGTTGCCGAGAGACAGTGAGGTTTCCTCTGATTGTAGACTCTTCAGCAACAGCTATCCTCCGCCCCCCTCAATTTGCCACGTTCATTACTCCAGGCATTCCGAGATGCTAATCCTGCACCTCTGTACCACCGCATTGTCCATAGAGAACATGTGTCTGGTTCGTTTTGTTTTGATTTTGATGTTGTGTATGTGTGCATGTATGCACGTGTGTATGTTACATGTGTGTGTGCGTGCATGTATGGAGGCATGCAGGCATGTATGAGCAGGCTGAGGCCAGGAGAGGATGTGGGTGTCTGCCCCCATTGCTTTCCACCTTAGCTTTTGAGACAGGGTCTTGCACTGAACCTGAAGCTCGCTGTTTGGGTTAGGCTGTCTGAATAGTGAGCTCCCAGGATCCATGTATTCACGCCTGTCAGGGCACCTGCAGTCTTGCTCAGTGTGGGTTCTGAGCGTTTACACAGGTCTTCTGCTTTCATAGCAAGCACTTTTCTTCACGGAGCTGTCTCTCCAGCCAATTTTGACATTGTGTGTGTGTGATAGGTAGCCCAGGTTGGCCTTGGACTTACGCAGCCAGTGCTATCCTTACACCCCCTGCCTCTCCACTTCCAAATGCTGGAATAACATGATTGTACACCATAGCCGTCACCCAGCTTGAGGACACTGTTTAAAGGAACTTAGGAAAGGTTGTGTTTTGCTCTGTCGTTGATAGTAATGGTCTTTTAACACACGAGGAGCCAGAAGGGATCTTTTCAGACACACTGGGCTGTGTGTTTGTGGACTTGCAAGATGGATGGGAACGGCTTCCCAGAGAAGGGCAGTGATGGCAGGAAGAAGCAGGAGGTTTGGGTAGTGACGTCTGTGTGTAGAGGACAGAGGCCACAGGATGGGCCACAGAGAAAGCCCGGAGCACAGGCTGCTGCCATGAAGCCTGGCTGCTGCTGTTATGGCCAGGGTGACTGGAGAGGAAGGTGGTGTGGGGACCCACAGAGATGTGTGCTAATGGGGCTGGAGTCCACATTTTAGGAAACGATGTGGGGAGGGGCAGATGACAATCCTTCAGGTTTATTGGTGCTCGCTGCTGTGGGTGCAGGGCCTGTGGTCCTGTTTCTGTGTGTCCTTCCTGTATATTACCAACAGCAGAGAGAACTCTGTTGTGTGTTCCAGGCCTGCTGAGAGTGACAGTCATGTTCCATAGTTGCAGGTCAAGGAAGAGGAAGGTCGCTTCCTCAAGCATGCCCCCTTCTATCTCAATTCAGCTTACAAATCACTGAGAAGATATTTTGGTGGTTTTAATTTTTGTGATTCCTGCCTCCCTTCCCGATGATGTTTTTGCCATGTGTTGGGGTGAAATGCATCCCTGTCTCCACGCTGCGCCCTGACAGTGAGACAGCATTCAAGGCTGCTTTTGTCTAAATCACAATGGCCGTCACTAACACCAAGGCCTGGGGAGCCAGCCCAGTGTCATTCCAGGGCAGGACACAGTCCTGTTGTGTTCATGCCTGACTTCTGCACTCTGTTCCACATGTGACACTGAGTGGACTGACTGGTCTTGCATGAAGGCCCAGTGTGAGATGAGAACACAGGAGCACAGGTGTGGGATGAGGGCACAGGTGTGGGATGAGGACACAGGTGTGGATGAGGGCACAGGTGTGGATGAGGGCACAGGTGTGGGATGAGAGCACAGGTGTGGGATGAGAGCACAGGTGTGGGGTGAGAGCACAGGTGTGGGATGAGGGCACAGGTGTGGGATGAGAGCACAGGTGTGGGATGAGAGCACAGGTGTGGGATGAGAGCACAGGTGTGGGATGAGGGCACAGGTGTGGGATGAGAGCACAGGTGTGGGATGAGAGCACAGGTGTGGGGTGAGAGCACAGGTGTGGGGTGAGAGCACAGGTGTGGGATGAGGGCACAGGTGTGGGATGAGAGCACAGGTGTGGGGTGAGAGCACAGGTGTCGATGAGGGCACAGGTGTCGATGAGGGCACAGGTGTCGATGAGGGCACAGGTGTGGGATGAGGACACAGGTGTGGATGAGAGCACAGGTGTGGATGAGGGCACAGGTGTGGGATGAGGGCACAGGTGTGGGATGAGAGCACAGGTGTGGGGTGAGAGCACAGGTGTGGGGTGAGAGCACAGGTGTGGGGTGAGAGCACAGGTGTGGGGTGAGAGCACAGGTGTGGGATGAGGGCACAGGTGTGGGGTGAGAGCACAGGTGTGGGGTGAGAGCACAGGTGTCGATGAGGGCACAGGTGTGGGATGAGAGCACAGGTGTGGGATGAGAGCACAGGTGTGGGATGAGGGCACAGGTGTGGGGTGAGAGCACAGGTGTGGGGTGAGAGCACAGGTGTCGATGAGGGCACAGGTGTCGATGAGGGCACAGGTGTGGGATGAGGGCACAGGTGTGGATGAGGGCACAGGTGTGGGGTGAGAGCACAGGTGTGGGATGAGAGCACAGGTGTGGATGAGAGCACAGGTGTGGGATGAGAGCACAGGTGTGGGGTGAGAGCACAGGTGTGGGGTGAGAGCACAGGTGTGGGATGAGAGCACAGGTGTGGGGTGAGAGCACAGGTGTGGGGTGAGAGCACAGGTGTGGGATGAGGGCACAGGTGTCGATGAGGGCACAGGTGTGGGGTGAGAGCACAGGTGTGGGATGAGAGCACAGGTGTGGGATGAGAGCACAGGTGTGGGGTGAGAGCACAGGTGTGGGATGAGAGCACAGGTGTGGGGTGAGAGCACAGGTGTGGGGTGAGAGCACAGGTGTGGGATGAGGGCACAGGTGTGGATGAGAGCACAGGTGTGGGGTGAGAGCACAGGTGTGGGATGAGAGCACAGGTGTGGATGAGAGCACAGGTGTGGGGTGAGAGCACAGGTGTGGGATGAGAGCACAGGTGTGGATGAGAGCACAGGTGTGGGGTGAGAGCACAGGTGTGGGGTGAGAGCACAGGTGTGGGATGAGGGCACAGGTGTGGATGAGAGCACAGGTGTGGGGTGAGAGCACAGGTGTGGGATGAGAGCACAGGTGTGGATGAGAGCACAGGTGTGGGGTGAGAGCACAGGTGTGGGATGAGAGCACAGGTGTGGATGAGAGCACAGGTGTGGGGTGAGAGCACAGGTGTGGGGTGAGAGCACAGGTGTGGGATGAGGGCACAGGTGTGGGGTGAGAGCACAGGTGTGGGATGAGGGCACAGGTGTGGGATGAGAGCACAGGTGTGGATGAGAGCACAGGTGTGGGGTGAGAGCACAGGTGTGGATGAGAGCACAGGTGTGGATGAGAGCACAGGTGTGGGGTGAGAGCACAGGTGTGGGGTGAGGGCACAGGTGTGGGGTGAGAGCACAGGTGTGGGATGAGGGCACAGGTGTGGGGTGAGAGCACAGGTGTGGGGTGAGAGCACAGGTGTGGATGAGGGCACAGGTGTGGGATGAGAGCACAGGTGTGGGATGAGAGCACAGGTGTGGGATGAGGGCACAGGTGTGGGGTGAGAGCACAGGTGTGGGGTGAGAGCACAGGTGTCGATGAGGGCACAGGTGTCGATGAGGGCACAGGTGTGGGATGAGGGCACAGGTGTGGATGAGGGCACAGGTGTGGGGTGAGAGCACAGGTGTGGGATGAGAGCACAGGTGTGGATGAGAGCACAGGTGTGGGATGAGAGCACAGGTGTGGGGTGAGAGCACAGGTGTGGGGTGAGAGCACAGGTGTGGGATGAGAGCACAGGTGTGGGGTGAGAGCACAGGTGTGGGGTGAGAGCACAGGTGTGGGATGAGAGCACAGGTGTGGGGTGAGAGCACAGGTGTGGGGTGAGAGCACAGGTGTGGGATGAGGGCACAGGTGTCGATGAGGGCACAGGTGTGGGGTGAGAGCACAGGTGTGGGGTGAGAGCACAGGTGTGGGATGAGGGCACAGGTGTGGATGAGAGCACAGGTGTGGGGTGAGAGCACAGGTGTGGGATGAGAGCACAGGTGTGGATGAGAGCACAGGTGTGGGGTGAGAGCACAGGTGTGGGATGAGAGCACAGGTGTGGATGAGAGCACAGGTGTGGGGTGAGAGCACAGGTGTGGGATGAGGGCACAGGTGTGGATGAGAGCACAGGTGTGGGGTGAGAGCACAGGTGTGGGATGAGAGCACAGGTGTGGATGAGAGCACAGGTGTGGGGTGAGAGCACAGGTGTGGGATGAGAGCACAGGTGTGGATGAGAGCACAGGTGTGGGGTGAGAGCACAGGTGTGGGGTGAGAGCACAGGTGTGGGATGAGGGCACAGGTGTGGGGTGAGAGCACAGGTGTGGGATGAGGGCACAGGTGTGGGATGAGAGCACAGGTGTGGATGAGAGCACAGGTGTGGGGTGAGAGCACAGGTGTGGATGAGAGCACAGGTGTGGATGAGAGCACAGGTGTGGGGTGAGAGCACAGGTGTGGGGTGAGAGCACAGGTGTGGGGTGAGAGCACAGGTGTGGATGAGAGCACAGTGCTGGGCATGTGCTGAGGCTGTGTGGTCAGTTGTTTGCTGGTATTCTTATTTTATTTATTGGGTTTTGAGTATTCATGTATTTGGGCCTGACATTTCCATTCCAGCTATACTTTTTCTGGTATTTTTATCCTCAATGTGTTTTTCTGGAGACTTCTGTGGCAAAGTCACCCTAGAGATGTGGTTGTATTGACCGTGAACTGAGAGTGATGAGGATCTCATTACTGACTGAGACAGCTGGGAAGGACTGCAGAATCCCTGCCAGGCCTTGGAGGACTTAGATTCCTTCCTGTAAGTATAAACAGCACCTACACCAGGCAACAGGTAGTGAAGCAGGAATAGCCATGCTTGGCTTGTAGGGATGCATACATGTACTGGGTATGTACTATACACATTCACAAACGTGTGCACACTAAACATACATTTGCATCTAGTTCCATGTAGAAATGTAGTGTGTATGTTTGTACATGAACATGTATGTTTGTGGCACACATTGGTGCATTTACATACATGTATGCATACATGTTCATTACTCTCATTTGTGCTCACACACCTGTTCGTGTATTTCATGTGTGTCCACAATATACCATAATACACGCTGTACACATAACATGGTGCCCACGGTACATGCCTATTTGTCTGTGCTCATATTCATATGTGCATGTGACATGTGTTTGCATGCATGTTCTAACATTCCAGGTGAACTCCCCAGAGACAGCCTGGCCACTGAGTGTTTACTCAGAAGCCGTAGTGAGCTGACTTTCTCTTCCTGCAGAAATCCCCAGGGATCCTTTAGTCCTACCTCCCCACCTCCACTCCGTTAAGTCCCAGCGCCTGCACTCGAATGGAAATGTTTGCTGTTACGCTTCTCGGTTTGATTAGGTCGTTGGATTAAATTAATTGTCAGGCTGCCTGGAACTAAAGCCTCTTAAAATGAAAACTGTTTTCACTCAGGAAATTTATGCAAGATGAAGAATGGGAAAACCTTCCCGGGGAGGAAAGGTCGGGTCACCTGAATCTGGGGCTCTGGACTTGGGGCTGGCTACAGGATGCGCTGCCTGTCCCTGCTCCCCAAAGCCAGGATGTACACGCCAGCAGGCTCCTTTTGTTCTGTTCTAGATGTGTCTCCCTCATAGAGGCTCTTGGTTACAAGTGAAAGCCACCCAGGACAGGAGTAAGCTGAAGAGGGAGCGCTTGGGGTAGGAGGGCATCTCACTTCACCAAGAGGAAGAAGGCTGCCAGGAACTGGGACCTGGAGTCAGCCTGAGCCACCACAGTCTAGTGGCCTGGTTCTGTGCCCCAGATCGGTGGCTCTGCTACTTTTTCAGTGGAGGTGTTTTCTGCTCAGATCTTGTATCTGTTTGTCCCTAGTCCAGCTTCTCAGCCTGGGCTGAGCCTCCTTGAGGGAATCCACGAGCCCAATTTAATATGGGCTTCTGCTGTGACCTATCTGCAAAGGGAGTATATGTCATGCAGATATGGGTAGCTGATAATGGACAGGACTTGGATCATCAGAAAGCATTTTGTACCTCCGCGTTGTGTTTGTCCTTAGCCTGAGTTGCTAGGATATGGTGGAGGGAGAAAGGAAGGGCGGTTGGCACAGGTATGAAGGTGCAGGAGCTCTGCTCTGAGAAGGGTCCTTTCTGGCTGATCTTTCTTATACGAGTTAAACAGAGACCTTTGAGGCTCTTTGTGGGGTCGAGGCATCTGTGTGTGGAGGAAGGCTGTACTGTTGAGCTTCCATCAAAGCTTGCAGAAAGCTTGTAAAACCCAGGATGACCCTGGTCTGCTCTTGGGCTGTGTGCCAGGATGAAAACACACATTGAGTTTTTCAAGCATCCAGAAAGCAAGCTGTCCTCGTGGGCTCAGGAAAGTTTTGCCTGCAATCTGGATTCTGTTCTGAATTCTGCTGCCCATTTGCATTGAGTAATGACCACGCCCAGGAAGCCAGAGCGTTGGCATCACAGTCTGAGATCCTTCTTTACTGCTGATCGCGTGAGCATACTTTCTAAGGTGCTTCTGGCATGAAGAGGTGTCCACCCCACTTGGTTGGCCAGAGAAGCAGAGCCCTAAGCCATGGCACAGACTTGTTGGTACAGTTCCTGTGATGCCCAGAGCAGCCACTCCACTCTGAGCAGGCAGCAAGATGAGCCCTGTTCTTCCAACCCCGCTCAATCTTCCGCCATGCCTCTCTTTCACGGCTCAGTGACCTGGTTTGCATCGTGCTTTCAGCACTGCACCTAGGCTGTGTCTGTGGCTACAGGGTACCACTGCCATGCCTAGGTGTGTGGGGAGAGGCTGTGGCTGGCCTTCCTTGGGTACAGAATGTGAGCACCCACCGTGAAGCTGCAAAGCAGCATGGGTACAGTCTGTTCATGAGTTTGGCACGGCAGCTGCGTGATGTGTTGAGCAATTGATGGGACAGTCCTTACCAAGAGGGCTGGGAGGCAGAAAGTTCTGGCTTCTGATGATGCCTGTAGGCCTTTCACGTGTCAGATGTTCACTGCCCAGGGAGCAACGCATGGACACGTTATGCCTGGTGGGATGGAAGAAGTTGCTGACTCTGGCGAGGGCCCTTGGAGAGGGTCTAGCATATGATGTACAGCTCAGAGAACGGAAGGTGCCCAGGTCTCAGCATATGCGCAGACGCAACTTGTCCTGTGCCTTTCTCGACAGAGTAATGGCAGCACGAGCCAGGGGTCTGACTCACAGAGAGAGGCAGTGGACAGAGGCCTGGGTCCCCTTGCATGTCTGACAGGAGGGCCATTAACCTTGTGCTAACTAAGCCTGGGTCTCTGCCTCATTCTAAGACAGACCGGGGCTCACGCAGGTTTCCTTGATGCAAACCTAGCTTTAGCTACAGTTGTATACAGGTCCTGACCTGCTCCACTCTAGCCCTGGCCTGCAGGTTCTCAGGCCATGACAGGTTGTTAGACCTCTTGTCAAGATCATATTTCTATCAGTTTCCTGCCATGCCTGGCTGGGGCAGTTTTAGCCTGCCTGTCTCCTGTGTTACCTGGTGGCCTCAGAACTGCCGGCTGTGGAGGAATTATCCAAATGTAAATTTCTCAGTCAGGTTCAGGGCTGACCTGGGCTCATCCCCAGGCTTTTACCTCCCTGCTCTTGCCTTGGAGTGCTGTGAGGCAGGAGACTGCTGTTGATCAGGGAACATGGCGTCCCATGACGATCATGCTGAGCTTCGAGGTGGCCTGATGCTGCTTCTTACCTGGCCCGCTGTCCCTCCTACTTCTGTGCACTTGGCCCAGCCAGGCCGTTCTGAGTGCCGCCACCAGGTGTGGTTGACATCTGCTGCTGCTCTGCCCTTCCCTGTCAGGAGGGCTGGGGAGCATGAGGGTCAGCGTCCAGAGTCAGGCCCAGGGAACTCGGACTGGGCTCCTGGCCTCAGTGCGAGTCTGCTGCACAGCATGGCCCTTACCAAAGCAGGCATGAGGAGTGGAAGGCAGAGGCAGTTGTCCACACCCTGCTAGCCTGTGTCACATGACTCTGCAGGAGGGGTGTGACCTGGTCTCCCCTGTCTCCTAGTGACACATGGGTGTCTGTCAGAGCAGGTCAGGTTTTGGTACCTGTGACTATCACCTGTGCCCGGGGTAGTTAGCTGTCACACACTCCTTCCTGGAATGGGCTGGCCTCTGAGCCGCTTGGCGTTATATGTGGTGCCTCCACCCATCAGAACACTGTGCTCTAAGTGGGATCCACATGCCTCCCTCCCTGTGTCACTATGTCTGTATGCCAACTGAACACCAAACCCTGTGGCTCACAGTCACGAGACAGGCTTGTAGCCCGTGTTCTTCCATGGTCCACTAGGGACTTGGAGCCTCGTTCCTCAGGGCATCCTTTCCTTGACTGTCTTCTGCCTACACAAGCCATTTTCCAGACTTCTACCCAGGGCCAGGGGGCCCTGGTCATCACCCATACCGGCCCAGCTGGTGCTGTTATGGCTTCTACCCTTCAGTTACAGTAAAATTGCCAATGGGCTTCCTCAGCTCTTTAAAAAAATTTCTTTTTATCTTACTTTATGTGTATGGGTATTTTGCCTACATGTATGTCTGTATTACATGTGTTCCTGGTACCTGTGGTGGGAAGAAGAAGATGTTGGGGGGCCCTTAGAGTTACAGATGGTTGTGAACCGCCATGTAGATTCTGGGAACTGACCAGGGTTCTCTGGAAGAGCAGCTGTGCTCTAACCTAAGGAGCCATCTCCTCAGCCCCTTCTTATTGTTGTTGTATATGTGAGAATATTATGGTCGGGGGCACACACACACCGAGAGAGAGAGAGAGAGAGAGAGAGAGAGAGAGAGAGAGAGAGAGAGAGAGAGAGAGAGCGCAGTGTTATGGAGTCATTTCTCTCCGTCTACCTTTGTACGTGTTTTAGGGATGAGCTCTTGCCATCAGTCTTGCACAGCAAGTGCCGTTACTGGCTGAGCCATTTAGGCTAAGGGGCTTACAAATGAAGAGCTGTGTAGAACAGAACGTTTCCTAGAGTGGAAAGATCCAGGAACACATCTCCTTACCTCACATATGGAACCTGCAGCACACTGCATTGCTTGTAGGCAGCTCAACAGGCTAGAGAGGGAGTGTTCTAGGTTCCTCTGTTGGCCTAACTCTCTTCCAGGCAGCTCAGCTGGTTTCTGCTTCTAGGCAACTTGTCTGGTACTGAGCTGTCTTTGCAGCTGGGCTTTGTGGCTTACTCTATCAGGGAGGGACCTAGGGTCAGTTGCAGGTATTTTCTGAAACTACGTTTAGTTGTTTACTCTTCTGTTTAAAGAGCTTCCCTGCAGACTAGAATGTTTCAATCTAGGAGGAAACTGTTAAAGAGTTTCAGGCTAGTTAAAGACCTCGGCTTCCTCTGCAAAGCCTCCGGGAGTATCCCTGAGACTTAAACACCTGGTGTTGTTGCCCTGTGTTGTGTCTCCTGTGACCATTCCCAGAGCCATGAGAAGCAGGTGGTAGCCACATGGATTTACCTGTGTCCTCCTGGGCGCCAGGCCAGCTGTTGTTGTTGCTTCTCTTCTTTCATCCAGAGGTGTGGTCCTCCACATGTCTGCTGCGTGCTTCCTAGAGTCCACAGGTGCACACGGGATTCAGGCAGATCCTTGGATCTCACTTGGAGCGTACTGGCATAGCACCTGTGAGTCAGCTCTCCTGACAGTCCCAGATCTGTATAGATAGCCCGGTGCCAACCCATCTGCCTGCTTGTTGGGCCTCCCTCCCTGGGCATATTCTCTCATGTTTGTGGCTCCTAGTTCTGGGGCCTTTCTGTGAGTTTTCATCTTGGTAAGGAGGTGCTGGCCAGGGCTAGGTACTCAGGCAGGCAACAGGAGCCCTGGCAAGGATCTATGTTGCAGGGCTATGTTTGCTGCTGGATACTGGTGGCCACCCTAGTCCTGACAGGTGTTTCCTTCAGAGTTTCCTGAAGGTGGGTGACTGTCTCTTCATGTGTCTGTCCCTCCTCCAGAGGAGAGTCACAGGGAGAGATTGGGAGCCATCCTTTGCAGTCATTGTTTTTTTCTCTCTCCAAGGCTTGAGCCTCATGGCAGCTCTAGGAGTTCAGTGGTGTCATGAGCTTCACTTGACAAGAACTCGCTAACACTCATTGTGGTGGTTTGAATGAAAGTGGCTCCCATAGGCTCATAAGGAGCAGCACTATTAGGAGGTGTGGCCTTGTTGGAGGAAGTATGTCACTGAGGGCGGACATTGAGGCTTAAGCCAGGCCCAGAGTCTCTCTCTTCTTGTTGCCTGTTGATCCAGATGTAATACTCTAAGCTATCTCTCCAGCACTGTGTCTGTCTGCACATCACCATGCTTCTCAGCGTGATGATAATGGACTAAACCCCTGAAACTGTAAGCCAGACCCTATTAAATGTTTTCCTTTATAAGAGTTGTCATGGTGTCTCTTCACAGCAATAGAAACCCTCACTAAGACACCCATGGTGAGAGATACTAGCAAAAGCAGAAAAGGGATGCTGAATTCAGACCTGGGCCACAGCCAAGCATGCGCCTGCATTCCTGAGCAGGATGGTGGCCTCCTGAATATCTGTGGAGCAAATGACAGTGGTTGTGAGAATTGTAGAATGCTGTATTCCTCACAAACTTTTTTTTAACACAGCACGTCCACCCATGGTGCGTAGAGGGTGCTTCTCCTGGGCATTTTTCTTGAATTAGGGAACCTGATCTTCTGCTGTTATTTGGGAACACAGGCTATCCAGCTTTCTGTCACTGGGTAGAGGGTTAGGGGCTAGGTAAGAAACCCGTGGCTGATGGTAGTGACTGTACTTTGTACCTGTCTCCGTCCCTTGCTGCTCTTTCCTCTGTTTGGTGTCTCTAGATGTACTTCTTCAAAATTATGTCTATTTTGAGATTATAATATAGTTAAGTTATTTCTCCCTTCCCTTTCATTCCTTCCAAACCCGCACATCTATTCCTCCTTGTACCCTTTCAAATTTGTGGTCTCTTTTGTTCATTGTTATTGTGTATATTCATAAACACGTAAATACAACCTGCTCAGTCTGTATTTTGTTACCTGTGTATTGGTTTTGGATAACCAGTTGGTGTGCTTTCCGCTGGGGAAGACTGCTTCTCCTGCTCTCAGCTTCCCTCAGTTCCCCGTAGTTCTTTGTGTAGGTTGAGGCCCTGCGCCCCACCCCATCCACTGCAGCTTATCTATTGTTCTTGTTCAGCTCAGGCACAGGCAGTTCTGTTGGTGAGACTCTATGGGTGTAGCTTCTGACATTCCTAGGAGATATAACCTCACAGCCAAGTCCCCATCCCCCTGGCTCTTACAGTCTTTCTGCCCTCTTTTCTGCATTGATGCTTGAGCCTTAGGCAGAAGTTACATTGTGAGGTCTGCACCTGCTGGGCCTGGGCTCTGCTACTCTGTATTCTGATTGGTTGTGGTCTCCTATAATTGTCTTCCTTTGTTACATAGAGAAGTTTCCTTGGTCAAAGACAATGACTACACTTAACTGTGGGTTCAGGGAATATTTAGAATGTATTAAGGGATTATGATAGTTTAGTAGCAGGATCTCTAAGAGCCATGTCTTCACTAGTTCTGGGTAGTTGGCTAGGTTTCCAGCACTAGGCATGACTTCTGTCTTGCTGACCAGGTCTTAAGCCCATTGAAAGAGCTATTGGTTACTCCCAAGGTAATACATGCCACCCTTGTATCCTTAGGGTTGGTGTGCCATGCTAGTTGTGGCTCCTGCGTGTGCTAGCTGGGGAGGACTGCTGGTTGGCTCCTTCCTTTAGAAGCTTTCATGGCGCCTTCTGGTACCATGAGAACTAACTAGTCCTCAAGGAGGGACATTTCGGGTCAGTCCTAGTTCAGGGGTCCCTGGGCCCTGTGTCTGAAGTATGTGGTGACTTCCACAATAGGGACTTACCTCCCACTTCTAGGGTACAGTAGCAATAGCCTATAATGTTTGGGGGGGGGGTAAAAGGCCTGATGCTGGGGTTTTTTGTTAGGTGATCTTTGGCTTTAGTGGGGAACATTGTCAGCCCAGATGGGCAACTTCATTTAAACTATTTTATACACACACACACACACATACATGGGGTGGGGGGACATTAGATTTTTTAGGTAGATTCCTTACAAAATTTTCAGACATCTGTCTTGCTGTTATTTTATGTTCCCCTTCCTCCTCCTGTATTTGTCTCCCTCCTCCCTAAAGCTTCTCCTTCTCCCATCCCCCCTCAGGTCGCCTGCACCCTGCTAGTCCCCGCTCTATGGCTCCCACCTCCACCTGGCAATGGGTTTCTCTACTTTCCTGGTTTCTGCAGTTACTTCAGAATATGTATGTACTCACATGAGAAAATTTGGAGCTAGGAGCTCTGCTGAGAGAGAACATGGAACCTTTGTCTTTATGAGTCTGAGCTGCCTCGCTCAGTACAGTCATTCTTGGTAACATCCGTTTGCCTGCACAGTTGGTGATTTCATTTTCCTTGACTCGAGCCGTTCTTCTTAACACAGTTTTCCTCTGGAGAGTAGGAAGGAGGCCTGGAGCCCTGGTTGTACGGCCAGCATGCAGGAGGGTGCGTGCACGGCGTGTGAATGTGTTTCCCTCCAGAGCACTTTTAAAGGTCTCCGTTGTTATTAACAAGAATTTGTTATTCGTATTTAGGATAATGCTGATGAATAATCCATGGTGTGTGCTTGTGTGTGCACTGTGTGCGTGCTGTGTGTGTGTGGGCTCTGTACACATATGATAAGTATTTATGTCTGCCCCACTCCTGAGTGTTGGCATCTATACACAGAATCTGGCATCTTGTCTCTGTAGGCTGTTTTGTTCATAGTCATCTTGGTTGGCTGAGATACTCCATGTCTCTCATCAGTAGCAGCTCATTTGGGCTTGCACTGGGGAGGTGTGTCCAGGGACGACCTGTCAGGAGGTGGCTGTGAAGTCAGAGGACTGGGCAGTGTGTTGGGAACGCACGCACGCAGCTCTGCCTCTTGTCTTGGCTGATGCTGTCCTGTTCAGAGCGGGATGGGGTGCTGGTTGTCTGGCTTGGCTTGTTTTCTTCCACTGTGAGTTTCTAATGAAAATGAAGTGACCAAGCTTGACTGCCCCATGTCCATAGCTCTTAGCTACGGGTAAATGCTAGAACTTCTCAAAAATGAGCATGCCTTTGATAACAACAGCCATGGTTTTAGTTTCAGGGCCATCTATCTTGAGATCTTCCACCGTATGGCACCATCATGGCGCACTGCTTAGGTCTCATCACAGTGGGCACAGCTGATGCTTGGGTCTTTGTGGGAGTTCCAGGATTTGAAGATTAGACACTGTCCTGCCTGAGCGTGTGACTTACACAGTGAGGTTCAGACATCTGAGCCTTGTAGATAGCACCTTTGATTTCTGGTCCTGCCTTTTCTTCTCGGTCCCAGTGGCCTTATCATGCTGAAGCACCCGTGGAGACAAACCTTGCTTTGCTCACTGAACATCTTTTCCTGGTTTTCTTCTGCTCGTGGAAGGGAAAAACTGCATTGTTTATAAAGAAGCAGGGGGGTTGTGTCCTCTTCTGTACTGCAGGTCATAGAATCCCCTCCCCCTACAGTCTTGTATCCCAAGTTGATCTGGAGTTTGCTTATACAGCTGAGGATGACTTTGAACTTCTGAGCCTACTGCCTCCAACTACCAAGTGCTGGGATTACAAGCTCCTGTCCCCATCCCCTGTTCATGCAGTGCCAGGAATGAATCCCAGGGACTCACATGTGCTAGGCAAGTGCTCTGTCAACTGCGCTGTGTCCCAGCCCTGCAGGAATGTTTTAACTGCTATTTTCTGGTTTGTTCTACATTAGCCTTGTGGTCACAGTTTTGTTAGACTCTTAACTCAGGAAACGGCCTGTACACTTGACAGGCACGATATGAAACCAAGTCATAAAACCACACCATTGGGCATTCTGAAAATAAAAATGTCACATCATCGTAGTTTCTTTGTTGTTCTGGTTCTACGGTGAGCTCAAGACCCACAGATGACCTTCTCTGCATGGTCCAGTCTCCAGTGATGACTTATAGCTGGCCTGAGAGAATTTCTGCTCACTATCCTCGGGACTCTTCCTCACAAACTGCCTCAGCTTTAAGCAGCAGAGATGGGTGGGTATGGTGGCATACACCTTTCATCTCAGCATTTGAGAGGCATGGGGCGACTGAACTCTTGAGTGTGAGGCCAACCTGGTCTCATGCTGACCTCAACCTAATGAGTTCAAGACCAGTCAAACTTACATAGTGAGACTCTAAAACCAACCAACCAACCAACCAACCAACAAAACAACTCAAACACAGTGACTGTCACCAGGGCCACATACTGTCTAGCTCTTCCTCAGATGGAGTCAAATGAAGTCCAAGGCCTGCCAGGTACTTCTTGGAGTTTTATTTTCCCCCCATTATTTCTGTTTCTAACTTTGTCTCATACAAGGAGACAGGGAAGAGGAAGACATCAGCATCCAAGAACTAAAGGAGCTATGACCCCAGCTTTGGTCATTCTAGGCTTTGTAACAAGCTAGCATTTCCCCCTTGTCGCATACTGTGAAGACACTGAAGAAAACTGCAAGCCGGACGTCTTCCAAAACCTGCCCATGACGAGAGTCAGGCTCAGAAGCAGCCGCTGCGGGATGGGACAGGAGCTGTCCCCAGCTGCTGGTGTGTGGCCTGCCTTCTTCAGAGTTTCGAAGTGAGGGTATGCCTTCTCGGTGGTTCAGGACACTCTCGGTTCCTTCAGATCCTTGGGGATGGGATGTGATCAGAGCCCCCTGCTTCCTCTGACCTGAACTCTTGGAATGGTGGGCGTCAGCGTCACAGTGGTGCCAGAGTTGTGTGGTCTGCACTCAGGTCTCATCAGGCGGGGGTTCACTCAGTTACAGGATAGAGCACAGTCAGTCGGGTCTGAGGATCTGGTCTTATTCTCAGGTACCCAGGTATTTTGGGGGTAAGGGGAGGGGACAGACTAGTTAAGGTCTGGTGTCAGGTGGCTAGATACAGCCTGCTGTCTACACTGTGAGATCACTTTCCTGCTGTCTGTGTGAACTACTCCCAGCCAGACCCCTAGATGTTGCCCTCCTGGCTGAGGTCACCCACCTGTAACCCATAAACCTGTTATGTCCTGAGCCAACATTCTCTGTCCTTAGCATTTGACCCAAACGGCCAAGTCTGCTGGCAGCCTGGCACTGCAGTGGAGGAAAGGACAGAAGGCATTAGTGGGTCAGAGGTCAAATGGAGCCTGCAAGCTGCTGGGTATGGGTCTCCGGCCCGTGTGTAAGGGAGGAAGAGGTGGCACACGGAGGAGGAGCAGAAGGCACTGCCTAAGTCCACCTAACAGTCTGCAAGTCGCCCTCCTCGGAGAGCACCGGCGGTTTGGCTTGAGTTCGAGAGTATAACACGTTTTAAATTGAAGGCAGATGGACTAAGGAGAGGAGGGGCTTGCTGTGTGAGGCTCTGGAGCCTCTGAGCCAAGGTCCTGTGTTCAGTCTTGTATTGTGCTGTGTTTGTCACGCCAATCAGGAGTGTCAGAAGTGCTGACAGAGCCTAAGCCTAAGCCTGTTAGGGCTTGGTCTTTGGAGGTTGTGGGTTTTGATGAGCAGCAAGAGAGCTTCGTGTTAGAGGGATCGGTGGCTGCCTCAGCTGGAGAGCACTGTTTGGGTGTGAAGAGTGGCAGAACTTTGGGTAGGATGACACTCAGAGCTTAGATCCAGGCGCTCAGCTTCCGTCTAAATGGATAATTGTTCTTGGCTCTTAGATCTGCCCTGCCATGTTGTGTCTGCAAGGCTCGGGCCTACGTGGCTCACCTTCTAGAAGGGATTTCATCTCTCTTTCCTGTTTGTTCCCCTACTTTCTGTTTCAGGCACCGAGCTGACAGGTGCCGGGCGGGATGGTGGCCTTGCTGGTGCTCAGGTGCAGGGGTGGTGTGTGAGGTGTTCACCAAGAAGAGCAGAGCCACCCCAGAGGGTAGAGGTCACAGGGGTGGGGCTGTGTCTGCTGCTTGGATGGCTGAAGCCAGCTGAGAGCAGATGGGATCACTAAGCTGTGGAGATGAGGGGCTGTGATGTATACTCAGGGAAGGGGAAGATGTGTATAGGAGGAGGGGCACTTCTTGCTGTGGTAGGCGTGGCCTCTGAACCAGCATTGTTCTGGCTCTCACCTTGTAGGTCGACAGGGGCAGCTGCTCTCTTGTAGCACAAGTCACTGTCTGGTACTCTGTAGATCAGCCCTCTGCCCCTCAGGGAGAAAGTATTTAGGGCTAACCTTGTTCCCACACAT
Source organism: Mus caroli (assembly GCF_978045245.1). Lineage (NCBI taxonomy): Eukaryota > Metazoa > Chordata > Mammalia > Rodentia > Muridae > Mus > Mus caroli. Next base: position 5,021,777 of record NW_028227265.1, on the reverse strand, counting down.
AAACTATCACTGCAGCCACAGCTTGATGGCAGGTTCAGATCCTGGTGGTGGGAGCGCAGGCATAGTCTCTCACTCCTCAGGGTAGGTGGAACTATTTTGTACTGTACAGGAGTCTGGGAAGATTTGTTAAGCAGAGGTCTCCTGTTGAGGGTTGAGGCAGGAGTGCGGGCTCCTCCTATTTGGGAAGTGGGTCTCTGCAGGGGTGAGAGATTCCCCTCACATCCCACTGTGAGCTCTGCCCAGCTGATCCTGTAAGTCAATACCTCTCATGCTAGACTCTCCTTAGAATTTGGGAGGTTGTCTTAATAGTTTGATTTAAAATTCATGACAAAAGGCCCGTCTGTTTTGAAGAATGGCGTGTATTTGAGCTCCTTGCGGCGGGCTGTGATGTTCCTGGGCGATGCGCTCTGTTTAGACTCTGTTTAGAACGATTTGTCATCTGCTCTGCGTACGCTGCTGGGTGTGGGAACCTTTTTGAGGTGTGAGTTATTGGTGCTAAAACTCACTCCTCGTTACTGCAGCATTGCTTACCTGGCATGAAACACAAGTTGTGTTGATGAGTCCTGATGGAGCCCCTGACTGCAGTGCCCTGTGAGGGTCCTGCAGCCCCAGCACATGCTGTGATGGGGAGGTAGGCACCGTGCAGCGGATGCTTCACACACATGCAGTTCTTGTCTCCTCTGCAGCTGCTCATGGCAAATCTGCAGGGTACAGGACCGGCTGCTGAGTTCTTTCTAGTGTCCGTGGAGTTGGTTCTCTGCCACAGGTGCTGCTGGTTCCCATGTCCCACCCCCTTCCCACTCCTGCCATTGACTGTGGGTGGGTTTGTGGGTATGCACATGGAAGCAGGGGTGTGGTTTCCTCTACAGTAGAGGAACTAGACAGTATCACTCTGTTTGTTGAGAGAGGGTCTTTCACTGGGACCTGAAGCTTGTCCGTTGGGCTATGCTGGTGGGCAGCAAACCTCTGGAATCTGCCTGTCTCCACCTCCCCAGCATTGGGGTGGTAAGTGTGGGCCACCAGCCTGACTTTTTTTCATAGATGCAGGGATTCAAACTCTTTGAGCTGAGCCATCTTCTCAGCTCATGAGAACGCTCCCCCCCCCCCCCCCCAGGATAGCTAGTGGCCTTGTATGGTCACAGCCACCCACCCTGGCATGTGTTTAAGTCAGAAGGAATCTCCAGCAAGACCCCCTTCCTGAAGTCTGCAGCCCATATGAGCTAGTTCTGTTAACTCTGGTCCGGTGCCTCTGCTCAAGTCCCTGGGAAATGGGGATATTTGGGGTGCTGTCACAGCTTCACAGTGTGCTTGCTGTTCGTTTGTAGTCTGCTTTTAAGCTGGCTCATTTGGAATTAGCAAACTCGTCTCACGCTCAAAATAGATCGTGTTGCCAGGAATCAAAGCCAGAATCTGAGTGTGGGTATGCTGGGGCTGTTGCTGTTTCTTAATGCCCATCTCTCCTGTCCTGTTGCCTGCTTCCTGCTGAGGAGCAAGTACAGCCATGGAACTCTGAGATGGAAGCAAGGAGTCCAGGTATCCTGCAGTGGCCACAGTGCCAATGCCAGCATGTTCCTGCACTATGTGAATCACTTGGTGTCATAGCCTTGGGTCTAAAGAGGCACACACAGTCCCTGGCCCAAGGCTTGGTAGATGGGTGTTTCCTCTGTGACTGCCTGAGGGCAGAGACTAGCTGCGCAGAACAAGAATGATTGCAACCCCAGGATGTGGTGAGAGCCTAGCAAACAGATCTGTATGACCTTTGTGTACCTGTTTGTGAAGTGGGCGTTAGGGTAGATGTCCCATGAGTGGCTTCTAGTGGCTTTTGTCCACCACAGTTGTCTTAGTTACTCTTCTGTCCTACGAACAGGAATAGAATCACGACCAAGGCAGCTTATGAAAGGCAACATCTGACTTGGAGCTCACAGTTCCAGAAGGTAGTACAGGAAGTATGGCGGCAGGCAGGCAGGCAGGCATGGCATTGCAGCGGTAGCTGAGAGCTTACATGTCGAAACAACAACCAGGAGGTAAGTGGAGGTAGGGTTGGTGCCTAGGCTAACTGGGAATAGCATGAGCTTTTGGAACCTCAGAGCCCACCCCTAGGGACATACCTCCTCTGACAAGGCCACACCTCCTAACCTTCTCAAACAGTTCCGCCAATGGGGAACCAAGGATCAAATATAGGAGCCTATGGAGCCATTCTTGTCCAAGCTGCCACAGCAGCCTGAGGATACTTAGAGACCTCTTAACGGCTGGAGACACCTGAGTACCCCGACCCTCAACCCTATAATAAATCTCATTGCACTGGCCCGGTGGTTCACGTGCCGGCAAAGGCACCTTAATTTCTAGCGCACGCTCTGTGTGCCGTGCAGTGTATATCATTGTTGGATCCCAGGGCTGCTCCTGTCTTCCCTGGGATCAGCATCCGAGTGGCTGTGGGCCATAATTTAAGCTAGGGATACACTGGGCTCACATTTGGCTGCCAAAGATCTAGAAGCTTGCCATTTAACCCCACCGTGAGGGGAGGTGCCTCAGGAGACCAAGGTTGACACAGCCATTTGGCTTCCACTGGAAAGGCAGCCATATGAATTGCATGCCTATCTGAACAGGGAAGTCCTGTGCAGAGTGGGGCAGGCAGGTGGGGGCTTCTGTTCTGCTGTGCCCCCAGGGACTATGGCTGACTGTGGAATCCATACTCAAGTAGATACGGCTGTGTCAGCAGAGGATCCTGTTGTGTGTTCAGAGTCGAGTTTGGTGGACCTCGGCCAAAACACCTCAAGAGTTCGTGGGACAGAGCAAAATGGCAGACCAGGTCAGGAGACTCAGGGACCAAATAGGAGGAGGATAGGCATTGGTGGCTAAATCTCTAGTCAGGAAGGTAGAAAGCAGGATGTGGAGAGAGATAAGGGCTTGATTGATCAGAGGATGCTCTGTGGCTAACCCTACTCCCAAGCAGTTCGCACTGCCCCAGAGGACATAGGGTCCTGGGAAAGCTCGTGGAACTGGGTCTGTATTCCTCCAGCGGGTCCTAGCATGGCTGTCACTACCTGTGTCTCCATTTGGGGTTTGGCAGGGCTGGGTCTTGATAATGCTGAGGTCTTGGGCCTAAATAAGAGAGTGATGTGTTGTCAGCCATCAAGAAAGGTTGGGGTCCTTTCTTAGGAAGGAAACTTCCTTCAAACTAAAGGCAGATCCTTCCCTACCCAGTTTGTTTCAAATCCCCCTTTCCCTTGAAGTCTCCGGGCTTTGCTGGGGTGTTGGGCAGAGCTTTTTGGAGACAAGTGGGCACTGGACGGCTCCTGATTGTCTTGCTGTACTAGGCCTGACATAGGCAGGACTTCTGCTCTCAGGAAGGCTGCTCTCAGGAAGGCTGCAAAGGCTGTGTGTCAGTTAGGATTGTCAGCAGATGTCCCATTGGTACAGGGCCTATTGCCCAACTGTGCCCCTTGTCCCTGGGGCCACAGCCTTGCTGACCTGTGTCCCTGTACTTTCAAGGGTACTTACAGGGGCTTCTGTGCTGGTGGCCACAGGAGAGTCTGGTCTTCCGAAGTGGATGTGAATTGCGCCCCTTGGATTCTTCCTTTTCTTGATGCAGCATCAGGACCGATCTGAGCAGACTCTTTTGTCTTGTCACAGGCCCTCAGCATGGGCTAGAACTATATTATAACTCAGCCCACACTGACAAGGAAAGAGGAGGGAAACCTGTGTTTGGCTTAGGAGCAAGGCTGTGTGTGGTTCAGCTTTTATTGTCTTTTGTGAACAAGAGTAAGATGTCTGTTCCCCTGAGTTCCGAAAGAAAGTAGAGATTTCCTCCTGACATTGTTAGTTTTAAATCACAGCCCGTTCTGATCCCTCACGAATCCTTTTCACCTTTTCCCCCTTGGCTTTTCTTTAGTGGTGATGTCACGAGAACGTGTTCCCACTCATCCCTTGGCTTCCTTGTTCCTGCTTGCAACACTTGTGTGTGGGAGCAGAGCCCAGTGTTTGCTGTGCTGCCGGGGCTACTGTCCCGGGAGACCCTGCCATCCGGCAATTTCCCAGGCACTGTCCTGTCTGTCATCCCCGTTCCTAGCACTGAGGTGAGGACACTGGGTGAAAGTACCCGGTTCCATTGCTGTGTCTGAGGTGTGCCGGTGGCCGTGAGAAGCTGCTGCTTTCCCTCCATGCTCCTCTCAGATGAGATACCCACCTTGTGGGTCACTGTCCAACCTCTGTGCCCCACAAGCCAGGATGAGGTCAGGACCTGGGCTGGATCAGCGCAGGGTGACGCAGGCTTCCAAGCTTTCACCTCCGCCGCGGTGGTGGCTGTAGAGTCCATGGCCCGCTGCACCAGGCCTGGAGGAGATGCACCCACTCACCTCCATGACCTATGGTGTGGAAGCCGGTTGAAAGAGGGCCTGCCTTTCTCAGCCTCACAGCAAAGCTGGGAAAGAACACAGGTCTCGAGTGGAGAGCTGAGACAGAGGTTTCTGAGAACTGGCTTGTTTTGAGTCATTGTGGAAATATCTAGTCAGCATGAGTTTAAGCTCTGGAGGCCTGTGACTGTGATTCACAGGCTCATCATAGCTATGTACAGTGTTGGAAGGTACCCAGAAGACAAATTAGACTAGATCCCTTAGAGACCACACGACTAATCCACCCAGGAGGCCATTTCTCCAGACCTCCTGCCCTCGGGTGTTGGCCTCCTAACGGTGGGGCCTCATGGAGGACTGTGGGCTGTGTGGAGGGCAGGGAGCAGGGTGGTCTGGTGGTCCTTTGCTCACATTTGTAGGCAGTTCCGAGAAAGCAGTGTATGTGGACATTTCTGTCAGTAAACAGTGTGTGACCAGGAGGTTCAGCCAAGGATCAAATGTTTATTTCCATTCTGGCAATGCCTGGTTCTGACATGCCGTCCACAGCTGTCACCTCTACAGAGTGCCCAGGTAGCATTGACTGGGCTCTGCCCTTCCGGAGATAATGGGAACATAGTGACTGTGGTTTCCCATTTGAAGATACTTCCTGTTCTGTAGAGATTTGGAATCAGACTTTGAAGTTAAGGGCAATGCCCCCGGGTGTGTCCTACCGTGGCCAGTTCCCAGGTTAGGGCTTTTCTGCACACGTGACACAATTCTTCTTCCTCTTCTCTGCACTCTGTTGTTGGGGTTACACAGCCTCTCTTCTTTTTCAGCCTTCTAACCCTGTCCCTTAATAATTAAACCCATGTTTACCCAGTGGTAAGTCATTGAACAACGGAGGTGAATTTAGAGCGCTGTGTGCCCTTATGCTGCCTAGTTCAGTGCCCATCTGTATTTCAGGGACTCTTTACCAGAAGATAGTGCTGAAGGGAGAGAAATAAGATCCATGGGAGGCTCTGTGTCTCTGGTCATGTCACCGGACAGTTCTAACTTTTCTTGAAATACTCATGCACCTGGGGCAGGAACCACAGGCTGGACAGACATGGCTCAGAAGAAGACGGAGAGGCTTCTGCTTCTGCATCTGCCTTCCTGGGGATCGGTGGTTTCCAGAGGCTGGAGTGAGCAGGAACTAGGTCACCCCAGGAGACTGGAAAGAGCTGATTTGTCTTAGAGATGTGGGTACCTAATATTACATCTGGAGGAAGAGAGATCTTAACATCCTTTGGGCTCGTGGATGTGAGCTGTGCTGGCTCTGGAACATCCAACTCTGGTGTGCTTGTGTGTGTGTGCGCGTGTGTGTGTGTGTGTGTGTGTGTGTGCGCACGCGTGTGCATGTCATGTGTGCACATGTACACTGTGTGTGTTTTTTGCACACACACAGTCCATATCACCTGTCTTTAAGCATGCAGTTTCTGGCATTAGTCACAGCCATACTGTTACGCTGTCATTACCATGGTCCCTCCAGGGACTCTGCTTGTCCTTTACAGCTCTATGACTGAGCCAGCCTCATGCGGGTGGACACACTGTGTGTTTTGCCAACCAGCATCTTTATGGCTCACCTGCCGTAGGATGTGTCAATTGGCCTCCTTTTAGGGATGTATAGTACTCTGCTGTGGAAGTGCACTCCCTGCATGTGTTGGTGGATACTGGGCTAGAGGTATAATTCCACAGCAAATATAACGTGGATCCACTTCCACCATATTGTCCCGTCTTCCCAGGTTTTCCTGGGGTTAGACTTGGTGACTATACAGTATACTTGGCACTCTGCCCGTCAGACAAGGAAAGTCCTTGTCACCCTGTTCAGCCTGAGGTGAGCTGCACTTGGGGGCAGGCGCTGCTGTGGACAGGGAGCCCTAAAGGAGAAGATTCTGCAGACATCAGTCAGACAAGGGTGTTTCCCCTCTCCCTGACCAGTTCTTTCTCCTACACTTGTGTCCTGCTTCTACTGTGAACCAAGACATCCCAATAAAAGGCGGTTTTAAGAGATAGTTTGCATGCCAGTGTAGTTGGACCCTCTTGCGTTTGCTGAGGGGAGGTGCTTGAGACGTTGTAACTGGGAAAAGTGTATCTGATGGGCAGTCGACTCCTGAACAGATTTGAAGCAAGTTTTGTGGTCCTAAGTTCTGCACAGCCGTGAGAATATCTACCTAGATAGATCTACCTATCACCTGAAGAGGCAAACTGAGACAATCTGGTTTTCTCAAAGGTGGTGTTAGATATGAGGCAACTATAGCTCCTGGCAAGGTAGATGTCTGTGTGACAGTATTCTTCGTCAGTGTAATAACCCATCAGTGCGACACTCCATCGGTGGGATACTCTATCGGTGGGACACTCCATTGGTGGGACACTCCATTGGTGGGACACTCCATCGGTGGGACACTCCATCGGTGGGACACTCCTCCATCGGTGGGACACTCCATCAGTGGGGTTTGGGAGCTCAGCAGAGGCCACTTCTCTTTATGACTGCCCCTCAGCCAGACAAGGTTTATGTAACCATGTGCTGCACAGGTCTTAACGCGGTACTCACACATCAGTCTTTGAGGTGAGCCAGTGCTTCCTGGGCACAGACTGTGTGGGTCAGTGGTTAGGGAGTTCCAGGCAGCTTTGTCATTGGCTACTGGGACAGGTGGGTAAACCTTGAGTGGCCTGCTCCCCCATGGGTGAGGTGGGTGTACAGAGAGTAGCTTAGGCATCTGCTGAGATGTAAGATTTGGCTGCCGTGGGTGCAGCTGGGTGTGCGGTGTCTAAAGCAGCCTGGGTTTCCCTGTGTAGTGTGTTTCTAACTTCTGAGAGTCAACAGCCCTTGGCATGCTCAAACCCTCTACTCCTTTGTCAGGCTTGGACTTAAGTGTTCCGTTACATCTAGATTTCGGAGCTTCGCACCCACACCCTTTTGGTGTGCTTATGATATGAGGTGCACAGGCTGAGGACTGACACTAGAGATAGAGTGGCAACCATTTCTCTGGCAGGCACCAGCTCCCTGTAGACTTGTCCATTCTTTCTGTGTGTGGGTTTGTTGTTATTTGTTTTGACACAGGGTCTCATGTAGCTCAGGCTGGCCTCATACTCACTGTGTAGCCATTGATGACTCTAAACTTCTCATCCTCCTGCCTCTGCCACGGGGAGGCTGGGATCCCAGGTGTGTACCACCGCTCCCAGTTTATGCTGTGCTGGGGATTGAACCCAGTGCTTCAAGCGTCTAGTCGAACACTCTGTCAGCTGAGTCTCATTATTTTTCATTTGAAAGAGGCCTTTCATGAGTTAATCCCAGAGGACATGGCCCCTCCCACTTGCACGCCACTCATCCAGTGCCCAGGAACTATATTCCAGAATGCACACCCACTGCCCTTCCGTGTACGGAGGTCAGTGGGAAAGGAAGGCCTGAGCATCTGCCATAATCCAGGACAGCGTGGTGCCCAGAGTCTGACCCTGCTGCTCTTGGCTCTCTCTCCTGAGGGTTCCTCTTTGCTCCTGTCCACCCATGGAAGCTCATGTGTCTTGGCTGGGCTAAAAATAAATTCCTTTCCCTAGGCCAGGAATTGGAAAGACAGCATCCCCTCTGCTGTTTAGAACTGGACACAAGAAGCTGATGAGATAACAGGCTGTTGCTCCTTTTCCTTTGCTGTCCATGGGTGTCGGTGTGGAGCCCTGGGGTGTCGCCAGGGTGGCGGCTGCTCCCATCCATGTGTGTACACCGCCATCTGCTTCCCCAGGCTTGTGATCTGCCCCTGAGTGTGAATGGTGCTTTCATCTGTGCTAGCAGTGACTGCAGAGCTGCCTCTGCCGCTTGCAGAAGCGGAGTGTGAAGCCTGCACCGTGTGCTCTTTCTGGCAGGGCTGGCTTTGGTGGTGAAGTGCCAGGTTTGGCATATTAGCTCACATAGGGGTAAAGAGAGGGCTGCCACCTGGTTCCTGGCCTGTAGTATGTGTATTCCAGAGGAGGCTCTGCCTTGGCATATACCACTGGACTTCTTGGGTCTAGCCTCAAAGTTGCAGAGACTTCTGACTTACTTCCTGTTTCTGTGGTGATTCTGGGGTGAGCCCTGTGAAGAGCACGTGCTGGAGTGGAGGCTTTGGTGTGTTTGGTACAGCAATCAGTTATAGGCCTTTGATTGGGAGGACTAGAAAGAGCGCCCAATGGTGCGTGTGACTGACTGGTGCTCACACATGCGCACCTGGCCCCCAGACCTGCTCACCCAGGTGAGTGATGACACAGGGAACATCTGCCTGTCCAGGGTGAGGAGCCGGAGCAGAGCCGTGTGCAAGCATGAACACTCTGCCCAGCCTTCCTCCACACCAGGGCTGATTGGTAGGCCCTGGGTGTTCCAGCAGGGCATTTTTGGAGGTGTTTCAGCAGGGTACCTTTGGGAGTTTGCTACCACCCACCTGACACGCCACCTGCTCTTGAGGGGCTTCCCTGCCAATTCAGACCTTGAAGACCCGCCCTGAAGTCATGTGTGATGGCTTGCTCCTGTAATCCCAGTGCACGGTAGGCTGAGGTGTGAGGAGTAATGGGAGTTGAGGTTAGTCTGGCCCGCAGTGTAGACCATCTAGGAATCTGCCCTGATTATGCTGTGATGAGCTGTGCACTCAGCCCAAGTGGGGGGGGGGGGCAAAGGGCTCTGCAGCTCTCAGGGACCAGGTGGTGGCTCTGTTCCCCTGTGTGCATGCTGTACCGGGCCCATGACTTGCAATCATCCTGTCTCAGAGGCCTTCTGTCCACGTAGCCTTTAACCCCTGTTTCTCCATCCCCTGGAACTTGCATGATCCCTACTGATAGAGGGCCAGTGGAGTCCAGTCCTCACAGAATCTCCTGCCGCCTCCACAGGTCCTTGCTGCCACCTGTTGATACAGCCCTGCATGTTAGATCTGAGACAGGGTGGTGGTCTGTGTGTCCACCCTGGTGTCCCAGGAGACTCCAGATGATGGAGTTCAGGGATGTCAGCACAGGTTGCCATGGAGATGGCTTGTGGTACAGTACCTTTGTAAAGCAACAGTCTCCTTAACAGGCAGGAACACTGTAAAGTGGTCCTGGAAGAATGTGCTGCAGAGCTTCCTGGCTTGGCCCTGTGCTCACCACACCGACTACAGGAATGAAAACAGAGTCCATAGTTCATGGTCGCTTTGCCTGTGAACGGAGGCTGTGAGGGATCACACACACCCCATCCCCCACCGGGCCTTTGCTCCCGTGCCCCCTGATTCTGGCATGGCCTCTTGGCTTCACCTCACCTGCCATCCAGATGCTAAGGCAAAGTTTTCTAGTTGAAAGTTGTAGCCCCCATAAATAGCTCCTGAAACTGCTATGGAAAGCAAACAGCAAACCTAGAGCGGTCTGTGTGTAAATGTGGGCAGCATTGGATCCTTCCACGGGCCGAGTCTGTGTCACTGTGAGCCTGCAAGGTGGATGGTCAGAGCCAGGCCGTCTGGCTGGTTCTCTTGCCTGTGGGTCTCTCACTGAGCCTGGTCTCTCATGTCCTCTGCCTTCACCCTTGTGGTCTCCTCCTCCTCCCACAGGAGGGCTCTCTGTTCTTCCTGGACCTTCCTCCCCCTGATCAGGGTTGGTTACGTCCCCCTCTTGCCCCGTGCCTGCTGCCTCCACGCGCCCTGAGCTGAGGAAAAGGTACCTTTTTTCACGTGTGAAACGTCACAGTGTTGACTGTCTTTCGAATCTCTAAATGGTCTAAAATTAAATGATGTAATCAAGAGCAACATACTGTGCCCTGCCTGGGACAGACACAGCAAGAAGCCCTGATGTCTTTCGCTCACCACAGGGTGTTTCTGTGGCTTCTTCTTTCTGTTTCTGTTGTATACACATTTCTACACATCACAGGGGGCAAAACAAAACACAAACATCCACAGCAATGTCCATATAGAAGCAGGCCTTACAATGAATGACCTAGCTGTTCTATCCTTTGAAAAACAACATCCCGTTTTAGTCTGAGGACTCCTTCAGACCAACCAATCACCAGGGTGAAGGCCCCTTCCAGCCTTCCCTGCCCTCTCCTGAGTCTACACAGAGGTCTGTGTCTGAGGTTCCTTTTGTCAGACCCCTGAGCTCAGGCTGTCTGGGCTGTTCCCCACCCCTGGGAGATGGATTACAGCCATTGTTCTTGAGGCCTCCTGGCTGGGCTGACTGCAGGGGCTGAGTTAGGCAGAGGCCCTGGCTCCCCAGAGGCAGTGGTTTGCATTCATTTGGCCTCTGCCTTGTGTCTGGAATTGATACGTTAATAAAAGCCCTGGTGCCCAGCCCCTCTTACGCACGTATGCAGATTTATTGTGTGGTCTGTCTGCCTGAGTGTCTGACTTATTAAAGACAACAAAATGGGTTCTTTCTCATCCATTATTTGAAGAGAATAATAAGTCTCTGTCAGATTAGCTCCTTGGGACTCAAAGCTGAATAGTGGCTGTCTGTGGAGCTCTTGAGCCAAGAACTCACCTCATCCTGAAGCCGAAAATTGTATTCTGAACATCTTAAATACTGTACTGTTCAGCCCTGGCAGAAAGCAAGCAGATAGAAACCGTCAGTCACATGGGGCTATGTTCTTCTCTGTGTGGGGCACACTTACACAGAGAAGCAGCACGGTCCCTTGAGCTCGCTGGCCTCTGCACCTGCCCTCCCAGGGCTGGTCCACAGCCAAAATCGCCAGACTTTTAAAGATCAAGCCACGGAGGATGGGAAGGGAGCCAAAGCCAAGGGAGCCCCTGGGACCTCCTTTTCATATGCTCTGTCCCCTCAGGAAAATGTCTGGGGCAGTATGCACTATTCTCCCAATGAAAATGTAGGCCAGAGTCCTAATCCCCAGGGCCTCGGGATGGGGCTATATTTGGTGACAGGGTCTTTGCAGAAGTCTAGTTACAATGAGGTCATTAAGGTGGCCCTAAGCCAGTGTGACTGGTGTCCTTATAAAAGGGAGACCATGGGCACTGAGACAAACTCACAGAGGAGGCCATGGGAGGATATGGGGAATAGGCCACCTGCAGGCTTAGGGGGAGGAGCCTGGAGCAGTGCTCTCAGCCCCAGGGGAGCCAGCCCTGTGACCCCTAGGCCTTGGATGCCCAGAGCTATGAAACATAAACACCTTCCCAGACTGGGGTCCTTTCAGGGCATCCCCAGATTCAAGTGATATCTTCTAGGTTGTAAATTAAGTTCAAGACATGAATGTAGACTATACCTTCTCAGTGTGAGGACCTGCAGCCTTTGCTGGTTGGACTGTTGTCTGGGGTTTTGTTTCTAGCACAAAGACCCTCTGAGCAGGCTGGAGTCCTGTCGCTTTGAGTGCAGGCCCTGGGGCGGGAGCATGCTTCTCTCTGTCGTGTAGACATCACTGGGCTTTTGCTGAGGTTCTGGCCACCTCTGGTGCCATCAGATTCCTTCTCTGAGTCGGGGCCTTGGTTTCTGCTACAACCCGTAGGAAACAGGCCTCTGAGGTCATGGTCTCTCACTCCAGGGGTCACTACAGGTGACCTGTGCAAAAACTGAAAGTCAGAATATAATCCAACAGGCAGCTTTTTCAGGATGACTTAGTTCAGAGGTTAAGATAGATAAATTCTCAATTATCCATGTCCTTAAAAAAAGACTGGTACTTGGGGGTTTGTGGATAGGTCTCCCTTGCCCAAGATGTTATATGTTGTTTAGCTGCACAGAGTCTCCGCTGTGGGACTGTTAGAACTCTCCCAGTTATGGGCAGAGCATGGCTCTGTGAGGCCTGCGGTTTTCTATGATACTCCATTTCTAAGGGAAAGCGGATTTATAACCCCAGATCAGGTTCCGAAGAAACAGCACCCAAGGAAGGGATGGGCTACAGGCCTCGCAGAACATTCTAGTCCATCACGGGTCCTGAGGAGATGGCTTGGTTGGTAAAGTACCTGCTATGCAGGCATGAGAAGCTGGGCTCCCAGAACCAGTATGAACAGGCTGGGTGTGTTGGCACATGCTTGTACTCCTTCTCATTGCTGTGGTCTACGGGCCGTTGCACAAGCTCTAAGTCACCAAGAGACCCTGTCTCTGAGAACAAGGTGGGAAGACCATGAGGTTGGCCTCTGGCTTACACACACACAAACATGCATACACATGTACACACACTGAGAAAGCTATGCCAGAGTGTAGATAAAGGTTCATTAGAACAAGGACTCCCTTTGTATGGAAGCCCTGTCCTGGATGAGAGGACACCATCTGCTGGTTGCCCGGAGCAGCCTGCAGCTGTGTGACAGTGACTGACACTGGAGGTAGCTGGCTATTGTCTTGAAATGTACAGAGACCTAACCCCTTTTGGGTAGTGTGTGTGTGTGTGTGTGTGTGTGTGTCCCCTGGGGCTGGAGCAGTAGAGAGAGGGCAGTGTATGCAGCAGCAGCAGCTTGGGAGTACCTGCTTCTTTGCCCATATTGGGCAGCTCCCAGTGCTTATAGGGTGAGGCCTGCTGTGGTGTCCAGGTCATACTTACTCATGTCAGGCTGGGAACCAGCACCAGCAGCCCCACCTGCTGTTTTTCTAGGAAGCCCTTTGTTTGCAGCTGCCTACAGATGAAGGCAGATGCCATCAGCCTGTGGGCAAGGTAGATTGTCACACAGGTGTGAACTGAAGGATGGGGAGGGCCAGCCTTGGGCTTCAGGCTTAGGAGACCACGCTCTTTTCTTTGGTTATCTGTGAGCCACAGGGCAGGCAGGCCTGTGGGCTGGCCAGGGGCTCCTTTGTGTGTGTGGGCTGAGTGGATGAAACAGGGCATCCTCTGACCTCACTTGACCTGAGCAGGGCACTAAGGCCCCACACTGGGGCTGTTGCCCTGAGCTGTCACCCTGAGCTGTCACCTGAGAGCTCTTTACTTGGGACTTGCCCATATTCTGTCACCAGTTGCTCTTCTCTGGTGACCTTGGCTTCTCATTTCTGAGGCTGAAATGCTCAGTGCTTCCTGGAGCTCACTAGAAGCATCAGGAAAAGGCAGGAATCAGGAGTTCAGTGAGCCCAAGGCCGATGGGAATTTCCCTGCTTACTTCAGGTCTCTCTTTAGCTCTTGCTTCGAGAACTTCCTGCAGTCTGAAGAAGCCCTTCTGGTTAGATTGAGATCTACCAGACTTTCCTAATTGGGGGGTGGGGGGGGGAGAAGGAAGCCGCTCTGCTTCTTGATTGGTCCCTGAGGGCCACATCCAGGGTATGGGGTACTGTGATTTCAGGATGCCACTGTGTCCAGTGTCTATGTGGTTCCCACTAGGTAGACTGTTATGTGATGTGATGAGCTTATGGTCACATGTGGAGTGTGGCCAAACGTATCAGTTATTCTGAAGAGAAACAGTGAGGTCGTCTACCTACCTGCAAGCAGGCTGGCTCCGTCTCCTCCAGAACAGCAACACACTGGAGGGGGCATAGCCAACTTGGCTGGCTCTTGGTAGGATCCTAATGCCTGCCTCTGGAAAGGGCATAACCTTCCTTGACATGGGGGAGGCTGAGTGGATGTCTCTGGAAGCCAGTGGTCACCCACCAGGTGCCCGGTGTATCCCAGGACCACCACCACCATCCTGATGGGTCTCCCTCACCTCTGTGCCACAGGAAAGAGTGTTCCTCTTGGTGTTGGGTTTCTACTTGATATTACTGCCACGTGGTCTATTTTAGATGTAGTACCTGGAGATTGTCAAAGTCTTAAGTGATGCCCACTAGCCTTTATCTGCATTTGGTAGCAAGGCAGCTAGCTCTGGGAAGGTGTCAAGTTAGCCAGGACCACACATCACAGCTAGACTCTGGCAGCTCAAGGTAGAATGTTGGGAGTCTCTGGCCTCTTTCTTCTAGTGTGGTCACATGAGAGATGGCATCTACACATAAGAACTTTTATCAGCCTCCATGTGCACCCACTCTCCTGGGTCCCCCATAATTACAGAATAGTGCAGCACCCAGATCCAGGGCTACTGGCTCAAGGTGTGTAGATGGCACCAGCCTTCACTTCAAAGAGGTTTGACTGTCTAGGACCTGCCTCTACTTGAGGAGCAGCTGGAGTTGTCTGTCACCGTGCCCACGAGGCCACAGCCAGCTTCTCACCCAGGGAGGGAGGGAGGACAGAAAAACTGTGGCCATTTCTAACCCAGTGCAGTCCATTGCTCCAAACCAGTATCCTTCATGACATGTACCAGGATGTAGTAGTGCCAGACGTCATTTGAGCAGTAGCATGTGGGCCTGTGGCTTTGACTCCCTAGGTTTTGTCGACATTCTGCCACTTCCTTTGAATGTGTCGCCCCCCCCCCCCCCGTGTCACCCTAGATGAAAACATGATTCCTGAGACTCTGGGCCTGGGGTGGGAACTTGAGTTTGTTGCAAAGTGAGTCCCATGTAGGGAATCACCCCTGGTGCCTCATGAGGATCAAACATGGTGTGTGACCACCACAGAGGTGGCTTTTAAGACAGGTGGGAATAGGTTCAAAGTTCTGAAAATCATGAGAGGGAATGGCCAGGACCCTGTGCTGTCTGAGCAGCTGGGGACCAGCCAGCATGTGCTAGAGGGTGACCATATATCTGGTCAACGAGTCTGTCCCATGACTGTTCCTGGGAGGCAGAGAGAGCTGACACCCTCCCCAAGACAGCCACAGTTTCACTGAGGTATACAGTGTTTGCCCTCAATTCTGTGATCTGGGTCTCAGTTTTCTTCTCTTTGGAATGGGATGCTCGTATTGTTTCACAGATGTGGTAAAGATCTACAGACTACAGACACCTGAGAGCTTAACAGCCCCAGAAGGTGGGATGTCCACAGGAAGCATCCACTTCAGGAAGGCAGTGCCATCTGTCTCACCGAAATGCAGATGTGGCGTCTGGTGGGAGCATCTGGCTTTCTGTGCACATGGCCAGCCTCCTATGAAAACATAATGGTCCGATGTTCTCCTAACAGTCCAGCCGTGGCTGTGTGCTCACAGGGCATTGGTGCCCATGGTCCCCTGACGCTTAGTCCAGCAGTGGCAGTGTGCTCATGGTAATAGCTATATTCTTGCAAGGCTACTTTGGCTTCTCCTTGGCCAGTTTTTTGTTTGTTTGTTTGTTTGTTTGTTTAAGAAAATAGATTTAGTATGAAAAGTGGTGTTTACCAAAAAGACATAGAGACAGACCCAGCATTGCTCAAGTCTAGACTGCAGGGGTGTCTCTGGGTACTCACCTGAATTCCTGGGGACCTTTGGAGTCTGGCCTACTGTGTGGACTACACCTGAGGAGTAGACCAGACCTACAGCATTTCTGCAAATAGCTCTCTAGCCAGGCACAGTTGGCAATCTTAGGCCAGGCCTGGCCAGATCGTCTGCTGCATCAGTGATGCTGGGAGCCATGTAGATTTATGATTTTACCCGTAACATATTTGTGCTGGGTTTAAAAATTATTCATGAGAATAATTTAAGAACATGAAAGAGTTGGAGAAGTGGAAACAGCACCCAGCACTCTCAGCCAGCATGAGCTTCCCCGTGTCTCGTTCCAGGCTGGTCCATATGGATGGGTATTTTTAGATAGTTGTTTTATTGTGTACATAAAATTTGGTCTCCTGCTTAACATAAGCATTTTGCATATTTGATGTGGTCTTTATCATTATAATTTTTAACGAATGCATAATATCCTCTTAAGGGGCTGTAACATAAATTAACTGCTTAGTGGAGACTATTTTAAGTTTCTTCTCTACTTGTGTAAGTGCTACTGTAGTATTTACGCATAGGATGTGCTCCTTATTCGGCAGTAGTTCATTGGGAAACTCTGCAGAAGCCCTTGGGTAGATGTGGGAGGGGGAGTGAATCCCAATCTCAGGGCCTAGAAAGAGCTGCGCCTGTCTTCAGGGGTGGGCTTCACTGATCACTCTCCTCAGGGACTTGCAAACACTGAGCAGGGTAGCCTTGTCAGGATGGTCGACTCCGACTCGGGGGAGGCCAGTCTTTGAATCAGCTGTGGTAGATCCACCTTCTATTGTTACATTGTAGCAGCTACTGTATTGTTACATTGTAGCAACCACCTTTCATCTTGCCTTCCTCATCAGGAAAATGAGGCCAGCAAAAGCAAGACGCATTGTGAATGAAGACTGTGTTAAGTAAAAGGCAGACCAGATGGGGAGGTAACAGATTTAGCTGTGCTAGTTGAGGCTGATAAGATGTGATAGCTAAAGGTCTCCTCCTTCATCTGGGACCCCCAACTGGAAGATGCTGGTTCTGCTCCAGGACCTGTGTTGGGCTGGCCCCTCTGCTCCCCTGATCTAGATACACTGATGGGGAAAACCCTGGATACACTGAAGAAGGTGTCTTCTGAAGGGCCACCAGGGTTCATGGTGGCTACATGGGACCTGATCATCTAAGATACAGTGGATCTGCTTGTGAGTGTTTAAGGCTGACATGGAAAGACAAACTTCTGGTAGTGAATAGGGCAGGAAGCAGCATCACCATGATAGGCTATGGCCACACCAGCCAGGGAGACCCCATCTCCTGCTCTGTTGCCCTCTGCTGCACCCTCACCCTTGGCTGTACACTGTGAAATGCTGTCTGACTGCCGAGCCTTTCCACCGCTTTCCTGTCATCTGTTCGGAAGTTTTACTTTATTTTAAAATGTGATCAACTGGTATGAGTCACAGGGAAAAGCATTTGCTAAAAACCACTCTCTTTCATGTGGAAGACATTTTCTAGTCAAGCTTTTGACATACGTCACTTCTGTAATATGAGGGGATCTGCTTTGGCTGGAGCCGGAAGCCCAGGACAAGCAGAACTGGGGCCCGAGAGGGCTGTCAGCACCACGCACAAGCAGGATCTCCATTTATAAGCAGGGATGTGGATGCCACGCCCAGGTCACACCCAGCTCACCCATGGACTTCACCGATTTACCATGAGGCCCCTGCCTCAGCCTCCAAGAACAGGACCAAAAGCTGAATTGGTTCCCATGGCTCCCAGACACACCCAGGTGTGATGGCTCCTGAGGAGCTTGTATTTGGGTTCTGGCCACAGTCTCTAATCCCTGCCCTCAGGCTCCCGGGCTCCTAGCATGTCACCTAGACCCTCCTTCCCCAGGAGATGCTCTTTAAGGTCACATACTCAGTCCACAGATCTGCCCAGACAAAGCCAGGCCTCGACAAGGCACTGTGTAGTCAGAGACTCCTACTGGGAGCAAGGTGGCATTGCACCAAGGCCCTGTGGCACCTCTGATCCTCTAGTAGTGCAGTCAGAGTTGCCTGAGGTGACAGATCTTCCCTACTGAGTCTCAGGAGCCCTAGGAGACTGCTCCTGGCAGACTGGGTCGCTGGCAGCCATCACTCTTGCGTGTGGCTGAGAGCATTTGGATAGAATGCTCTTTGATGGTGTGTGTGTGAAAGGTTCCATGGTGGAGCACCAGCTTCAGTGCTCCAGAGGGTCGAGTGCTCCTGGTACTTAACAGCAGCTTTCCCATGAGCACCCATAGTGAAATAAACGCACAGATGACCTTTGTCGTAGTGTGCCCGTGGCTTGTGGTCAACTGAGTGTATACAGAGCACATTAACTCACACCTCACTGAACCCTGAACTCCACAACCTGCCTGGTACAGTGAGCATCTCTGGGTAGAGCAGCCCTCTCAAGGCTGCCTGGGACCTCTCAGACCCCAGCCAGATACTGCCCTTGAGAGTGTGATCGAGTTTCAGACCAGCCGTTGGGTTGAACAGGCACGGCCATTGGGACTAAGTCGCAGAACTGGGTTTTTCATCTCCTCCCTTACCGCCTGACTCTTAGACCTTCGTGTCTTTCTGCTCTTAGCGGAGTGAAGGTTCTAGAGCTGTCTGCATGGGCTGTGAAGTCTGTTGTGGGCTCCTCCTGTTCTTCAGCCATGTCCCAGTGCCATCCCTGTAAGGTGAGGCAGGAAGATTTACTGTTTCCTCTGTGCACACAGTGTGCAAACAGCTTCCGAGGAGATCCATGGATCCGTGAGGCACACCTGTGGTGCCAAGCTGCCCCTCAGCAGCCAGTGATGGGGAGGAGCACCCCTCACCCCTCATCTTCAACCCTTGCTCCCATCAGGCCTTGAGCTCACAAGTATAGCCCACTTGCTCTCCGAGGCCTAGGGGTCAGTGTTGCTGAGGTCGAGTTGGGGGAAACCTGTAATGTAATGTGGTCCTCATGTGGGGGTTGGGGGCGTCTCCCAGACTGGGCCCCCTTCTCGGTGAATTAGAAGCACGTTGTCCGGTTGGGTGGGTGGTTTGGTGCGCTCCTTTGGGAGGTTTGTAAGAATTTTAGGAGATGATGAGGTACATCTCCACAGTGCAGGCCTGGGGGCTGTGACCCAGCCTTTCTGCCCTATGTCTGCTCCCCAGTCTGCTGTTCTCATCTCCCACGGCCACAGGCTGCCCCAGCCACACCTCCCCTGGGTGACGGGCCATATCTGCTAAAACCGTGAGCCAGAGTCAGCCCTTTTCCCTTACATGGCTGCTTGTTGGGTATTGGTCACAATAAGAGAAGCCAGCAGCGAAAATGAGGCTCTGACACAGTGAGCAGGAGGTGCCTTGCTCTGTCTGGTGAGCCCTGTCTACGGAGTTCTGTCATTTGGGGGAGCTCTGTCTGGGGGAACATGTGGGGTTTTTTCTGCTCCACGATGGTAGAACCACCTACTCCAAGGACTCAGAAATAGCCAGCAGTCCCTGCGTCCCTCTGGGTCCCTTGGTGGAAATACCTTGCTGTAAGAGGTGTGGTCTGTAGCTGGGAGCTGTTCTGCTCTGAGAGCCTAGCTTTGGGCTGAGTGGTACCTTAGTGGGTTTGGGTGTCTGAATTTTGAGATGAGCTCCAAGTCTGAGTAAGCCTCTTTCAGAATCTGGCGACCTGGCTTTTTATAAACGCAAGTGCTACTGTTCTGCTCAGCCCCGGTGATAATTACTGAACAGTCTCTAAATGACGCTGACAGGTGACATTGAGGAACCCGACATTCAGGAGTATTTTGGGGACTTGTTCTGTGCCTGACCATATGGTCTAGTAGCTAAAAGGATTTTACATCGACAAGATATGTTTCAAAAGGGGAGATTTAAAACTGCCTGTTTATTTTCTCCCTTCTTCCAGAGCAGTATTTTTATGCCTGTTACAAACATGGCAGAAGCCATGTGTTTACTGCCTCCACCCCACGAGCACAGACCTGTCACCAGGCAGACTCCGTCTTCCTTCCTCATAGCAGGAGAAGCACAGTGCCTGGTCCCCAGCCTGGACCCGTGGGCTCTGAGCACGGGGCTTCAACACCTGAAGCATTAGGGCATTTTCAACAGGACTGCTGGTCTGGTCTAGATGGATTGCTAAGATCTGTAGATGCAGGAGCCTCAAATCGATCACGGGATGGCGGGGCCAGTGAGGGCGGAGCGTGTGAACAGCATTCTTAGATGTTCACCTCACACCTGAGGGCACCACACTGCCAGGGGCAACACGCAAAGGGATTCGAGACAGTTCCTGGGACCACAGAGGACCTGGGGGTCTTGAATGCTACATGCTGCTGTGAAAGGCCACCAAAATGGCAGCCACGGGCTCATGGCAGCTCGCCTAGCCTCCCAGTTTTAAAGTCCAGTGAGTAGTGAGACCCTGTTATCACTGACCCTGCCTAGCACCCCAGACTCAGGCTCAGGCTGTGTGGGAAGAAATTGTGTTGTGAGAGAAATGCTGAGAGTTGACCTGGCTATGTTGATTCTGTGACTGCCACAGACTAGGGCTCGATTGGAGCCACCAGCTCCAGAGACTGCCTCAGCGTTCCGTCTCGTTCAAGGTGAAATAGCTGATCTGGGAGCCAGAGTGTTTGAGAGGTTGAAAGCCCTGGTGTTTGTGTGTGGGAGTATTATCAGTCAGAAAATCTAACAAACCAGCTATGAAATAGAAGTGGGCTCTTAATTAAAAGATAGCACTGTGCAGCCTGCCGGGCCGGAGTGGGCTGTTTTAGTTTTTAGCATCGTTCCCTCCGTTGCAAAGCCACCGTCTGCTGTGTTTGTAGGGTCACTGTACAGTCATCACCAATGGTGGGTTGGAAGTTTATTTATAACGCAATAATCAGAAGAGCTGATTACAGGATCGTTTTAGAATCTTCTGGCTGCGAGAAAAATTGTAAATAGGGTCCAGATGCGTGCTCAAACATTTGTCACTGCGTGGAGGCAGGAGCACTGGGAGTCTGGGGGGGCTGAGAAGCGTTGGCTAGGTGGTTTGGAGCAAGTGGGTCAGTGTCCATTGTTCGCATTCCCCTACCCCAACCCCTCTGCACACTTCTCCCACCCCACCCCTTTGTACACCCCTCCCATGATAAACCAGCCATATCACTATACTGCAGAAGCCAAGAAAGGAAGGAAAGGCTACAGAGAGAGGAGGCGCCAAGAACAGGATGGCTTCCCTTAAATGCAGATTACGGTCAGAGCAAGTGAGACCGGGAGGAAATCTTTCTCTGATCCAGCACAGCACATAGCAAAGCACACACAGCCAGCCCAATCCAGAGAGTTTGGCTACATGGAGAGCAGGCCTGGCCACCAGGGAAGGTACCTACTGCCAGGATCCCCATCTGCAGGAAGTGGGCTTCCACAGGGCTGGGCCCATAGGAGGTCTTCTGTTTGGATTATGCACAGAAACACTTTAAGTTCACAGCAATCAGATTTAAGTGGGCGGAACGTGCATTAAGTTGCGGGGCTGTGGGGCTGTTGTTTAGTTTGATTTAATGTTGATAAATGACAGCCGATTGCTTGCCCAGATGGGTGGGATAAATTCCACCAGAGCTTATGTCTTGCTCTGCAGGCTGGCTCCACGACAGTCCCCTGTGAGTTCCTGCTGTACCATCAGTGGGATTAATATGCCCTTTGACATATTAGAAGCTCAGAGGGCCCAGACCTTAGAGATTTCCCAGGAGCCCTGGTCCCATGACTCAGCCACTACGACAGTGCTGTGCTCAGCACATGGCTGCTGTGGTCCTCATTAGAGTCCTGCAGAGATTGTCCTGCGCTGTCTCCCTAGAGCATAGTCCAGACGTCTCTGGGTGGTTGATTCTGAGGATTGCCCTACGGTGGGAGCACTCCCTGCTCTGCTCGCTGCTGAGGTCCCGGCGTGATGGGATCACGAGAGCACTCTGAAGCAGAGAAGCTGAGAGAAGGTGAGCCACGGAAGCAGACGACTCACTCGGTGTCTTTGTTTCTCCAGGGTGACTGGAATGACATCGACTCCATGAAGAAGAAAGACCTTCACCACAGCAGAGGAGATGAGAAAGCACAGGGTGTGGAGACCCTCCCTCCAGGTACGGCGTCTGAACTGGGGCTGGGCTTCCGTGGACCTCCTAATTGTTAGTGGTCTGAATATAGTGCCAGGGCGGCGGCTTGGGGCAGAGAGAGGATGACTTACGCTTCCGGACACCGCCCTTTCCTGTCAGGACCTCGGTGTGTGGTTAGCAGAGTATCGAGAGAGAAACAGAGTAGAGGATAAATGACAAGGTCTGAGCTTACAGGTCATGAAAACATTTCAAACTGACTTGATTTTTTTTTTTTTTCTGTTAAAGAGATTTAGGTTCACAGCAAAGTTGGCAAAAGATCTAGAATGTTCACATGCCATGCATGTAGCTCCCACTGCCTGTCTGTATCTCACCACGGTGGGACCCAGGAATGGGCTGTGAACTGCATTAAATCAGGGTCACCACCAGAGTCCACAGTGAGGACCATGCTTGGTGGTATGTAGATGCCTGTAGAGGCCAGGAGAAGGTGTCAGGCCCATTGGTTTTATAAGCCACAGGAAGTAGGACATGAGAGCTCAACCCCAGCCCTGTGCAAGAGCAACGTGCCCTCTTAACCACTGAGCCATCTCTCCAGCCTTAGCTGGCCAAGTTCTAGCACTGGACGACCGTCCACTGCCTGGCTCTACCACAGCTTATTTTTGCATTCACTTGCTGAATGGTGTCTTGGTTGCTTCTAAGTTTTGGCAGTTGCGAATAAAGTTAATATATAAATACTGATATTTCAAAACACAGCTTCTATTCCAAAGGGAACTAGCAGTGGCTGATTCTAAACGAGTGACCCCGGTCTAGGAACATGGGTTGGGTGGCCCTCGGTGACATTGTCTACCAGGGAAGAGATTCTGTGAGATTTTATAATTGTAGAAAAGAAAAACATCATGAGATAAGGTGTTTCCCAGTGCCACCATCAAGGACAGCTGGGAGACACAGCAGCAGAGCGGGATCTCCTAGGGTTTAGACATGGAGTTTCAGATACAGGGATTGGAGAGTGGCTGTGAGGAGACTAAGGGAGGGAGAGATGATGCTGACTGTAGACCTGAGACATTTGTGTGCGGACTCCTAGAATTTTATTTATGTCTGAGGCCCCTTTGAGTTAGTTTGTATGAAAGATGGGCGGTGCCTGTCTAGACTCCTGAATTGATCTGGTTCTGGGTGTCAGCTGTTGAAAGTTTGCTCTTTTGCTGGATGTTGGTGGTGCACACCTTCAATCCCTGTGCTCAGGAGGCCGAATCAAACTATTCTCTGAGGTCAAGGGCATCCAGGATGAAGGGAGGGAGGGAGGGAGGGAGACAGACAGACAGACAGGCAGACGGACAGACAGAGGCATGACACCGAGACCCTGGAGGAGAGGATGAGGACCTTCAGAGAGAGGCAGCTGCATCTTGCTGTTGTCTCCTTCAGTGCTGAGTCTGACGAGTCCGGAGCTTTGTATGCTTGGGTGGAGACTGTCGCCATGGGATTTATTAAACTCGATGCACAGTGAAAATCCCTTTCTCCAGGTTCAGGAGAACCAGAATGTTTATGAGGAGGATGTCTTAGCCGCAGGTCAGTCCCAGGTGCCACGAAGAGGAACACAGATTCGAGTGTGTCCTTATCAACTGGCTCACATCAGAGGCGGATAATGGGTGGATTTGACCGGCAGCAAGCGGAGTCCTGGCACTAGAACTCTGCTTGGGCCAGATGCTGTGAATAAACTGAAGCTTATTTATTTAAAGTTCCAGATGAGTTGCTGTGGACCAGTGGTTTTCAACCTTCCTAATGCCATGACCCACAACCATAAAATTATTTCATTGCTACTTCATAACTATAATTTTGCTACTGTTACGAATTGTAATGTGAGTATCCAATATCCAAGATATCTGATATTTGACTCCAGGGAAAGGGTGGTTCAACCCCTGAGGGGGTCTCCACCCACAGGCTGAGAACCACTGCTCTAGATTCTAAAAGATGAAATTGGTTTTTGGAGGTTTTAATGTTAGTAAACTAGAGTTATTTTCCCCTTCATTTTACTTCCCATTCCTGCATTTCAAAGCTGCTTTCCCCCCTCTTTCAAGACTTGATGGTTAATAGAAACAATGTTTCAGACAGCAGGGATCCAGTGTGATACTTCAGGTTTTCCCTGAACACTTGAGTTTGTCATTAGAGATGTGTTTTTTCTAGGTATCAGGGATGCAATGTCCATACTTAAATGGGGTGGCAGGGAGCTGGAGAGATAGCTCAGCCAGTAAGAGCACTGACTGCTCTTCCAGAGGCCCTGAGCTCAATTCTTAGCAACCACATGGTAGCTCACAACCATCTGTAATGTCCATTGCTCTCTTCTGATGTGTCTGAAGACAGCTACAGTATACTCACATATATCAATTTTTTTAAAAAAGGTTATATGTGTTTAGAACAAAGCAAAACAGTCATGTTCAAGGCGAAATGCTTTTGAATAAGTATAAGCCTACTGTATGACCTTTCTTAATTCGAATTCTTGGCCTTAAATGGTCGACTGTTTAGATATTTGTACAAAATAAAAAAAAATTTTTTTGAAGAGCTAAAAAATAGGTTGTTGTGTGAATATGTGTGTAGTTGTCTATGTACATGCATGTGTACATACATACATACATACATGGACACAAAGGAGCTGTCTGGCTCTAGAGTGTTAAATCTGCCCTGCAGTCCTGTACATATGTACATGTCTATAGCTACACTGCTTTCCAGTGATAACAGCCCCGGGAAGCGCGCTGCAGTCTACCAGCATCAGAATGTGTGTGTGTAGCTTGGATGTCCACAGAGCTGCTGTGGATGTAATGTGAGCCATATGAAGGGTAAGAAGCTGCCGCTCCCAATTAGCCTGCTGGGCACTCAGGTTAAACAACCGATACCTGTTAGGGTAGGTTGGTGGTTGGTAGGTTGGTAGGTTGGCTGGTTGATAAGTTGGTAGGTTGGCTGGTTGGTAGGTAGGTTGTTACTGGTAGGTTGGTGGTTGGTAAGTTGGCTGGTTGGTAGGTTGGCTGGTTGGTAGCTTAGGTGGTTAGCTGGTTGGTAGGTTGGCTGGTTGGTAGCTTAGGTGGTTAGCTGGTTGGTAGGTTGGCTGGTTGGTGGTTGGTAGGTTAGCTGGTTGGTTGGCTGGTTGGTAGGTTGGTTGGTTGGTAGGTTGGCTGGTTGGCTGGTTGGTTATTTCTGTTCAATTGCTACTTGTATTATGGAAGGCAAAGCATTTCCTTTCAATAGCCTGTTAATCTTTATTAATGTTTCCCCCCTAAAATTATAAAAAATGGAACAGATCTATAGTTTGGGGGCAAAATGATAAAATTAAGTGTGTAGGTAACCTATTTATATACTGCTATAAAGTATTTTCTAAAGAAAGATATGCAAAGAAGCTATTACCTATTTCAGATGTATATTTAAAGATTTCTTTTACATCCTAGATACCAGGGATATAAAGATGCTTGGATATATTTAACCATAGCATACTGTGATTCATTAAACAACACAAACTTTCATTTCATGGAGTTTATCTGTTAAAGCTGATTTAAACTGTCCCTTGTCTTATCATGGGGGAACATGAGTTCTGGGGTCAGAATATAAGGAATTTGAACTGATGTTGACTTAATTTGTGCTGTATCATCTTTTCACAGTTTACCTTTTCTCTGTTATCTTTCCTTTGTCAAAAGTCAGCAGACTGTGTGTGTGTATTTCTGGGGTTTTATTCTGATCAGTTAATATATTTATGTATTTTACCAAAACCATAATTATTGCAACTATATAGAAAGTCTTAAATTTGGGTGACGTCAGTCCCTGACTTCATTTTTCTTCTCTGGAATGGCACCATCCCTTCTGGACCTTCCGCTGTTCCACTTGAAGTCTAGTCTGTTTATCGATAGCCACACACTAGCTCACTGAGACTCGTATTGGTGTTGCATTGGATCTGTAGATCTGAGAGAACTGACATCTGACAGTGATGCGTTGCCTACTCACAGACGTGGTGTATACGGCCACTTATCCCATTTTTCTCTGGGGTCTTTCATCAAGGCTTTGTAGTGTCCTTCTAACAGCTCTTGTGCATAGTTGTCCAGATTTGAATTTAAGATTCCTTTGGGGAGATCCAGGGTAGATGGTGCTGTGTTTCTGACTTTTACTTTGTTCGGCGCTGATAGACAGTGACACAACCTCTCTCTAGTAACCCGGTCTCATGTCTTGAAGTCTTGCTGCAGTTGCCTCTGGATGGTTTGTTGTTGCTTGTCTCGTACTCTATATACAAATAAGCATGGCCTTTGTGGACAAAGATGGTTTTGTTTCCTCCTTTCCATCCATGTAGCTTTCCTTCTCCTTTCTTGGCTTCTCCGTTCACTAGGATTCTTGGTGCAGTGTGGAAGGGGATGGGCCTCTCACCTTGTCTCATCAGTGAGACAGTGAGTCCTCATATTTGAGCTGTGCACTTGTCTCAGACATGAGTTTGCTGGGAATTTCTGTCCTGAAGGAGTGCTGGGTTTCGTCGGGGGCCTTTCTGCATCGTTGGATGTGGTCATGTCCATGCTTTTATGCTTTGTTGATTGTTATTTGTCCAGCCAACCTTGCACAACTATTTTAAGGCCCACCTGTAGAATGGAATTTCTTTTGTACATTCCCTGATTTAATTCACTAATGTTTTGTTGAGGATTTTTGCATATGTTCATGGAAAAATGTGGTCTGTAGTTTTGTTTTCTTCTGATGCCCATGACTTTGGTGTTAGGCCAGTTCCTTCCAGTTCCTGCCCACAACTGCTGGATCTCAACTGAGGAGCCACCGAGCTCCCAGAACCACTCACTCACTCAGCCCACACTCCCTGCAGAAGTAGGCTGTTCACAGTAAGGGATCCTCTGCACTCTGACGTGCTCCCAGGGGTTGTCCTCTGGGAGCAGGGTTTTTAGCAATACTGGTAGATGAATTAGCGATACTCTGGACATGACTGAAGTACGTGGAGGCAGCGTTGAGCGAGGACCCTGCAGTAAATGTGACTGTTTCTGTAGAGGGCTTAAAAGGGAAAATGAACTGCAGGCTAGCCTGAGCTACGTAGAGAGACCCTATCCCCCAAACAAACATGCAAGCAAAAGAACCCTGCACAAGTTAGAGAAGACTCTTTGGAGATTCACTCTTGCAGATTTGGAGCTGAGCAAAACCTCATGGATGTGGAGCAGCTGCCTCCTGCCCTCTGTGAAGCTGCTCATTCGATAGCATCGATAATTCTAAACCAGTTCTATGTGGCTCTCCTGGGGCATCTGGCAGTTCCTTAGAGCTTTTGATGAGGTGCCTTTGAATTTCCTGTTTTTTTTTCATCCCTAATAATGAGTTATTTTAGGAAGCCTTATTTCAAGAGAGGTTCCCCACAGTGGCGATCTGCCACAGCAGACACCCAGCAATGGTATCCTTCGCATCCTTCACTGTGAGGGCTGGCTTGCTTGCTGCAGTCTTGGCCTTCCCTTCTCGGCTGGGCGCTCATTGGAGCAGGGACATCATGAGGTTTTTCTTTTAAGCAGAGGAAAATTATGTTCAGTTTGAGATCAGCCATGGAGTTGAGGGGCTTCATAGCATGGTCTCTCTTTCTGTGGGTTTTTGGCTTGCTTGCTTTCCCATGCTGTCCCAGGAGAGGGTAGTGCTACTCCACACAGGTGGTCTGTCCGGGGGGCTGGCATTTGCTTGAGCTGCCTCTGCTGGAGAGCCCATATCTGTGCCGAACTCAGAGCCTTGGAGTCCCTATCTTGCAGGCTCCTGTGTATTGCAGACACCTGTGGTGACCAAGTATGCACCCCTCCTTAGGAGCATGAGTTGGGTACCCCCCCCCTTGCTTCCCAAAGCCTCTAAAGCCCATGTGCATGTATCTCTCAGTGCCTGGTTTCAAACATGCACCTAGCCATGTTAGATCTGTAAAAATTAATCAGAGATTGATGCAATTCTTCTTTCAAGGATGGGGTTTAATTAAAAACAAAATTTTATAAAGAAAGCTCTGCAGTCTTTTCAAATTCACTTGTAGATGAATTGTTAGACACTTGACATCAACTTTCCTTTGGCCCCGAGGAGGCCTCTGTTCCAGTCTCCCAGGCCCAGAGCTCGGTAGATAGCATCCCAGGACCTCTGTTCCTGTGTGTAGCAGGCCTATGGATATGGCTGCCAGCTGCTCTGGCCAAGGGCAGGTGATGTGGGAAGTCCTTGCACTGAACTGGGGAGTCCAAGGATCGCAGCCAGAGGGGTGACTCATGAGCCCCACAGGAGGATCTGGAGCAGAGAGAGAAGCCTCTGCAGCCCAGCCATGTCTAACTAAGATGTTTTAGTTGTAGTTCAGACCTGCAGTCTCAATGTCGGGAGGCCTCTCTGGGAGTCATCGTGGGTAAAGAGTGGAGGAAGCTGGGAGTGGCCTGAGGGTAGACAGTGGCCAGGACAAGATAGCATAGAATGGCCCAGAAGATAAAGTCAGGGGTGTCCTCCTGACAGCACCATTCCTTGGGTCACCTCTTCATGGCCCACAGGGACTCATCCCTTGTCTTCCAAGGGCGAAGGTGGTCCAGGCTCACCCTTTCCTGACTCCGAGCTGTTGTTTCCATTGCTGCCATCTGTGGGCTGGGAATGACAGGCAAGAGTGTCCCTACGTCCTCTTACTGTTAGCTTAGCCCCTCCTCCAGCTTGCCTCCATTGGCCATCAGAGTCCACAGCAGAGTCGACAGGAGAGGAAGGCTACCCTCTCTCTGTCTCATGTACCTGGGGATGGCATTACAGAGAGCTTTAAGGTCTGTGAAGGAAGTTGTTTTTATCCTGAAGAGCCTAAGCTTTGGTCATAGGCTTCCTGTTTTCCTGACTGCCAGTTGGCCGTCTCCTGGTCTGCTGTAGAGGGAGAGCGTGAAGCTGTGCTGTGCTCTTCCAAGTCATACTCGGCTTCAGCTGCTCCATCCAGGGTGAGACCACAGTAGGAAAGCAGTGATCAGCAGGGTCTGTGACATGTTGGGTACCTAGGATATTGAGAGTAAGAACTAGCAGGTGGCCAGGGCTCTGACCGAGGGATTCTCATCCCATCTTATGGGGAGTGGGAGCCTGGATTGAGATACGAGGATGAACAGGAACCTCATAGCCAATGCTCCTCAGAGGGCATAGTCTTCAAGGTGGCCTTGGTCTGGTTGTACATAATTTTAAGAGAGGCAGGGAGCCTTGCTGGCTGCCTGAGGCTTGAGTAACGACCTGCCAGCCCTTCCTGTTCCAACCCAGGCAGTGGAGGTTGTACATCACTCTTCGCCCCTGCCCCACTTTGAGACAGGGTTTTTGTGTGTACCAGCCCCAGCTGTCCTGGACTCGATTTGTAGACCAGGCTGGTCTCAGACTCACAGAGATCCACCTGCCTCTGCCTCCCAAGTGCTGGGATTAAAGGCCTGCCCCCACTCCCCGCAGCACCTCATTTTTTTTTTTTATGGCTGGTTTCAACATACACAACAGCATACAGCTCAGCCCAGAGGTCATGCCTGAGAAAGGTCCACTCGTCAAGCAAACCTGCTGAAGACTGTTTTCACACTCCTGGCCAGTGAGTACCTGCTCCACGCGCGGCTTGGGTGATGTGCCCCGTTCCTCTCATGGTGTCTACATGCATACTTTATTTCCCGATGCCTCCTGTGAGATGTTATCTCAGGTTTTTCCATTAGCCCAAGGTGGGGTGTCGGGGGGTGGGGCTCTGACTGGTGGCTGGAGCTTCTTCCTTAATCCTATTTCCAAACCTATCAAAAGATTGATAATTTCTTGTCTGAAACTTATAATTTCTAAAATGGAAAATTTTAAGACGTTAGGAGCACAAGTAGCCTGTAAATACCAGGATTCGGTTCATTCCTGTGGCTCGTTCTGCCTGGTTCTCAGTTCTCTGTACCTGGCTGCCTGCCTGTCTGTGTGGGCTGGGCTCAGGTGTAGGCCTCACTTAGAGGGCAGGGCCAGGCTGGAGTGGAAGACAACTGAGAGATGAGCTGGAGCCTGTTCCCCTGAGCTCGCCTCCTCTGCTTTCTGCGGTCTGTGCCCCAGGAGTCTCCAACCCGACAATTCTGCAGGATACAGACCAATTTCTACAATGTTCTTGAGCCCAGTGTTTTTCAGATTATGGGTTCCAAACCATTATTAGATGATGAAGTCAATTTTCTATCACACCCACATGAAAACATCAGCTGCACCTGTGCCCGCCCGTCCTCCCTTTGCCGAGGACGAGCGTTAACTGTGAGGCTCTAGCCATTTGTAGGAATGCCTCACAGCTTCTGAGGGCTGACGTGATGCGTCTGCAGTCCCCCCTCCGTGGCATTCTCACACCCTACCATGCTTTCTGAAAGCTAATGGTACTTACGGTCCTATGACTTCATGCCAACATCATAGCAAGGTGGGACCTGTGTCCAGCTGCAGGCAGATGGTCATGGTCCGAGGGAGGAGCTGCTGGAGAGTCCTGACAGTGATTGAGGGATCACAGGAGCGCCTGACCTCAGTGCAGACAGGCCTCGTGTGGAGCTTTCTGGTCCCCAGGTCCAGCCATGCTTCCCTAGTCTGTCTCCCTCCCCCTCAGAACATGAACGCTTCAGTGGGGCCAGACATGAGCCTGCCTTTGCTCATCTGTGCCTTTGGAACTAGCATGATACCCGCCTGTGACCAGTGCCTCAGAGACCCCGAGGCAAGTGTGTGAGAGGTCCTGCAATTTCATGGTCTGATATACAACATAAAGCCTTCTCCATGACTGCATGTCATCCTAGAGAAGGCATAGGACTCTTGACTCTAGTGAGAGTGCACACAGGAAGGAGCTGAAGCAAGACTGACTGGTGAATGTCTGGGGGAGGGGCAGGCTATTCTAGAGCCTTCTCCCTAAAAATAGACCTGCATATGAGGATGACTGGGTCCTGTCTGCCATGCTGGGGTTTCTCTGGCAGCCACACTGTTCACTGCTCCACAGGCTGGGTGTCCTCACAGCTGCAGAGATTACTCCTAAGGAGGCCTTACCGGAGGCTGTGCAAACACCCTGTCTTCGGCTGTGGCATTTTCTACACTGTAGAAATGTGCCCCTCTCCCGATGGCCAGTGATTCTGCTGACAGCAGTGGGACTCAGGGAAGGAACGTTTTAGGGATGTTGCATGCATGGACTGTTGCAGGAATGAACAGTGAATACCCATAGCCCAGTGGTGTTTAGCCTCTTAGGACCCTCTTCACAGGGAGGAAAGGGAGGAGGGCATGATGATTCTAGTGAGGTCAGAACAGACAGCAGAGCTGGGCGTGGCGGCAGGGGCATCATCCTCAGCTACCTAGTGAGTTTGAGGATAGCCTTGGCTACGTGAAATCGATCAACCAAAAGAACAGTCAGCACGATGGGTGGTCTAAGTCTAGCATCCACCTTGCCCTTCCCTCCTGCCACTCACCATAGCCACTGACTTTCTCCTGGAGCCTCCATCTGTAGGAGGAAGCCTAGAGTTTCTCTCTCTCTCTCTCTCTCTCTCTCTCTCTCTCTCTCTCTCTCTCTCTCTCACACACACACACACACACACACACTCACACTCACACTCACACACTCACTCTTCCCGAATCCTCCTCAGCACTGTCTCAGGATAACCTTGCCCTGGGCTCTGGTTTTGGACTCCCAACAGTCCAAACATTTATCCTGGTGGTGCCTGATTGCAGAGTGGAGTCTTTTATTAAACTTATACACATGTTGTTTCCTTTGCCTGACGGGGATTGTTTGGGGACATGACCCAAATTCCTGGGAAGGTAGGCAGACAGAGAACACCCCCTTCCCAGAACTCCATGGCGCCTGAGTTGCTGGCTGTCTTGCGAGACACTGAGTGAAGCATGAGCTTGGGCTTTCACTCTTGTCTTGCAGAGTCTTGGCTTCCGTGTGACGACGTTCAGGGCCCTCTCAGATACTCTTGATTACAGTTGTCCTCCTGTGAACGAACCAAGGCCACTGTCGCTCAACCTAACACTTGCTGCCGTCTCTGGCGACACTCTGGTCTCGTGTCCGCTTGTCCCACACCCTCTGCTTCACTTTTTCCAGGCAAAGTCCGGTGGCCAGACTTTAACCAGGAGGCATACGTTGGCGGTACAATGGTTCGCTCTGGGCAGGACCCCTATGCACGCAACAAGTTCAACCAGGTGGAGAGTGACAAGCTGCACATGGACAGAGGCATCCCCGACACCCGGCATGACCAGTAAGTCTCTGCAAGCATGCGGGGAGAGCTGGAGAAT
Organism: Mus caroli; assembly: GCF_978045245.1. Taxonomy (NCBI): domain Eukaryota; kingdom Metazoa; phylum Chordata; class Mammalia; order Rodentia; family Muridae; genus Mus; species Mus caroli. Next base: position 4,990,002 of record NW_028227265.1, on the reverse strand, counting down.
CATCTCCTCGCAGCACCGGATTTCCTCACCCAGGTGGTGGTGGTTGTCAAAGCAGGCAACATCCTGGAGTGAGTGAGGCTCATGGCTCTTGGCCGTCTGCAGGGGCGGCAGGCTGTTGGCCAGCAGAGAAAGCTGTATGGGCCTTGTGCATGCTGATCTTTTAGTATTTTTAAGCTGCACTCATAAAACACTTTCTTGGAAAGAAGAAAATCTAACTTCCTCTTACTGGGGACAGCTGTAGTCAGGAACATTCTGGAAACCAGAAAAGAGATTAACTAAGGTCTCAGAACAGGGAGGGACCAGGAGGACAGGAGAAGGTGCTGCACCCCCAACACTGTGGAGAAGGGCCGTCTGCTCGCTCCTGGGGAATTCAGGCCTCGGGTGGGGGCACCCTGACTCCGCCGCGCTCAGCTCGAAGCACTCTCAGACATGGAGACTATTCTGCCACTGCTTACAAGGAAAAGGGTACCGACATCCTTGGTCATCTCCCCCACAACTGTCTTTATGTCCCAGAGAATAAGCAGAGGCACTGGACTAGGAGGTGCTGACGACAAAGCCAGAAGGGCAAGCGAGCGTCTGTTTGACAGGATCATATTCCCCTCAGAGACAGGCTCTGCCGGATTTGTAAGGGAGTTTCTAGATTAGGTTCATTGCCACCGCGGGTCTCACCTCACGGGAGCAGCATCAGTGTGATGAGCTGGGGTCCCAGGCGGAATAGAAACCAGAAGCTAGCCGAGCTTCGACTCCTGGCAGATGTAAGGTGCCCAGCTGCCTCACGTTTCTGCCGCAGGAGTGCCGCGCCATGGTAAACTGCGCTTAGCATTGTGAGCCAAAATGCACCCGAATTTCTTCATGTTGTCAGATTATTTTTTTTATTTTTAGTCACAGGAGTGAGAAAAGTACCTAATCTGGGCTCTCAGCCTCAGGACAGAGCTCAGCAGTCAGGGTGAAATGTCACCTGGCTATCTGAGATGACTGAAGTTTGAGCTCCGTGTGACCGGTGAGCTTTGTCACCAGCTGGTGCTAGCTGGCTTTCCCACTAAGATTTCACCATGGCTTGCTCTCCTTTGAGCAGGAAAAGGTGTGGTTTGGGGCTTGTCAGCAGGGGGCTGGGCTCTGAGCTGCCGCCTCCCCTGTGAGCTTCTGAAATTCCCTCAGACTCTGCAGACAGATTTTCTTTCAGTATTTCTGGAATGATTGTTTACCCAAACTAATTTTCCTCCCAGGATGGGTTGATTTCTGCCTGGTCTGTGTCGGTCGGCCTCCTTTGCTGTGTTGAAGCCGTGGCGGGGTGTGTGTGTTTCCCCATTGGCTGAATTGGGGTAAATTAAATCCTGACAGGCATTGGCCACTTGTGTTGGCTCCGGGAATCCATCACAGGGCATCAGCGGAAAGTATCAGGCTTTCTCTTCAGCTCCCTGAGGTTTCTATAGCAGGGATGCCATGAGCCTTTCGTGTGAGAGCCTGGCTTCAACTCTGAAGACGTCACACAACAGAACTCAGCCTCCCATGTCTGTGGAGCTGGAAGCAGACCAATGAGAGCAGATTCAGGATGAGACACCCAGACCCGATCCGACTGGCGCTTCCGTCTGTGACTTCTGTCCCCTGCAGGATGGCAGGACGGCGATTGTTCTGTGCTCTTTTGGCTCACAGGACCCCCACCCCAGAGTCTTCATTCCCTCTGACCAGCAGCCAGTGGGAGCATGGGTGTTTATGGATGAATCGACATGGTGAAGTCCCGAGCCTCCAGTGTGTTGTTGTTTGGAGATAGCTTCTTTCTTAGGCATGGTTAAGGTTAAATAAAGTTGTGAGAACGGCCCCTGATCCACTGGAATCTCAGTAAGAGGATGAAGGGGAGGAATCAGGTAGGGGAAGAGAGGGAGATGGAAGACATTAAGAGTGAGATCTTCCCCTTGACCGTGTGAGGACATGGTGGGAAGATGGCCATCTGTCATCCCAGAAAGAGTCTATACCAAGCACCAACCCTCTGTCATTGGAAGGTCCACGTGAGGTAAACAAACGCAGACAGAAGAGAAGGCGACCTCCGCAGGCAGCCATGCGCAGAGGTGGCCCAGCAGGTCCTGTGTGACTCAGAGGTCACGGTGTCTGTGGGTCTGTGAGCCTTCCTGGCATCCCTCAGCAATGGATAGGATATGAGCTAGGCAGGTCTCTTAGATTCTGAGGCCACTTAGGAGTGCTTCTGTGTGGACAGTGTGCAGCTGCTTCCAAGCAGAACTGGAGGTTGGCCGATATCTCCTCTCTGCCAGGAGCTCAAGGTAATTTAAGATTTCTTCTGCTGGGACACCAGCAAGCCCTCATGGAAACACACCATCAGGGGTTTCTTCCTGCCAGCCAACCACCACCATTGTGTTTGTTCCACTAAATCCCACGGGACTGAGATCCTGTCAGCCTTCCGGTACCAAGTCGGGCTCAGGGTTCCTCTGTTTCGCTTTATCTTGAATTTCAAACATTGGGACTTTGAAATATGCTTGCATCTCAAACTAAAAGATGGTTCAGAGATTATGGTGTCCTGATCAGTTCCCCTCCCCACCTTCCCATCCCCTGAGGAGGAGCATCTAAGGAGGGTCCACCCTCCTTACAAACAAACCTGTCTGTTAAGCAGGCTTCCGAACTAGAGTGTCTCATCTTTGCTTAGTTTGCACAGCATGGTTGCTCTGCTCTGGTGCTCCGAGAGATCCGACGTAAACCCTTCAGAAGGTCTGGCTGTAAACAGAGCTCACACTTGGAGACAGTATGCTCCTGAGGGTGTCACTAGCTTCAAGCAGGGTGTTGTAGGTTGGTTGGGTGTTGGCATGCTGTGTGTGCTTGCTGTCCCTGGGTCATCAGCACTGGCCATGTTCTGTGAGGGCCTGGCTGGGACTGGAACTGTGTGCTGGTCATCGCCCCAACTCTACTGCTGTTACTCTGTCAAGTAAACACTGCTAATGCCAAGAATGGGGAAGCTATCACAGGAGCCCACCCGCCAGCACAGATGGAGGCCTATGAGACCTCGGACTTTCCAGTGTGAGGCTTAAGACCTGGGTGAGGGCAGTGCAGTCCTAGAGTGGCTGAGGAACCAGAGGACCCTTGGTCTTCAGCGTCTTGTATGTGTACACTGCTGGCCTGACATACTTTCGTTGGCAGGTGTCATTTCTCTGGTGGGGATGTCACTTGAGGTCTCCGTCCTGGCTTTGCTTCCCGCACACATTCTCGGACCTTCTATGTGACATGTATGAAGGCGCCTCTGGTTCACTCTGGTGCCTCTGTCGGCTCTGACAAGCCTTGTCATGTAGGAGGACATTCAGTCCTTGTGTGTTTGATATGTACTCTGGAGTTTAAGGCCAGTCTCTCAAGGTGTGCCGCCGAGTCCTGCTTGCTATACTTTCTCCTCCTGTTCTGCCTCTGGGTGTTTCTCTTACCAGTTAAAGTATCAGCTACGATAAACTAGCAGAGTTCAAGCTGAGAGAATGTTACATTTTGAACAGCACACCTCACCACCCCATCTTTCTTTATAAACACGTGCGTGCACACACACACACACACACACACACACACACACACACACAGAGAGTGTAATTTCAGCAAATACCCTTCATATCCAAGCCTTTCTTCCCATTCTCATTCCTTGTTCCTTCCCATCCAGCCTTGGCCACTTGTCCCTCGGTGTCCCTTAAGTAAGCGTGCACAGTGGTTCCTCTTGGCACCAGCTCCGAGCACTAGCTCCTCTTGGTGTGTTTCAGTTGTTTCTGAGGTGCTCCCCAGCCCCCGCTGAGAGTGCAAACCTCTTGGTTGGCCTTTGCTTCTGCATCTTTCTTTGCTCTCAGTCACTGTGCTTCCCACCGTTCCTGGTGAAGATAGCTGTGACTCGTTCTTTATGGGGCAGTTTGTCTTTGCTTATAGTTGTACTTTAAGATACTTCTCTATGCTTTGTAGTAATTTGTAAGAATGTGTGGACATTGTCTTCTGAGACTTGAGCCTGTTTGGGGTTTGAAGGGTCTGAGTGCCTGTAACTTCCTCTGCCACCCTTGTGAGCACCTCCTCTGTCCCCAAGGTCCTTGTCACATTCTTGTTGGGTATTCCCACTGGCCCTCTGCCCTCTTGCATTCTTATTTTTCATTCTTCTGTCTCCATGCATCCTGCGTCCCGAATGTATTAAGTCTGCCTGAAACCCTCTGTAGACAGAGAATATGTAGAATCGCCTTATTCTGGTAGTGAATAGGGACAGAGATACTCGAAGGCTATCCCTGGTGTTTCCATCCCCCAAGGAAGATAGGCTTTGCAGATAACGTAGGCAGATCACTCTTGTGCCATGCAGAACTGAACCACGGGTTGGGTTTCTGTTGGGTGGGAGCAGTCTGAAGTGTCCAGGCCTTTCTTCTTCTAGGAAGCTCCTAGGATTGCCACCCTAATCTCAGTCCCATTGTCATCAGCAAGTCCTGACTTGGGTTCTGGCCTCCTCTCCACAAGGCCGTTGCTCTGTTGGATGTATTCTGCCTGGCAGGTAAGGGGAGGGCAGCAGAAGGCTGGCCCCTCTCTCTCAGGGCATCTGGCTGCCCGCAGTCTCTCCAGCACTTCCGAGGCAGTTTCTGCCTCTCATCCCTGACTCTCTGCTTTCCATGAGTAGTTTCGTCCAGAGTAAAGAACTTTGTTGTCTCTGAATGTAGAGGAACCCCCAAGTGTTTCATTTAGTTCTAATTTAGCTGAGAATTCACAGCTCCTGCATTTCACCCTGAGCAGAAGTGTCATGAACCTGGGGACGGACGGCGTGGACATGGGGACGGACACCATGACTCTGTTAGTAGTTCTGTCACTTGTTACTCTCAGACCATGGTGAAAATGATCTCTGACCCCAGGCTTTTATCTGCAGTGCAGTCACAGTATAACCGTGACTGTCCCTCGGCTGTCAGTAAGCTCCGACATCTGTGGAAATATGGAAAGGCTTGTGAACCCCTGGCTTCTGTGCCGGTGTTGGTCATTGCTGTCCTGTGACCAGTGGCTTGTGTGAATCAGGTTGAGCAGACCGGGCTGTGCTTTGGGAAGCTTTGTTCTTGACTCGTGTGGCACGCCACGCCGACCTCGAGGACTGACCCTGGGTATGCTGTGTTGCTTCATTGCTATGTGGCTCTTTCTGTAGCAGATCAGCAGAAAAACAGGTTAAAGAAATACCTTTGAAACCATGACCTGCCTACTACTGAGGGAATCAGAGCAGGGAAAACAGACTCAGCAGGCTGGCCGGATAAATCAGGTCAATCCAGGCTGTCCTCCGTCGGCTGCCCATTTGAAAGCCTTCACTTCAGCATCGCCAAGCAGCCCCTGGTGTATACGTGTTTGTTTGCAATGCTGGAATTGAACCCAGGGGCTCACACATGCTAGGCAAGTGTCCCCCACTAGGGTACATCTCCAGACCTTTTTCCTTTTTATTTTGAGACAGGGCCTCACCAACTGACCTCGGCTGATTTTTGAACTCACTCTATAGCCCAGGCGGGCCTTAAACTTGGGATCCTTCTGCCTCTGCCCTCTGTCCATCTAGGCTTACAAATACATAGTGGTAGGCCCTGTTCTTTTGTCTTTGAAATGGAAAAGCCTTGTGTAGTGTATGAAGGTGGCAGAATGGCACGATACCTTTCTGGGTCAGTTGGCCTATACTGTATGCTTGGTCACATGATATGGTGTCTCTTGCTGATCAGCAGTCAAGGACATTGATTAATGAATGATCCTGTCTGTTGCTTGTTGCAAACCATGTGCCCTAGAGATACTGGACCTTGGTGATAGACCCCATGGTTGCCCAGAACCCTCACTTCAGTCTAAAAATTTAAAAGTTCAGACTTCTACAATAATAGCCATTTACCTTAATGATACCCAACCAATCAACCACAGGAGGCTGGTGTGGCCATACACATGTTACTGTGTGCATGAATGTGTGCGTGCCTATGCGCTTGAATAGGGAAGTGAGTTCAGAGGCACGTTGTGAGGACATTGGCTTGCCCTCTCTGTGTAGGCCCATTTGTGCCATGGTCACAGAAGGCCAGTGCTTGCCAGGGTAGCAGTGTGTCTCTCTGTTCCAGAGATCGCAGGGCAGGGCCTGCGGGTTTGTTGTCTGGAGAGGAGCCGATTTCCGCTCCCAGGATGGCCCCCTGGCTGCTGTGTGCTCCAGGAGAGGGAAGCAGAAGGTGGAGGTCGAACTTGCTGTGGAATGACGTGTGCCAAAAGCTGTGGTGCCTGGGCTTGCCTGTGCGCGCCTGCTTGTTCCTCTCGGGGCTGGTGCATCTGGCATCAGTGGCAGAGAGAACACAGCACGTGTCTGACAGGACACTGCAGACACACGGGCATGCAGGCTTTCTTCCAGCACGCCAGGCCCTTCTCATGCGTTAAGATTTGCTACCAAACGTGAAGAGAGTTGTCCACCCGTGGCCTTTTCTCTCTGTTATGATGTAGCCGTGGGGGACTGGGTCCTTACTAGGTACTGAGAAGGGGAGGGTCCATGACAGAGGATCTCCCTGGTCTGCGCAGAGCAGCCAGCATCACCTCTAAGGGGGCTGCAGCCACTAGGAAAGCTGTGGTTTGGGGGTTACCTTGAGGTCTGTCTTGCCATCTCCCTGCTCATGGCTGTTCCTGTGACTGGGGTGCTGGCTCTCTGGCCACTAGCAGAGTCCCTCGGCCACCCAGGATTCCAGTTTCCTCTGTTGTGGCGCCGGAGGCTGGCACACACTGGAATCCTCGGGCAGAAGCTCTGTGTCCTCATCTGAGGGCTTCCTTCCTGCATCATGCTTGACCTTAGTGGCGCCAAGCCACAGAAGTCAGGGTAACATAATGGCAATGACAGTATTGAGGACAAGCGTGCTGGCAGCCACCACTGCTGCTGGACGTCTCTCAGGCGGATACGAGCTGGATCTGCCACATCTTGTGTGGAACAGCCTTGAGTTGCAAAACCCCCTTGTCCTCCTTTCTTTAAACACTCCGAGTTTCTTAGACTGCTTTTTCAATTATTATTTTGAGGGTGTATTTTTTTTTAAAGTAGGTACGTCTGTTGTATTTTTTTAAAAAGCAAAAAGGAAACCACACCAGAAAGCTAAGAAGCACTCACAGCCTCTGAAGGCCGTCCCTCCTGACTTGTCCTTGTCCTACTGCTGCTCGATGCCAGGGAAGCCCAGCACCCATCTGCCTCTGAGCCTCACAGGGGAAGCAATTCCTGGGGTCTTTTTGTGGCCATAGCTTCCACTCTGTGTGACTTTGTGCCTCCCAGTTTATGCTCATGCATGCATCTCTCTCAGGGTAGACGAGGACTCCCTTTCTTTTGTCCGTACTGACCACATTGGGTGAGTGTCTTTAGTCATATCTTTTGCTGACTGATTTGAAAGAAGATATAACTTGAAAGAGCACCGTGTTGCTTGGTTCTGACAAGGTCCCAACGTTTATTCTGTGTAGGGCCTACGCTCTAGGCTGATGGAGACTGCCGCTTAGTTTGGAGTTCGGTTTCTAAGTCAGACTCCGTGGGGCCAGCGCCCTGGCCTTCTTCCTCTTCCAGTTTAATGGCTGTGGTAAATGACTGGAATGCCCAGAAGGCAAAAGCCTGCATCTCTTCTACGCTTCTGACTCTTTCATAGGACTTGTTTCTTACACTTCATCTGTGAACACCCACCACTCCCATGGCCATTTTAATCATGCTAATCCTTTGATGGCCTCTAAGAAATTATGTGTGGCGTGATGTTGGCATGTGTCGACCTTTCCTGTTACTTGAAGATGTCTGGAGAGTTTGCCTTCCCAGAAGACAGTGCTGTGTGTGCATTCCTACACTGAGGTCTCCAGCAGTCGTGAAACCTCTGTCTGTCACCACGTTGAGGAGTGGGTCTTCCTCCCTCCCATCTGTCATCCTTGTGAGCAGAGCTCCTATTTGTCTCAGATTCGCCCACAGTGGAAGAGGAAGCCCCGCTCACCCACTGAGTTCTGTACAGACTACTTTGTGTGTGTCCCTCTGCAGAACTGCCCTCGGATCCTCACATGGCCCTTGTCACCTTGAAATCACAGTTATTGTGTTTACCCTCACAAGATCAGGCTTTTAATATTCCCCTGGGGGGAGCTTGCCAAGATACACGAGCAGCTAAGACTTGAAGAGGGCGGAGACCTCTTCAGTTGTATCACTTCCAGGAACCTTCCTGTCGCCTACCCCCAAACTCTCTGGCTCTCCGCTGGTCTTCCATCGACGCTGTACCTGGGGTGAATGCATGTCTGCTCACTTCCTTCTGGAAAGTTCTGTAACACCAGTGCATTAGGGTCCGCCAGCCCCCTAGACTCCTCCCACATACCCACCCCATGAGCACTGAGAGCTCAGGCTGCAACGTGCCTGAGTCTCTGGCGTTCTTGTCTTATGAAGTATAGTGTTATTGTCTCAGCTATTTTTAAGCCTACTTTAAAATAACCAAAATATTGCTGTTTCCCACTTGTCTGAAGTTCTGCTCTAACTTTCCTTTTTTAACCTTGTACGTGTTTAGGCGACAGCTTCACAATTGTATGAAATTCTTTTTCTAACTGTCAGTTTAAACGTAAGCCATTGGTTTTCTGCCCCCAGCCCGTATCGTTCAGGAGCCAGATGTTACAGCTGCATGATGTTGCCCAGTACCTGTGGCCTTGTCATCACTGTCACTGACTCTCTGTAGCTAGGGATTTTGCTGCAGATATTTCTAAGACCATCACACACATTTCTTCCCACTTGGCTTCCACAGCAGCCTTAGAAAGTAGGTGCATTCATTATTGTTCCTGTGTTGTATCGCCGAGAGGACTGAGAGTTAGAGAGATCTGTTTAAGCTAAGGAAGTGGGGGACAGCATGAACACACCTGTCTGTAGGGCCATGCCTTCATGTCCTCACTTGTGTGTGTGTGTCCTGCAGTGCTGGGGCCTCCTGCGACTGGCTTTTTCCATATGTTCTGGGACGTGAACTCGGGTCCAGAGCCATGCCCCGGCCTCAGTCTTCTTACTCACATGTTTGTGTTTAAAGTACCCAGAGCTGTCTCGGAGTGCAGAACAGGCCTGCTGCAGCGGGCTGGTTGGCTGCCCTGGAAATGTTGCTCCTCCTGAAGTTTGGACACCTGCTTCTACATCATCACAGGCCTCTGCTCATTTCTAAGAAGATCTGTGTAACCAACAGCAGTGCTGTAATCTGGCACACGGGAAGTAACATAAACTTATCCGTTAAAAAGGACACATGCTCCACTATGTTCATAGCAGCCCTATTTATAATAGCCAGAAGCTGGAAAGAACCCAGATGTCCCTCAACAGAGGAATGGATACAGAAATTATGGTACATTTACACAATGGAGTACTACTCAGCTATTAAAAAGAATGAATTTATGAAATTCCTAGCCAAATGGATGGACCTGGAGGGCATCATCTTGAGTGAGGTAACACAATCACAAAAGAACTCACACAATATGTATTCACTGATAAGTGGATATTAGCCCAAAACTTAGGATACCCAAGATATAAGATACAATTTGCTAAACGCATGAAATTCAAGAAGAATGAAGACCAAAGTGTGGACACTTTGCCCCTTCTTAGAATTGGGAACAAAACACCCAGGGAAGGAGTTACAGAGACAAAGTTAGTAGCTGTGATGAAAGGATGGACCATTTAGAGACTGCCGTATCCAGGGATCCATCCCATAATCAGCTTCTAAACGCTGACACCATTGCATACACTAGCAAGATTTTGCTGAAAGGACCCAAATATAGCTGTCTCTTGTGAGACGATGCCAGGGCCTAGCAAACACAGGAGTGGATGCTCACAGTCAGCTATTGGATGTATCACAGGGCTCCCAATGGAGAAGCTAGAGAAAGTACCCAAGGAGCTAAAGGGATCTGCAACCCTATTGTTGGAACAACATGATGTACTAACCAGAACCCCGGAGCTCTTGTCTCTAGCTGCATATGTATCGAAAGATGGCCTAGTCGGCCATCACTGGAAAGAGAGGCCCATTGGACTTGCAAACTTTATATGCCCCAATATAGGGGAATGCCAGGGCCAAAAGAATGGGAATGGGTGGGTAGGGAAGTGGGGGGCGCTATGGGGGACTTTTGGGATAGCATTGGAAATGTAATTGAGGAAAATATGTAATAAAAATATTAAAAATTAAAAAACAAAACAAAAAAAAAAAAAAACTTATCCGTTGTGTAACATATTTACTTTGCCACACCATTCGGCCAGGCCGGAGTGGCACAGACAGGCTGTTTTGTGTTCGTTCCTTTTGTTTTTTACACTGCACTGGGGGTTGGGCCGGGTTTGCTAACACTAGGCCAGCGCTCTCCACTGAGCCCCAGCCCAGCTGCAGCCCCTATTTTCACTCAACTCGCCATTCTGTAGCTCAGCCTGACCTTAAGCTCCCCATTCTTCTGCCTGGGCCTTGTCAGTAGTGGAGACAGCAGCGCCCCCTCTGGCCCTGACGTTTAGTCTCCGGGTGTGTTTAGGTCTGTTTTACCCCAAGTATCCTCAGTTCAGAGTACCCGAGACTGAATCAGTTCCGAAGGTGAAGCTCTCTGGCTCATTCATGGTTCTAGAGGCTGCCGCTCTAAGCACAGAGGGGCCGCTGCTGCTGCTGCTGCTGCTGCTTGGCCCCTGGTGAGAGCCTGAGCTGACTTACAAGGCAGCCTTGGGGGAGCCGTGGGCAGGACCCCATGCTCCTGGCTTCCCCCTTCTTCCTGTAGACTTGTGGATCTTGAATCGTGCGGGTCTGTCGCCGTCTTTGACGCAGACACGGTTTTATTTACTAGCCGCTCCTTGCTATATTTTTTTGTCCCCCCAGTTGGTTGACAGAGTTTGTTTTCTGCTTATAACTCAGTTAGTTGCCATTTTCAGCAAGAGTAGTAATTAGACAAGTACTGGTTTAATACTAAGAGTAAAACTGCCCGTTTTTTAATGAGGAGCATATATGCTTGTCTCTGTCCCAACCCCTTTTTGTTCTGTTTGCGATCTGGGGATTAGATAGATTATGACAGTCATCTTAATTTTTGTGATTTTTTAAAAAAAAAAATTGTGTGCATGGGTGTTATGCCTGCACGTGTGTCTGTGTGCCACCTCGAGAACAGTGCCACTGGGTTGTGAGCCATCGTGTGGGTGCTGGGAATTTATCCCAGTTCTCTGGGAGAGCAGCCGGTGCCCTGGATCACTGAGCCAGCTCCCCAGTGCCCTGTAGTCATCCTTCCAATAGTCGCCATCCTTCCTTCCAGAGAGTTTAGTCTGGAGGATGGAGAGATCCAGATTAATCCACGCACCCAGGGATTAAACACCTATGTCTCTCGAGAGGACGCAGGTTTCATTCCCAGCGCCCATACCTGGCAGCTCACAAAGCTCCAGGGAATGCCATGCCCTCTCGTAGCCTCTGAGGACGCTGCACATACACTCACATATACGTAGAGCATTTTCATTTGCACAGTGTTGTCCACACAGGTCCAAAACCGCACTGGCCTGGGGTGGTTTCATGCTTCCCCCCGTTTTGTAACTTCTTGCACCTTTTAAGTTTTTTTTTTTTAAATGTTATTACACCTTTTTGATGTTATTTGCGTGCAGATGCACACGTGGCAGTGCACATACAGAAGTCAGAGGACAGCTTGAGGTTCTTCCACTGCCTGGCTCCCAGGGATTGACCTGCATTTGCCAAGCTTGGTGGTAAGCGCCAAGGGTTGAGCAGCTCATGGGTGCTGCCTGAAGAGATGCGGTAGTGATGATGTCCTGTCTATAGCATGGATGGTGACGGCCACCTCCACGCACCCAGGGATTAAATACCTGTCTATCCTTATCTCTGAAAACAGAGGATCCAGCATGGCCTGCAGTTGCCAGCTGATCTGTTTGTCAAGCGCAGAACATTGAAGGCATCTGTGGTCAGGCAGTTCCCAGACCTCCTGCTGGGCAGAGCTCAGGATCTTGGCCATCTGCTCCATGTAGGGAGAATGGCCACCCTACAGAGCTCCGAGGCTCTGGCATTCGGCCTGGAAGAGATAAGCACAGGGGGGAACGTAAGCCGCTCACCCAAGGCAGTTCATGGAAAGGTTGCCCTGGAGCTCAGCCAACTTAGATGTCAGAGGAGCAGAGCAAACGGAGGCATGGATGGCTCTGTGTGAGACAGGACTGGGCCATCCCACGTGTGGAAGCTGTAGTTGGAGGGCATCTGCGGCATCTGGGGGACCCAGGCAGGCATCTGGTCAAGCAAGGGAAGGAGTACATTGTGGTTCCTGTTGGCTGTTCTGCAGCTGAATGAGTTTAAAGGGACAGGTCTTGCTTTGACTCTCAGGAATGGCTCCAGCTCAGAGGGCAAGTGCACACTGCTGGTGAGGTGTTCTTAGGGAGATTAAGGGAGTGCTCACAGCACTGTGTAAGGCTGTTATTTTCTCAACGTTTTCCATTAAAAGCTAATGTCTGGAAAACGGAAGGTGGTGGAGAGTGGGTGATGGTCCTGATGAAAGAGTTTCACTGCCTCCTGCGATGGCTCAGCCTGCAGAATGCACCCCATGAGGCTCTGCAGGTTCAGACTTCCTCAGTGAGTTGGCACCACCTCCCCTGCTGCCCAGCCTGAAGTGTGCAGGGCCCAGCTACTGGCCCTGTCTGTGCTTTTGTGCTGAACCCTCAGCCTCCCAAAGGGCACTGAGCTTTCTGAGGCAGGGCGGTCAGTGAGGCAGGCTGCGTCTCATGCCGTGAGGTGATGAGTGCTGTGGTTTTGAACTTGGCTCCTCTGATGTTTGCAGTATGTGGTGCCAGGACTGTAGGGCGTGAGAAAGCTGTTTTAGGTTAATAATGGTGACATGAGATAAACAAACCCAGGGTGAATAGGGCTTGTCAGACCCTGGCAGCCAGACCTTAAGGAGCCTAATTTCAGAGCAGTCTGCAAAGGTCATTAAGTATTTTAGGGTTCGGCTCTCTGGTGTTAGAAGACCCAGGGCATTCTGGGTAGATATCAGGACTGGCTAGGAGCCAGCTGGGACCTGGATGTCCTGCCCCTGCTGTTGGGAGGGCCACTAAGCATTTTGGTTAAGCATTATATAACAGCTAGTTTGGTTCTTTTAACTGTTTTTTGACATCTGCCTCCATTTCTAATTCAGAAGTTATCAAATTGTTCACCTAGGCTTCTGGAAGATTCCATAGCAACCATCTTGAAATGTAGAGCTGTCTGTGCTGTTTTGCTGGGCAGAGCTTGAGACATGTATCTAGCTCAGGTAGGATGGGGTGGGGCTGTTTCCAGCAAGCCCATTCTGTGTATCTGACTGCGGCTGGGTCTTCCGTATGTGCCGTTGGCTGTGGTTAGAGACAGGAACTCAGCTTCTGCAATACACTGCTGCCGTGAATAGCATCTCTCCACACAGTGTGGAGGTCTCTCAAAAAAAAAAAAATACCACAAAACCATATCTTCTGATGACGGAGCCACATCACTCCTGGGGATTTACCTAGAGGACATTCAAGTCAAGATCACACAGACAGACACTTACACATTGACAATTACAGCAGCACTAGTCACAGCAGCCATGTTACAGAGGCAGGCCAGGTGCCATCAGCGTGGGGAAAGGCAAGGACACTGGGGTTGTTTTCAGCTGTAAAGAAGGAGCCGTCATGCCATTTATAGGAAAATTGATGCAATCATATTAGGTGAATAAGCCAATCTCAAAATGACAGACATCACACGCTTTCTCTTATTTGCGGATCCTAGACTTTATATATATAAAATCGTGTATGTATTTATGACAGGAAGGTAGAAATGAAGCCATCTAGGTTGGAACAGAGGAGGCGCTTGGAAAGGGAGGGAGAGGTATATGGGAAACAGGCTTAACACAACTACATGTGTATATGAAAACTTAAAAAATCGTTTTTACAAATGAGTCTAGGGGTAGCTGCCTCAGCACAGCCTGGGACTCTTTGCCTGGCCTGCTTGGTTACAGGTTACAATCAGTGTTCAGCAGAGCCAGGCACCTGCATGTGACTCAGCTCTGGGTATCCCGGGTGAGCCTGCTATCCCCTGGCCAGGTCCGGCTTTGTGATGGTGGTCAGCTGTCTGTAGCTTTCCAGCAGCTGCTCACCCTGAATGCCAGCTCAGGAGTGGGGAAAGTGTTTCCAGCTCTGGCTTGGCTAGCACTCCGGCCACACAACAGGCTAGATGACTGTTCCAGACACTTTGGAAACATTGTATCAATTGCCAAGGCAGCCACTGAGATGACAGATCTGTCTTCCCCCAGCTGAGAGGAACTGTGGGTCAGAAGCAGGGGAAGGAATTGGGGGTGGGGGGTGGGGGAATTCAGGCTTCCAGCGAGCCACTGCCTCTGCTCAGGGCCTACATCCTCCCAGTGTTCCTGTGAAAACAGTCCTCACTGCACTTCCGTGCCCCAGCTGGGAAGCTGAAGGATCTACCTTAAGTTCTTCAGGTTTTTGAGACTTCTGACTGTTAGCACGCTGTAGAGACTCACACGTCGTCGGGTGAGTGGCAAAGGCAGAAATCAGACCAGCCACAGGGCTCCTAGCTGCATTATCTTCCCACCTCAGCAGCAGGAACAGACCTCAGCTCAGGACAGAGTGGGGCACATCTCACTGTCTTCACAGAGCCAGGAGGCTGTTCCCTGTTCCCAGTTCCTCTTGGCAGAATATAGAACTCCCTACATCTCCAGGTGAGGACTAAATTCATTCAAGTCAACTTGGTTCCTTATATGGGGTAGCCTGGTCTCTTCCAACTCAAGGTGGCAGAACCGTAGGATAACCCTGAAGCAGAAGGAAGTGAGGGAGGGAGGCAAAGTGAGCAACCCAGAGGAAACAGAGGACTGTGTGCAGCTTCTCTCAGATGCGCCCCCAACGATCTTTAACAAAACCAGAAACCTCGGATTGGTTGTGTGTTCGTGAGACACCCAGAGCAGCTAAGATAATAAGACAGTTGCAGGTACATGTCTACGAAAAGAAATGTAAATGGAATAGATATTTTTCTAGGAAAATATTACCAAAATCACTCAAGAAATAGAAGGCACGAGCTGGGCATGGTGGCACACACCTGCCATCTCAGCTCTCGGAAGGGGAGAAGTAAGACGTTGCGAGGCCTTGGGCTTTCAGTGGGGTGAGATGAGAGTGGGAGGGAATCACGGCAAAGGGTGAAGAGCGTGGGGTGACTCAGTACACGGTTACCGGTGCTCCTTACTCCTTGACAGGAGAATAGGCAGGGACAGTGTGTGTGTCTGCTCCTAGGTGGGAACCTCCACAGTGTGACCTGACTACAGCAGGGTTGTGTGGCAAAGCTATGTGCCCAGGCGAGCAGCAACTGTGTGTCCTCCCCATCAGCTGAGTCCTCGGAGGTTGATACCATGCTGTTTAGGGATGTATATATGCCTTTTCTGTGTGTGATTAGTTAAAAGCATACCTAGGAATGACAGTGCACCAAACCTGGGTTAGAGGTTCCCTCTCCCGACACTGGGGGTTGGAAAGGGCCTGAAAGGGTGGTAACTGTTGCCTGTGAGCTGCTGTAAAGACAGGACCACAGAGTGAAGGCCCTCCTGCTTGTCACTGTCCCTACACGAAGCCAGTGAGCTACATCACTAATGTCCTGACGTCTGTCTTAATTAGGGTTTCCATTGTTGAGAAGAGACACTATGACCAAGGCAGCTCTTATAAAGGACAACATTTAATCAGAGCTGGCTTACAGGTTCAGAGGTTCAGTCCATTATCACCAAGGCAGGAACATGGCAGCATCCAGGCAGACATGGTGCTGGAGAAGAAGCCAAGAGTTCTACATCTTGTTCTGAAGGCAAACAGGAGAAGACTACTGTCTTCCAGGCAGCTAGGAGGAGGGCCTCGAAGCCCACCCCACAGGGACACACATCCTCCAACAAGGCCACAAGTAGTGCCGCCCCCTCTCCCACGGCCAAGCATATTCAAACCTATGAGTCTATGGGGGACATTCCTAGTCAGACCACCACAGTGTCACGCGGGGTGAGAAGAAACCCAGGGACCCTCACCACCCTTCTGACCGTACCGTTGCTAGGACTTGACCCTCCCCTTGGGTATGGACATGTTCTGGCCAGTTTCTATCCTGTGTATTCCTGTGATGCTCGTGGATAACGCCAGGATCAGTAACATGTATTACTGGCCACCGTGACATGTAATAATCTTTGCAAATGACCCAATGGCATTTAGGATCATTCAGTGTATGTCTGCAGCATCCGTCTGTCCCTGGGAGTCAGCTGGAGCTTTGATTTAATGTCAGAAATAGGAAAGCCAAGAGAAAGGAAAACCTTTTGTGTGTGTGAAATGCGAGGCACATCTGGGAGAGGCAGGATCCTTCTGGAACTCTTTAGCTAAACTAAGGGTTTTCAAAATCTTTTAATTTGACTTTTTAATTTCCATATATATATATATATATGTATATATATATATATATACATACATTGTATTTATGTAATTTTCCCTAGCCCCTTCCCTGTCCTCTCTCAAATCCATGCCCTCTTTCTCATTATTGTTACACACACATACACACACACATGTATATAAATACAACCTGCTGAGTCCATTTGGTGGTGTGTGTGTGTGTTATCTTTATGTGTCTGACTTGTCAAATTGCCATTTTAGTGGACAGGAAGCTTCCAGAATGACAGTGCCAGTACCAAGTCTTTGGAGCCTCTAGTAAACCAGGGCCCAGAGTGGGCTTCTGTGTGTGTCTGGGAGAAGAGACTCCAGCTGCCTCGTTCTCTTGCTGTCTGCTTGCTCTCCGTCCCGCTTGGCTGGGAGGAAGCACCCTACAGCTGATGGACTTGTAGCAGCTGCCACCCTGGTTCCCACTGCCTCCAGAGCAGTTAAGACTGGCTGACAGGGCCAAGCAAGACTCTTTAAATGCAAAATTAATTGCTTCTCTTTTTAAAGCGGTTTGGCTCCCCCGGGGCCTCATCTGGGTTGAGTGTGAGGCTTATCTGGATCTGTGCACACACTCCACCCGTGGGGTGTGAGATCCTTCAGCTTGCACTCCTTACTCCTCTTCCTTAAGAATGGGATCCCGCTGAAGCGCCTGATTGCCCAGACCCGAGCCTGAGCCTTATGAATATGCAGAGGAGTTTTAATAAAACGCTGTGTAGCAGCAGCCTGCTTGTTCCAGCAAATGCTTCCAGAGCCCCAGGAGACTTCCAAAAGCTCCTGGAAGATGAGCTTCCTGCAGAGATGAGGAGAATGAGAGACTGGGGCGTGATTGGATGGGCCCGGAATCCAGCGCTCTGAGAGTGAAAAATGCTATCTATCTTCTCACGGACCCACTCCGCCCTGTGGGTCCCTGGAGTCTCCCAACCAAGGTCTGCTGGCTCAGTCACTCCTGGGCTACGTGGGGACCTGGGTACAGAGGGTGGTGAGCCTCGAAGCACAGAGCCTCTCCCTCTTACAGCATTACAGATTAGCCTCTTGACAGTGAAGCCATTTGGTAATTTGTTTACAGCTGAAACTTGATAGATTCTTCGTTCATCTACCTTCCTGCTAATTTTTATCAATTGGCTTGTCCACGAAGGCTCATCTACAGTGAGATCAGATGCTAACTGTAGAATTCGTTCCCCAACTCCCCACAAACAACTGCTATACAATTTTTTTGTGTGATTAATTAAAAAGAACGTACTATAATGACTAAAATTAACCAACGACGCCCCTTCTGCAATTGCAGCCCTAATTGCTTTATAATTGTGCTGCTTTTCTTGCTGCTGCTCACAGTCTGCAGGGCTGGGCTCCTCTCGTCAGTCCTGGGGAAGCATTCATCTCGGGGCGCCTGCCTTGCCCTCTCCACACCTCTCTGCTGGTGTCCGGCGGCTGCTATGCCAGCATCTCATTCACTGCTCAGCAGTTGAGTGTTGAGCCCTGACTGAGCTCCAGGGTTCTTCCAGACTCCACCTCCTTTCCCACTGATTTCCATTCAAGATAACTGGGGGAATCTGATGAGCAGCAGGGTAAACTGAGTCTTCAGTGTGTTGGACCCATGGAAGGCTCTACCACCTGAAGAGATGACAAGGGCAAGGAGGGGCCCAGAGGCAGGGACTGGATTTGTGGGTTCCCTCCTCTGTTCAGTCCACCCTGTCAGCCCGGCTGCTCTGCTGGGCTTCTTCTCAGTCTGGTGTCACTGGCATCACCATTGACCACTTGAGACTCTGGCTACACTCAGACACAGCTGACAGTGTCCCAAGGCTCTGACAAGGTCTTCAACCTCCTCGGGGAGTTGTGTAGAGACTCTGGGACACTGCTCTCTACCTGCATCCCCAGCGTGGCCTGGAAGAGTCCACGTGAGTTCTGCTGAGCTGGGTCTTACTTTAGTGAGTATTTTGACCATGTTATACTTGAACATCCTCATCAGAAGAGGCGTGGCTTTAAAACTGGTCTCCATTGGCTCAAGTGTAAGGCGTCCACAGTCGACGCAGAGGCCCTGTGCGGCTTGCCATCTTTGCAGGCCTACGTTGTTACGGCCCTGTACTTGAGACAATCCTAAGGTGCCTGCCCACCTGCCAGTCCGGCTTCCATGAACACAGCCTGCTCTTCTGTCACCAGGTTACTGGGAGGAGGCCTGGCAGGCAGTATGAAGGACGGCAGGCAGTGGGTCCTTTGATACTGTGAGAGCCAATCACCCAATAGACCCCTTGCCTGTTGCAGGCAAAGCACAAGGTGAGAAGAAAGCAATGGCTGGCTGGCGTAGGTCCCCCCAAGGGAAAAAAAATGCTGAGAACTGAGGCAGGCGTGCGGCTGAGGAGTGTCTGTCTGGAAGTGGGAGGCTATTTCACTGCTTTAGAACATGTGCCTTACATGTTAGAAATCTCTTCTCAGTTCATACAGCTTGCAGAACGCCCTTGTCTGTAAGCAGAACCTGGCTGTAGCTCCTGCTTCCATATGTGCGTCTGTGACAGAACCTCCCACAGCTGGCAGGCTAACCGCAGCCTCTCGGTCTTGGCAGCCCACTCTGCTTATCGAGCAGGGATGATCCGTCATTGCGGGGTGTGTCCTTTGTTCACAGGGCCGGTCTCTCTGTTTCCTCAGGTGTCAGCGCAAGCAGTGGCGAGTGGACCTGCCAGCCACCAGTGTGGTGATCACATTCCACAATGAAGCCAGGTCGGCCCTGCTGCGGACGGTGGTCAGGTGAGGCCAACGGATATCTCCCAGCGTCTCATGGGAAGTGTTTGGGGCACCTGACAATGACTGCACCTCAGGTGCATCAGCTGGGGCTACAGACAGGACATCAGCTGCCAAGCATGGGGTAGCTGTTGGCTCCTCAAGCCAAGGCCGGGGACCAAAAGAGAGAGGAAACTTCCAAGCAGAGCTCCGCCCTTACAAGGCTCCGTCCCTCTGTCTTTCCTCAGTGTCCTCAAGAGGAGTCCACCTCACCTCATCAAGGAGATAATCCTGGTGGATGACTACAGCAACGACCGTGAGTTTCATCAGCCTTCCTGGTTTGGGGTGTCTGGGAAGAGTGACCTAATACAGTCTGGAGTGGAGTAGGGACCTAGGGGCAGGAAAGAGATGTCCTCCGGAGACCCCGGGGGCAGGACTTTGCATAGGTGACCAAGTATGTGGCCTTCCAGCTCAGAGCCCCGTGTAGACTCAAGGATCACTATCGTCCACCTTTTTTCTCTCCTTAGCTGAGGATGGGGCCCTCTTGGGGAAAATCGAGAAGGTGCGGGTCCTCAGAAATGACCGGAGAGAAGGTAAGGAGGTCCCCCCTGCTCGTCATTTGTGAAGCAGCGTGTCTCTGCCCTCGTGAGATGGTGTGTCTCTCAGTGCCTGTGCGGTGATTTCTCGCTAGTGTGACAGGTGCAGTTTAAAGAAAGAAGTGTTTATTCTGGCTCGTAGTTCCAAGGATGCAGTCCACCATGGTGGCAAGAACATGAGGCAGCTCGTCACGTGGGCCCACAGCAGACAGACAGATGGGTGTGAGAACTCATGGGTCCTCCTTACACAACCAGGACCCCGGCCCAGGAGATGCTGCCACCTACTTCTGACCTAACCTTAGAAAATTCCTCTCAGACATACCCAGATGTCTGTCTCCTCGGTGATACTAAGTCCTGTCATGTTGACAGTCAAGACCGACCATTACATGCCAGCCTCTGTGTGAGTGCAATACCCTCTCTTGCTCCAGAGGGAAGAAAAGAAAAGAACGCTTTTATTCAGAATCAAATATATGGAAACACAGAGCGAGTCAGATTGTTCCAAATGGCTTCTGTGGTAGAAGAGGGGCCGTGAGCTTAGTCACAAAGTACAAAGTCCTAAGTCGGTACATAAACAAATATATTGGTAGGGACATTAATTAGACAGATCACAATAGAGCGGAGGAGCCTCTGCCGTGGTGTCAGATGTATTGTGGTTGGTGGTTAACCGTGATCTGCTGACAATCCGGCGGTCATATACACTGGAGATGCTTGGTCCTATATGAAGCTTGGTACCGAGTGGGCAGGCCGCTGGGGCTGAGAGCTGGCTCAACAGTTAAAAGAGCACTGGTTGCTCTCTGGGAAGACCCGGGTTCAAGTCCTGTCTGTAACTCCCAGTTCCAGGGGATCCAGCATCCAATCCTTGTCTCTTCAGGAAGAAGGCACATGGTGCACAGGTACACATGCCTGTAGGCGAAATATGCCCATACACATACAATTAAAATTTAACAAAAACAGTAGCGGCCAATGACTTACGACCTGCAGCATTCAAACTTTCCCTCAAGTTCTAGTCAGTATCGATCTTCTACACAGATATGGCTTCTTCAGATTCCAGTTCCCACCCACCTTCCTTAGCCCACTGAATCTGCTTCAGGGGAATCTCAGTTTATGTGTCTCTCCCTCCACCAGAGCCACCCGGGAGCCCTGTCTCAGTAGATGCAGGAAGGATAGTCAAAGCCTAACTTAATTGGAATTGTTTCTACATGAAGCCATATTTTCAAATCACATTTGTATTTACACATTTGGAAAATTGACTTCTGTCATCTGCCTGTAAAGTCCCATCAGTGGCTTGGCTGCAAAGGTTTAGAGAAAATGTTAAAGCCTAGCTATGAGGACTACAGTGTCTCCATGTTCCAGGCATGCCATAGAATCACAGATTCAACTTTGACAGCTCACTGAAGGAGAACCGTCCCAAACTGGGAGAGAGAGAGCTGTCATCTCATGCTGATGTGACACTGCAGACGCCAGCTGTCAGTCTCATCTGTGTGGGAAGCTATGGGAACAACTGCCTTCCCACAGCCAGGTCTGGAAGCCCCTTGGGGCGTCTTGGGTGTGCTGCTGCTGTTTGGCCTCACCCTCTTCCAGTTTCCAGCAGTTACAGAGAGATGCCACTCTGGGCACTCCACTGTGTGAGGCTGACGTGGTCCCTCCCTGGTCGGCTCAGACTCTCCTCCAGGTCTCCGTGTGTGGCTCCAGGCACAGCAGGAAGGTGTTATTGCAGAGATCTTTTTTTCTTTTAACTTTTTTCTTTTTCCTCTTCTTTCCCTTTTCCACTTTATGCGTGTGGGTGTTTTTTCCTGCGTGTATACTACATTCAAACTTGGTGCCTCTAGAGGCCAGAAGAGGGTGTCAGACCCCCTAGAGCTGGAATTACATATAGTTGTGAGCCGCTGTGTGGGTGCGGCAAGTCAAACCTAGGTCCTCTGGAAAAACAGCCAGTTCTCCAGCCCAGAGAGAATCTTTTTCTTTTTAATATTTAAAAATTCCATGTGTGTATGCATCTGAGTGGGTAGATCACATGTGCAGGTACCCATGGAAACCAGAATAGGGCATCAGATCCCTAGGAACCAGAGTTACAGAAGGTTGGGTGCTGCGAACCAAACATGGGTTCTCTGCAAGATCAGTGAGTGCTCTTCACCACTAAGCCATCTCTCCAGCCCCCAGGATCTTAAAAACAAATAATTAATTAATTTTAAAAAATCATGTATTAAACAGTGTGTGCTTTGCACTGTGCTAGACGCTAGAGAGTGCAAGGATAAATTGTGACAGTTATTCTTCCTGCCCCTCGGTGCTTGCATTTTAATTCTGGAAATGAATACACACATGAAACTGTCATGCAGACTGCTAAAGATTGCAGGGCAGCACATTAGTCATGGAGGGCTCCGAGCACTGCGATGTCACTGATAAGACTGGTAGCCTTACCGTCCACTCGCGTCTCAGCACCACCAGCTGGGGACCGAGGCTTTCGCATGCGAGCTTGTGTGCAGAGGGGTGGGCTCGACCTCTCAGTCACACACTTGGTCCTACACGTGACGAAGGTGCTTTGTTTGCACACGTGCATTTGGGGCAGATCCCCTATTTGTCTAACAGTTGAGTTCTAACTGTGGACCTTCTGCAGTTTCTGTAGGAGGGCAGAGGTGTTTTCCACACTTTGTTTACCTGGCAAGGCTCAAATCCCAAACCCTGTGCCCATTGGAGGAGAGAGCAGCTGAGGCCTCTCTGCCCCTCCGGCCGTGGCCGTCCTTGGGCTGCTCTGCTCCTGTGGCCCCCTGAGCCAGGAGCTGTAAGCCACAGGCTTCCAGGACTTATCTCCAGATTGGGGGCCTTCTTTTCCTTTCCAGCATCGGTAGAAGCCCTGCCCTTGATCTGCTGACACCTCAAGCTGAAAGGACTGCACTGCAGCAGAGGGGAGGGCAAGCCCATGCGGACCTGGGCCTTGCTGTGCCGTTTCTGCTTTCAGGCATTGAATCTCCTCAAGTTCCCTCTTTGAGTGACTTCTCGGAAGCCCTTTCAGACAGTTTCCATTTATGTTCAGCTCTGCAGTTGTAGCGGTTACCCGAGGAAGGGTTTGAACGGCTTGGAGTTGGAAATCTTGTCTTTTTACCCTGATGTAGCATATAGTTGATAAGAGTCATTGAAAATCCATTTTTCTTGTTTATAAAGGAACTTAAAATACTCGTCCTTGCTCGTTGTAAGGAGCCCCATCCTGCCCAGGTGCAAAGTGTCTTCTGGGCTCAGTACATGGCGAATGATAAGACCTGAAGTACCTGATATAATTGATCACAAGCCGTTTGGGCAGAATGGGGCCAAAGATGACCCTGGTTTTTGTATCACGGCCACACGGGTTTGACTCAATGCCCTGTTTCTGAAGACAACGCTGTTTTCGATGCAGTTGCAGGCCCACCAGACCTGGCACCGTTAGCTCTCAGGGTGTGGTGACACCTTTGCTATCCCAGCCAAGTAGGGACCTGGAGCCTCGACAGCAGGGTGCTTTGAGCCATCCTCTGGGTATTTGACAAGGGTGATGTCTATTAGATGAAGAAAGGCCTTTTTCAGGGACAGTAGCCTTAGGAAAGTTATCTTTCCCATCACCTGATGAGCCGTTTGAAGTCCAGCCTGGAATCTATCCCAGTGATTGCTGGCGTACAGCTCCTCGGTGATGAGGCACAGGGACTGCTAGCTGTGCCAGGCCAGCTCTCAGGTGGAGCTCCCACCCCTCATACACTTTGAATTATCTCCGCAGGTCTAATGCGCTCTCGGGTCCGGGGTGCAGACGCCGCCCAGGCCAAGGTCCTGACCTTCCTAGACAGTCACTGCGAGTGTAACGAGCGATGGCTGGAGCCACTCTTGGAGCGGGTTGCTGAGGTGAGCCTCTATCACACAGAGGGTTTGTGTTACGTACACTGGCTGCAGGTTTCCTTGTCACTAGGAAGGATGTGATGCCCCAGACGTTGTTTCACGATGTCCCATGGGTGCAGGACTGTCACTGCAACCAAAGACAGCTTTCATGGAGCTGGCAGAGGCCTGGCAAGATGAGGTGGCTGGTCACCTGCCACACACACAGGCATGTATGTGTGCACATGTGCATGCAAAGAGAAGCAAACAAGCTAGCAGAGTGCCCCAGCAGGCTTGTCACGTGACCGCTGGCCATGCTGAGGCACATTCCGCCTTCCGGAAGTGTCCGCACTGGTACTGTGTTTAGCCCAGTGTTGTTTTTCTTGCCCTCTGCTTGTCTTACTTTCTTTCCTTGCTGCTATGAAACTGCTTCCTTGGGGGCAATGAAGCAAATGAAAGGAAACAGGAGAGACGCTCTGCCCGCCACCATAGCACACGTAGCAACAGCAAGTCACAAAATACCGAGCAGCCAAGAGCTGTTAGAAGTCCAGTCTCTGCCCTTTACTGGTCTCAGGTGGCCGCTAGGTGAGGAGACTGGGCTTCAGGGGGTCTTCAGTAACATCCGGAATCACACAGGAGGCAGGGTCACCATTGAGCCCTCAGCCGGGCCCCTCTCTAACATACTCTCCTGTGTCTCCTCTCCCCCCACCACCCCCGTCCCTGCCATGTGTCTCCCAGCTTGGCCAGCTGAGGAGAGTGCGGGCCAATGCGATGGGTTCCTGTGATTCTCTTCTCATCAGAAGGAATGTAAAGATTAGTCTCGCATATCCAGGGCCAGCCTTATGGGAGCACAGGGGTGGGTTACGGAGTGATGCTCTAGTCTCCATGGTCCAAAGCTTGTTTTCCCATCCACCTGCAAGCAAGCAGGTGGGGCGGGGCTCTGTCATGCCCTTGGAGAGTGCTTCTGAGCTCTGCTCATCCTGTTGCTGGCCCTTCAGCTAACAAGCGTTCTCTTAGTAACTCAAGAGCCACACTCACTCTCATGAGCAGTCAGCATGAGGCAGCGCTGAGCAGGAAGGTCAGAGGAGGTAGGAGGCCTTGTGTTGGTGCTCACACAGTGAGCTCTGTAGAAGGTAGCCATGGTCGGTACAATAACAGAGTTGAGTTGGGAAATGGAAAGTCCAGCCAGCTGCTGTGAGGTGATGAAACCCCTTCCTCTCATGCCAGTTGTACCTGAAACCGTCCCTGGCTTTGTAGTGTGGACACTTGAGCCATGAGTTCCTTCCTGAGCTTCGCTGGTGCAGCTCACGAGAGGGCAATCTCCCCTCGGAGCCACTGCACAGCCCAGGTCTGTGACAGGGAGAAGAGGCAGCAGAAGTATCCAGTCAGCTGTCCCCTCTCATGCCGCCACCCTGCACACCCTTGGGACAGTGGTGTCTGTTGGGAAGGCCTGTTGGGATGGCAGCTCTTGCTTCGCTGGGGTCGTAACTTACAAGTATCTTTCCTTCCTTTGTCCCCCTCAGGACAGGACCCGGGTTGTATCCCCCATTATCGATGTCATTAACATGGATAATTTCCAGTATGTGGGCGCCTCTGCTGACCTCAAGGGTGGTAGGTGTCAGCCTTGATTGGTCCACCCACTGGCTGGTCCTCTGACCATTGCTGTCTCATGATCAGCTGCGACAGTGATAGCGGAGCTCACACTGTGATGTGGGCTCTGACTGGTTCCTAACAGAAAGGACTGGACATGTGTCCCTAGCAACCCCCCCCCAACCGTCTCTCTTTCTTTCTCTCTCACACACACACACTTTCTCTCCCTCCCTCTTCTCTCTCTTCCTCTCTCTTCTCTCTCTCCTCCCTCCCCTCTCTCTCCCCTCCCCCCTCCTCCTTCCCCTCCCTTTCTCCCTCCCGGAGCTGCTGTTACTAAAGCTAGGAGAATCTGTAGTTACCCCTGGGATTGGAGCAGAGGAGCCTCTACCCACTGGTGGGCTGGCCTGAAAGGCTCCAAAGCTGAGACCAGCAAGAGGCAGGGCCTGAGACACTCCATAGAGCCAAGGACTGGCTGACTGGGCCTGGAACCTGTCTCTGTGTCCTCTGACAGGGCCAGGCTTCCTCTTGTAGCCTGCATGCCCAGCCAGCCTGCCAGTTTGCCGCCCTGGAGTCCTGCCATCCTGCCACTGGCCCGTCACCGCCCACCCACCAGGCAGCAGTTCTACCTTTGTATTCAAGTCTGAATGCAGGCCCTTCCTTCCCAGCCGCCCAGCCACAGCCTGCTTCACCAGTGGGTGGCCTTTGTGTGAATGGACCAGTGTCTTGTAGGGCCACACAGCCTACAAATGTTACCTTCTGGTACTGCTCTAGGGACCCAAGAGAAATTTGTTCAAGCTTCTCCTTTGCCTCTTAGGAATTGCCGAGGCTCCAGTGCTTCTCTGGTGGGAGGGAGACTGCAGTAGACATAACTGTGGGGTCACTGCTACACACAACGTGGAGCAAGTTATACTGTTCCCTGATCTAGCCCCTAACTCACAAACAGCAAGGGGTAGGGTGGCCTAAGGAGCTAAGCTGGCCAGGAACCCAAGCTCCTCCTGCCTTAGCATCTCATGAGCGCTGCTAAGATTACAGGCCTGCACTGTGAAACACAGCATGTCAGATTGTGGGAGCAGTTTTAAAGTTAGTCCTGGTCTAGGCCTGAAGAACCATGGGTCCCACAGAGACGCTATGTGCTGCGCTGTGGTTCTGTGAGCCAACTGTGATTCATCTAGCTCTGACTCGCCCCCCAGGTCCACAAGCCTGTGTGCACAGAGCAGCCCTGTCCCCAGATCCCCAGGCCTGTGTGCACAGCCCTTGTAGGTGCAATGGCATCACACAAACACCAGTCCTCGTGTTTCACGTTTGTTCTCACATTTGAAGATTAGAAAACCCCAGCCAGGCATGGTGGCACATGTGTGCAATCCCAGAACTCAGGGGGCCGAGGCAGGAGGATTGCTACAAGTTCAAGACCAACCTGGGCTATATAGCTATACCCTACGTTAAAAAAATAAAAAAGGTTAGAGGGGCAAGAAAGCTGGTTCACAGGGCCAGAGTACAGTCCCTAACACTCAGGTGACCTATAACCCCAGCTCCAAGGGCTCCAGCCCTCTCTTCTGACTCCACGGGCACCCACACCCATGTGCACATAACTGCACACAGTCATACCTTTAGTTTGGAGTTTTTAGAGGAAAACTCAGAGCCCTGTTTGTTTTGGAGAGCTGAGAAGATTTCACTGTCCTTCACACCCACCAGCTACCACGTTCTCCTCCCCCGTCCCCTCCTCCCTCCCCCTCGTTCTTTTCTTCTCCCCATCGTGGTTGTTTGGTTGGTTGGCGGTGAGTTCCATCCACATGAGCTCATTGGCAACTACTCGGGTGGGAAAGCCAGGAGTGAGCGACCGTCTCTTCTCATTGCCGTTCTTTTCTGGGCTGGCAGGTTTTGACTGGAACTTGGTGTTCAAGTGGGATTACATGACACCAGAGCAGAGGCGATCCCGGCAGGGGAACCCAGTTGCCCCTATAAAGTAAGTGCAGCCTATTGCAGGAAGCCCTCCTAGGAGAGCCCAGACTCCAGCCCCTGTTGCAGTATGCATCCAGGACAGTGAGGCTCTGTGCCTCCCACCCTCTGGGTTCCTGGCCTCCCTTCAAGACCAACATCTGCCACCAGGTCACACAGTGAAGGAACTTAGGTCCTTTTCCTCAGTCACTAGCTCCCAGGGCATCTCTGCTGGTTCTGTGTTGGCTCCTGTTTATAGTGAATGCTATCTGTAGCAGAGTGGAACTGTATGCCATGGCCTTAAGTGTTACTTCTGTGGTTCTTAGAATTACCTTGTAAGTTGAGGCATGTAAAAGTCAAGGGTCCCAGCCTCTGTGGGACCCCAAGCAGTGACTAGAGGCCAGTGGAGGAATGAAAGACCCCTTTGAGAGTGCAGCAGAGGACAGAGGTCCAGCCTGTGGTATGGTCTAACCTTGCCCTTGCTCCCTCATCTTCTCAGAACTCCGATGATCGCTGGCGGCCTCTTCGTGATGGACAAGCTCTATTTTGAAGAGCTGGGGAAGTACGACATGATGATGGACGTGTGGGGAGGAGAGAACTTGGGTATGTGTGCCCCTCCCCCGCCCAGGCCCCAACTGCACCAAAGTGTGGGAGGCAGGGTGTCATGTCAGCATTTAGGGAGGCCCAGAGAAGCCAGCCCCTCCGTGGACAACCCACCTCCTACACACCTGACCACGGGGATGACAGTAAGACGTGTGCCTCCTGTCGGGTCATCCCTGCACAGACACCAGATGCTGTCACCTCCTTTGACCTAGGGGTTCTCTCGGTTTTCTGAATACATGCCTCCCAAACTGAGAAATAAGCTGTCTCAGGCTCTGGTTAACAGTAGGGTGCTAATGGGGTCAGGCAGCTGCTGGTTTGCCTAAATGTAATCGTGCATGTCACATGGATGGGCTCTGATATTCAGACCCTTCTCCACTACTTTTAGGAATAATAATTATTATTATTATTATTATGTTTTTAATGACCCTTGGAGATCATGTTTGCCCAGGAATGAGACATGGACGCTGCACAAGTGGCGTTCTGCGCAAGTGTCTTGCGTGACAGATGAAAAGACTCTACTTAGCTTGTTCAGTCTTTGCTCCCTTTACTTGAGGCCTTTGATTTCAAGTGCTTGTCATTCACAACGGGCTCCTCTCACTATCAAGAGTTTAGTTTCCTTCGTCCTTACGCAGTTGTGCCCTGGGAGGAGAGGGGACCAGGACAAGGAGGGAAAGCCACATTGCTGTCACTTTGAGTGGGTTTTCTTGTGACAGAGACTTTGATAGCTTCTGTTGGATTAAAAGAGCAGCTTCAGCTAGCCTGTCTTTCGAATGTGTTCTTTGAAGTTGAAGTTGGTGGAGACGTTTCATCTGGTAGGACAGCTCTGCCCAGCATGATGAAAGCCACTGCCACCTCTGGCTCCGTGGGGAGAAGGACAGGGTGGAGAGTCCGGCTCCTTTCCAAGTTGCAGTGCGGTGTTGGGCTTGGGTGGAGTTTTGTGAGCAAGAAAGGCTTTGAGGTAGTGAACCTGAAAGGTCCCTGAGCCTCTTGCACTGTAGGTTCTAACAGCTGGAGCCACCCAGTGGGCCAATGTGTGTCATGGGCTCAGGAGACCACATCTCAGGGACCTGAGAGCACAGAGTGACAGACATAGTCAGCCTCCCTCCTGTGTGTCTTGCTAAGATTAGGGCAGGTGACTGTCCCTGGTCACTACCCTGGAAACTTGGTTGATATCTGGACCTGCTGATACATGAGAGAAATAGGCAGGGACTCTTTTTTTTTTCCCTGAAGGAAAGCCCAGTGCATCCTGGTACTCAGTCAGTTGACAGTAAGTAGCGTGGAGGACCGTGGTCTGTGCACACATCTCCAGCTGACAGTTGCTAAGATACATGTGGTCTTAGTGTGGGAGGTGTCTGCTTTCAGACCAAGAGTCACCATTGGGAGACCTCTTGACCCACAGAGCTTTCCATGCGTGTTCCGTCTTGGTGTGCTGTGGAGGCGGCCTGTCCAGGATGCCCCAGTGTCTCCTCTATAAAAGCTCCAGGTCCTGCTCTGCAGAGGCACCCCTCATGGGTCTCCCCCCCCCCCCCCAGCAGTTGAAAGTGAGGCATGGTAGCTACCCACGGCACGGGGACAGCAACTATGAGTTCTGATGGTTACCAACTTCCCTTCCTGTCAGAGATCTCATTCCGAGTGTGGCAGTGTGGTGGCAGCCTGGAGATCATCCCGTGCAGCCGCGTGGGCCACGTGTTCCGGAAGCAGCATCCATACACGTTCCCCGGTGGCAGCGGCACTGTCTTTGCCCGGTAAGACATGAAAGGCCAGCCCAGATGTCTGCTGTCTGCTCAGAAGACCCTGGTACTGTGTGGGGACAGTGTTCCTTGATAGGCACGGCCCCTGAGTTGAGGAATAGCGACTCGCATGCCAGCTGGGATTCCAGTGAGGGGAGCCGGCTCAGTGTGCCCCACAGAGGTCTCAGGAAGAGGGAGAAGGGGCGTGGCAGAGGAGGGTGATAGCTGGAGTTATCCTAACTGGGACATCCGGGGGTGACTTCCATTGGATGGTCACAAAAACCTCAGAGGGAGAGCCTGGGTTTGTGCTGTATCACCACTCACGGTGTTAAGAACCACTCAGGGTTGCGTTCGCCCATCACGTACTGCAGTAAACAGTGCTACTGCTGGGTTATCACAAGGAGCTGCATTGCTAACTAACTGTCCGGGTGCTGATACATCTGGGACCCCCGTGTCAGCCCCTGCTAAGGGCTGTCCTGATGCCCCACGTAGTGAAGTTAGGGTAAGATGTGAGGATGAGGCACAGAGGAACAGTTCCAGTCTGGTAACAACAGAGTCCCACGGCCTGGCCACTGCTTCAGGCTCCTACCTCTCAGTGTTATCTGATGCAACTCAATTTGAACCTGAGTTCTGGAGAGCAGACGTTGAAATCCTCTCAGAAAGCAGGTCATATTGCACTCCAGCCAGAGGACATCAAGGCTCATAACTGATGGATTACCAATCAGCAATAGATGTTAGGAAACAAACGAAAACCAAAAGGCCGCTTGGTCCAACTAGATTTTCCCTGGACATTTTTCCCAGTTCTGACATTGTAGCACACACCTTTAATCCCCGTGCTCAGAAAGCAGAAGCAGGTGGATGTCTGTGAGTTTGAAGTCAGCAGAGGCTAAGACGGTGAAGCCCTGTCTTAACCAAAAACCTGTGAGTCAGACCTCACAGGGCAGACAGACAGCAAAACCCATAAGCCAGATGAAATACTTCTAATGCTCATCTGGTCAGTACCATGGGGATGAGAACTTGGGCTAACGGGGACAGGCTGAGGGCAGGGGCGGTCCCAGGACATGGCTCCACCCCTACCTTTAACCACGACCCCCAGTAATGCGGCTATATTTTGACTCTGCCTAGGAAGGTGGCTAGTGGTCAGTAGGCCAGTAAGTCAGAGCCTTCCAGATCTCATCAATCTGCTGCTCATAGACACACCGGGACCCAGAGGTCTGTGTCTGTCATCTGGGTGCTTCTCAGTGCACAGACCTACTCATCTGTGAGGGTGTGCTCCACAGCCACCCCGCAGGGCTACTAGGTTTTCCATTATCAACTGAAATGAGGACATTTCCACATGCGTACCATTCCTGGTTATCAACCTTGAGGTAAATTCTGGAATTAGCACCAGGAACCTAAGGATGCACACATTTACAGTGTCCGCCCCTCCCCCATTCGGGGACGACGGGAATATTTGTCACTTTATGGGGAAGACGGAGGCTCCAGGTGGAAATGCATTTAGTAATTACAGCTCAGACAGTGTGACAGGTTGAGCATTCAGAAGACCTTACTGCAGAGAAAATGATTCACCTCCAGGGCGGCCACTGCAAGAGGATGGTGGGCCATGTCTCCCCTCGCCTGAGCAGAGGGTCTATCTGCGGCTACTTGTGCTTACGGCGACCTTTCCTAACTGTCACGGAAGCAAGCTCTCTTTATGCGCTAGAGCTAAGGACAGCAAGTCTCTGCAGGTCTGGGGCATCACGCTCCCACTTCTGCTGCCGTTTCTAATCTGCACATGATGATACCTCCCTCAGAGAAGCAGCAGAGGGAATTAGGGGAATTAGTTCACTTTCCCAGCATGCCAGTGGTGCCATATCCACTCACGCCGTGGAAAACTGGGGTGACCAGAGTGCCATACCATGGTTTCTACTAGAGGCCCCTTCTCCGTGGTGCAGCAGAGATCGTGGCGTACGAGACCGTCAGTACGTCTGTGCCATCCTGCTCCTGCTCCAGGCTGACTCGTGCTGAGTGATGTGACTTCAGCTGAGCACTTCCCACAGACCTTGAGGTAGCTGCAGCTGCACCATGCCACTCTGGAAGCACCGTCATTCATACTCCCACAGACGGACAGGGACAGGTGACTCCGGGGAAAGGATGGGAGTTACAGCTCAGGATGGCTTACTTTGTTTTCAGGAACACACGCCGGGCAGCTGAAGTCTGGATGGATGAGTACAAACATTTCTACTACGCAGCGGTGCCTTCTGCACGAAACGTGCCCTATGGGAAGTGAGTACCATCCCCCTATCTTTCTAATAGGGACACTGGCAGAGGTGGGGATAGCTGCCACCCTGTCCTCCTAGTGGGGACCCTGGCAAAGGTGGGGATAGCTGCCACCCTGTCCTTCTAGTGGGGACCCTGGAACAGGTGGAGATAGCTGGCACCCTGTCCTCCTGGTGGGGACCCTGGAACAGGTGGGGATAGCTGGCACCCTGTCCTCCTGGTGGGGACCCTGGAACAGGTGGGGATAGCTGGCACCCTGTCCTCCTGGTGGGGACCCTGGCAGAGGTGGGGATAGCTGCCACCCTGTCCTCCTGGTGGGGACCCTGGCAGAGGTGGGGATAGCTGCCACCCTGTCCTCCTGGTGGGGACCCTGGCAGAGGTGGGGATAGCTGCCACCCTGTCCTCCTGGTGGGGACCCTGGCAGAGGTGGGGATAGCTGCCACCCTGTCCTCCTGGTGGGGACCCTGGAAGAGGTGGGAATAGCTGCCACCCTGTCCTCCTGATGGGGACCCTGGCAGAGGTGGGGATAACTGGCACCCTGTCCTCCTGGTGGGGACCCTGTCTGAGGTGGGGATAGCTGCCACCCTGTCCTCCTGGTGGGGACCCTGGAGCAGGTGGGGATAGCTGGCACCCTGTCCTCCTGGTGGGGACCCTGGCAGAGGTGGGGATAGCTGCCACCCTGTCCTCCTGGTGGGGACCCTGGAACAGGTGGGGATAGCTGGCGCCCTGTCCTCCTGGTGGGGACCCTGGCAGAGGTGGGGATAGCTGCCACCCTGTCCTCCTGGTGGGGACCCTGGCAGAGGTGGGGATAGCTGCCACCCTGTCCTCCTGGTGGGGACCCTGGCAGAGGTGGGGATAGCTGCCACCCTGTCCTCCTGGTGGGGACCCTGGCAGAGGTGGGGATAGCTGCCACCCTGTCCTCCTGGTGGGGACCCTGGCAGAGGTGGGGATAGCTGCCACCCTGACCTCCTGGTGGGGACCCTGGCAGAGGTGGGGATAGCTGCCACCCTGTCCTGGTGGGGACCCTGGCAGAGGTGGGGATAGCTGCCACCCTGTCCTCCTGTGGGGACCCTGGAACAGGTGGGGATAGCTGGCACCCTGTGTCTTCCTTTCCTCCAGTATTCAGAGCAGGCTGGAGCTCAGGAAAAAGCTGGGCTGCAAGCCCTTCAAGTGGTACCTGGACAACGTCTACCCGGAACTGAGGTAAGTCCTGGGGCCTGAGTGCACTCTGTGACTGCTGAGGAACAAAAGTGACTAAGGAGTCCGCAGGGACTTGATGCTTGCAGTGAGCGAGGCTGGGAGCTGGCTGCCAGGGAGAGCACATGGTCCCGCCCCACAGGTGCCCCCTCCTTTGCAGCTACCCTTGCTCTGGGAGAACCTGGGAGAACCCCGAAGCACCGGATTTGGTTTGTCCCTTCTTTAGAGGTGGACTATGGAGGCAGAGGCCGTCTCCCCGTGAGCACACTCCTCTCCACAGCTCCCTTCAGCTGCTCCTGCCTTCTTAGTGTAGAGTAGCATTAACTGTGATGGCGTCCCAGCTCCTACCCCAACACTGCTCCTCCCTGTGAGCTGGCACAAGCTCTGTCCTGGGGATGCCAATGGCTCCAGTGGAGGACCAGCGGGTCTCTGGCCACAGGTGCTGCCAGATCGTTCCCATCCTGAAGGACCCGCCCATTTCCTCTTTCCACACAGGAGAACCAGTTGAGGTTTAGAGTATGGCCCTTCATCAGGAGACCACAGCCAGTGCCTCTCAAAGGTGAGGCCAGGCTCTCATCTCCTTCTTAAACACACAACTCCCCATACACTCCATCCATCTGTGTACATTGGACCACATAACAAATCCCACAGGCTGGGCCCTCCTGGGCAAGGTCTCATCTGTTGAGAAATAGGAAGAGTCAGATGCGACCTCTGTGAGTGGCTTTCTAAGGGACAGCCAACAGCTCAGCTCGTTAGTAACTCTCCCTTACCAGAAATGAGGGAACATCTCCCATTTACTCTTTTGAGATGGAGGGGCGTGGCAGGGAAGGTTCACTCTGAGGCCCAAGCTGGCCTCAAATTCTCACAGAAATCCTCCCTCAGCCTTCTGGATGCTAGGATTACAGGCATGTGCCATCATGCCTGGCCCATTGAATAGTCTTAAAGAGTTAGGAATCCAGAGACTGGGGCCACATCATGTCGGGGTGACATGAAGCTGTCCTCTGCTGTCTAATTTGAGACCACGTGCAGAGGCCGTGGTGAGCAGGAAGCACAGGGCTGTGGAGGTGACCTTGGCTCTTAACAATGAACGACTTCCAGGGTTCCAGATCACCAGGACATAGCTTTCGGGGCCTTACAGCAGGGAACCAACTGCCTGGACACCTTGGGACACTTCGCGGATGGAGTTGTTGGAATTTATGAGTGTCACAACGCTGGAGGAAACCAGGTAGGTGGGGAGCATGCTTGCCTGCAGACCCAGAGGCCTCATCTAGACACCCTGGGCTCTGTAGGAAGCCCCGGCCCTGCCAGCAGCCTCAGAAACAGCTGCGATGTTGCAGGTATTGAATGACGCCTTGAGCAGCTGGCTCATCCGCTGTGGGCTGTTCTGCACTGGCGAGGTACTACTGAGGTGGCATCAGCACCTGTTGTCTAGGCTGTGACTTCCTGCCAGCTTTGTCGTCCCTGCAGAGTCTGCTACCATGTACTGCACCTGCCTCTGCACCCTGTTTGTCTCTGATGGGTACCTGCTTAGTGTGTGCTCAGCTTCAGCCTCCTCAGGTCAAGGGTCAGTGCCTGATGGTGAAGACCAACAGATGTTGGGTTCTGATCCTTGGCAGGCTTGGTGATTGGCACAGTTTATACCACTCAACCCTGGGTACTTCACCCCACAGGCCATCTGGGGTCCATGAGCCCCTCCTCAGTGCTAGAAATGTTGTAGAACTATAGCTAGCAGGCACCTGAGATGTGCCTACTGTGAACTAAGTCTTCAGTTTTATTTAACTATATCGAATTTAAATCCAAGCTGCCACCTGTGGCTGGTGGCTGACACTCCAGTGCTTGGAGGGGACCCAGAGGCAAAGGTGACACCAGCAGGAGTCCCCACTGTGACTGACTCAGGTGCTGCAAGGATAGGGTTCGCCCTTCCTGACTCTGGCACGGGGCAGGCAGCATAGATGGGCGCTGTTACCTGGTGTCCAGCTGTGCCTCAGCAGCACGCAGGAAATGAAAGAATGATGGCCATACTTTTTAAAGGATGGCAGCTCATAAAAGCTTTTCTTAGATATTTTACAAATTCAGGTTGCTGAAGGTCCAGCACAAGGTGGCCAGCTCTGCTTCATGTGTAGCCAAGTCAGGTTTTTGGAGTTGAGTGTATTTATTACCCATCTTAAAATAATGAAGTACACAGTATCCACATGTGACCTTCCTGGCCAGCCACATCTGTCAAATGAAGACAGTCTAGACCCTCGATGCTCAGAGGTCCTTGTGACTCTCCTGACCACAAGTAG
Organism: Mus caroli; assembly: GCF_978045245.1. Lineage (NCBI taxonomy): Eukaryota > Metazoa > Chordata > Mammalia > Rodentia > Muridae > Mus > Mus caroli. The sequence goes on along the minus strand of NW_028227265.1, from coordinate 4,954,904 downwards.
GTGTGTCTCCAGCTGATGCCCACACATAGGTGTGGTTGGGAGGGGTTCTGGGCTTCCACATCTACAGCAGCAGTAGACCAGGGACATGGAGTTGCATCTCCACACCCTGGCACATCTGGAAGGAAGCACACTGGGTAGAGCAGACAGACTGTAGCTAAGCTACCCACCACCCTTCACTGTGGAGACAGAACAGCCTAAGAGAGAAGGGTCCTTCTACTCACATCCCACGGGGTACATCATGGCATGGAAGGATGAGGAAGCCAGCTACCTTGTGTCCACAGTCTGGAAGTAGACAGAAAGTGAGGCTGACTTCAGAAGGGCCTGCCCCAGTGACTCAGAATGCAGTCACCTTCTGTGAAGAACTTCCAGCAGCACAGAGGAACTCATTCCACGGCAGGGATAGAGACAGAAAGAAAGATCCATCAGGCCATCCTCTTTCTCCAACCTCTCTGACTCTCTGTGCTTCTACCCCCATCCCCCCTCTCCCTCACTCTTCTCCTCCCCACCCCCACACCTCCTGCACTTCTCAGAGTCAGGAGCCCTCATGTCCCAGTGGCAGCCCTGAAGTTTCACTGTCAGCAGACTACGTGCTTATAGATAGCAAGGCTTCCCTGGCTCACCACTTCTGGCCTTGTGGCAGTCTTTGTAGCCCTTACAGAATACATTCATGCGTCTTCCGTTTTCCCTTCTGAGGAACACAGGTCAGTGGAGCCAGAGAAGAGACAAGAAGCCCCAGGGCCTGGGCAGCTCAGTGTCCCTGTGGTGGGATGCTGGGCTCACTGAGGCCTCCACTCCTGGATCCTGAAGGCCCTGAGTGGGTGGCTGTTCTTAAGTGACTTTAGGAAGCCCTGCCTTCTGGCTATACATGGGACCCTCTACCTGGCCACTGCCGCTCATAGCGATGTCACTCCCTCTCTGTCCCCAGGCTTCCAAGCTTGTACATGATCTGTGTGGTATTCAGAGGCAGTTGACAGCCCTGTCCTCTGTGTACACATGCAGTGCATGTGTTCGGATTGCTAAAAGCACAGGCAAGGATATTTACATGCATTCTGACCCAGTTTTCTTGTCTGCAAAGCGTGCTTGTGCGTGCGTACACACACACACACACCTCATGCAGCTCTTGTGCAGAGGCTTGAGACAGTTCAGCACATGGTGAGCATCCAGTTAGGAGCCATGCTGTGTGTTGATGCTTAGACTGCTCCTGCAGAGTTAGAGGACTTTGTGAGTTCCCATAGACTTCAGCCATGTAGATAATTGCCAAAAGCTACAATGTATCATTTGTGGAGTTTTTACAGATTCAGCCTACATTCATAAATCTGTTTCCAAAGCAGAGTCATTCCAAAACGATATGGGAGGACTTGTGGGATAGAGCCAACGGCTGACCGGATCTCTACCTTGGACTTTGAGCTAAAATGCTTAACACAGTTACCTATCACAGCATGCCAGTCACTCTGATATAGCTCATTTTAGTCTCTGCATTAACTTTTCTTGCTGCTCTGACCAAATACTTAACAGAAATAACTTGAGGCTGCATTTATTTTGGCTCCTGGATTGAGAGTACAGTCAGTCCAGCATAACTGGACTTGCCAGCCAGAGTGGCCTCCAGCTGAGGTGGCAGGAGTGTGCACTTCTCCAGCCTCCCAGAACAGACCTACCAGCTGGGGCCCACGTGTGCCCACCAAAACATAGCGGTTACCAAGGTTACACCTTAGCAGCCAGATGTAGCTTTGTCCCTCAGCCGGGAGCATCCGGCCGGCTCTGAGTTACCCCTGGGGCCGGAGTCAAGTTTCCCACATGACTGCAGCTTGACTTGGGGTGTATCTCTGACTTGGGGTGTATCTCTGACTTGTGGTCTCTCCCAGGAATGGGCCTTGACAAAGGAGAAGTCGGTGAAGCACATGGACCTGTGCCTTACTGTGGTGGACCGTTCGCCTGGGTCACTCATCAGGCTGCAGGGCTGCCGGGAGAACGACAGCAGACAGGTGCGTCCAAGGTCCCAGGCTTTCATAGCATCAGCAGTGATGAGGGCCATGTGCTTAGCCACCTCACACCCATGGTCCAGTTCATCCCCGCTGGAGGTCTCATGTCACATGGTCCCAGGCTCCTTTCCTTCTTCATGCCACAGAGCGCTTTATGTGAAATTGCGTCATTTCTTAAGCAAAACATTCATAAGTTGCTTGTTCTCCTGCTTAACTTTACAAAAGTTCTAATCTGGATGGTTAACAAGATGAGCATGGGTGGACACAAAGACCTAGCTGCAGGGTAGCCCATATTCTACTGAAAGTGGACTTTGGGCTTTGACTCTGGATCTTCTCCATAGCTGGCAGTTATGTAGTATGTTTTCCTGAGGTTTGGGGCCACAGCAGCCTCCTCAGCTCCCTGTCAGTCTCCTTCATAAAGGGAGTGGCCACTCACCTGCGGTGCCCTGGGCTGTGTGGCTGAGCACTGGGGGGTACCACTTGTCTTACTCCGAGCTTACAGTGAGATCAGAATCTTAACCCTGGTAACAGTTGAGCCTCTCTGTATATTGCTTCTTCCGTGGACCAGAGCTTATTGCAAGCCTTGGAAGCCAGTTCTGTCTGGCATATTCTCTGGGGATCTTGGACAAACCACCTTCCTAAGCCCTGCAGTGACAATCACAGTGCAAGCACTAACAGCCCTTCTAACTTGCTACAGGGGAGTGTAGCCAGTCTTCCCACAGTCCCTCCCCAGAAGACAAATGTAGGGGGAAACTGAGGCACGAGGGCCACCAGAGCACGGCTCAGCATCCTTCCATCCCCCTGATTGCACAAATGGAAGCAGAGGCCCAGGCTCCCCACCTACCACCACCTAGCAGGTGGTATGGGGCCACAGTCAGCGTCCAGTTCCTGTTTAGATCCTAGGTGTCGGAGAAATGCTTGCAAAGGGTCCTGTCTCCCCAGTCCATCCCTAAATCTATTCCCATACCTGAGTGCCATGTCCCTGCTCCCAGAGTACCCTGTGTTCACTCTCTAAACATCAGTTAGTGCAGTTTATAACTTGAGTCAGACCCTATAGAATAAGATTGTAAATGTTGAACCAGGGAAGACCACTGTCCCCTGGACCCACCTAAAACACAGCCAGGCCTTGCGACTGTAAGTCAGTGGTAAAGTGAGACTTTGGTCTGGTCTATTGACCTTTAAGGAAGAGGAAATAGAAACACCCGTCCCATGTTCTGTGGGGTCCTTAACTGAGCTTCTAAGACAGGGACGGCTTGGGCGATGAGTCCAGCCTCCAGCTGTGGAGATGTGGGAGCGCTGCTCCAGTAAACCCACCACACTGCGGCATCCCATCAGGTGGATGCCAGCGTTGAAGACCACCTTCCAGGGACAGCTGGGGGTGACTTCATTATTTTCTTAGCACCCTCTGTCTAGTGGATGCTTCAACACATGACAGACAGCCCCCACCCCAGGAGCCAAAATCAGAGTACGTTCTCTCCGCACGCTTTGTCAGACTCTAGGCATGCTTTCCATGACAAGGAAGGGGACACCAGAAAACGGACAGCAGCGGGGACAGGCGGTGCAGGTTGGCAGAACCTCTCTCAGGGTGACTGCCCCTGACTCCCACAGTTGGCATCTGATGAGCAGGTGGAAAATACTCCGAGGGCTGAGAGAGCCACTCACACACACACCCATGCCCCCCACACACACCCATCCCCGTTGCTTGTGGCAGGTTACCCTCATGCTGCGGGTCCTGCTTTGCTGCCCCCTGGCCCGCCACTGAGAGGCAACTCCTTGGCCTGTCTCTGTGGCACCGCACTGTCTGGCCAGTGAGAACATTGTGCTTCCTGGCACGTGTATGTGTGCATTTGCACAGACAAAAGGGGAGGGGAGGCAAGAGTGAGAAAATCTCATTCCACCGTGTCAGAGGGATTTTTCAGAAATACTTACTCCAAGGAACCTTATCGCATGTATAAAACATTAACTAGAGCCACAGACCTTGTTAATGAGAAAGGAGCTGTGGGGAGAGAAAGGAAAGTACGTGGGATTTTAAAATGAAAGCATAAATGTCTAGGATGTAAGTGATGTTCCTATCCCTTGCTAAACAGCAGGGTCAGAGTGCCTCAGACTTCTTGAGGCTGTTAGGCCTCTGTGCATGGCGGACTGGGTCGGTCGAGTGTGCTAGCATTCGGAGGAACATCATGGAGGTGGCATGTGCTCCAAAAGTGACACGTGAAGCATGGGGCACGGGGGCAGCCGGGATTCAGGAGCAGAGAGAAAGAGGATGGAGGGCCGGAGAGATGGCTCAGCCGTTAAAGGCTAGGCTCACAACCCAAAATGTAAGAGAAAGAGGATGGAAATAGCAGGTGTTTGCCCGCAGACCCTATGCTGCCCTCAACGCCTCCCCCTGCTGTGCTCTCTCTGTTGCAGAAGTGGGAGCAGATCGAAGGCAACTCCAAACTGCGACACGTGGGCAGCAACCTGTGCCTGGATAGCCGCACTGCCAAGAGCGGAGGCCTGAGTGTGGAGGTGTGTGGCCCGGCCCTGTCACAGCAGTGGAAGTTCTCACTCAACCTGCAGCAATAAGAGGCCCCCGGGGCCCAACGTCCACCCGCACACCGGCCCAGTTTGGTGATCACCTAATTATGTTTCTGAAACTTTCCGCAAAACTATATACCTCAGTGTTCCATCACGGTCTGAAAGTCTTAAGTCTCAAGTCTTCAGCGAGGCATGAGCTGGGCACACAGCAGTGCAGAAGAGGAAAGGAGCCCCTGGGGCTCAGGACAGAGGGTCCCTCCCAAGGCTGGTGCCCTCTGCCTCCCTCTCTCTGCTTCCTGCTCACACCCCAGCACTGGCCGGAACAAGTGGGCAAGCAGCAATCATGTTTATATCTCAGACAGAGGAAGCAGGGGCAGGCGCCCCACAGCGAGAGCTCGCCAATCTCCACTCTGTTTTACCTATTCAAAATTGTGTGTGTGTGTGAACCAGGCATGGTGGCCAGTGCCTGTAATCCCATCACTCAGGAGGCTGAGGCAGGCAAGGCCCTGTCTAAGGAAAAAAAAAATGATTTCCACAAAGCTGGCCTTTCCTTGTCTGTCCCTGCACCCGGGCTCAGCTGGCCTCCCAGCCACGTCCCCTCTTCCGTTGACATACTTGCTGTATTTGAACGTGAACTTTCCTCTGGTGGACACTAAATAAGAGATAAAGAGAATCATGGTCTGTTCCCTACACTTCCCCAACATCATCTTGTGAACCCCGCAACTCAGCGCAGCCCAGAGCAAAGGTGCATCTCTGCCTCTGGGGCCTCACCAGCCGGCCCACGCTGCTCCTCCAGTAGGGGCATCCCCAAACCACTGGCCCCACCCACAAGCGTCAATGTTTAACTTCAGCAAGGGGATCGCAGCTGGGTTAGAAAGTCTGCTTTGTGCCCATTGTCATCTGTAAAACTAAATAGGTCACCTCTTTTGGCAAGTATTGCTTTGGGTTTTCTTTTAAAATTAGATTTCTTTTCTTTAGGAAAACTCAACCCCACAGCTTCTAACTAATGTGAGCCAGCAGGACCCTACTGCCTTGTGACAGACCAGGGACACTGGACAGCTGTCACCCGCTATCCCTAGGCTCATAGTGGTTCGAGACCCTGTATGTTGGGTCTTTGGTACTAAGCTGCCGGCAGAGCACAGAAGAGCAGCTCTTCAGCCTGTGGGTGGACCCCACGTGTCTGTAGCCCTGGTGTGGGGAATACCCCCGGTACATCCACAGGCAACTGCAGGAATTATGGGTAGAGTTCAGATCACAAGGCCTGCGCACTCACACTGAGGACCTAGGCCTGTGTTAGCCACAGAGGTGACCTGGATGTGGGGAAGTGACACCTGGTGGGCTGCAAGCATCATACGTGCTCATCTCGGGTGTCCCAGAGATCTCGGGAACCAGCAGAGTTCCAGGTGGTCGGAGGGCCTGTAGGTGAGTGCTGTGCCCCCCCGCCTGCTCCGGAAGGGGGGTAGCTGGTTTCTTCTACCTGAGGGCTCCATGTGTGTACTCGCCATGACCACGGACCCTCTGCGAAGGCCTGGCCAGGTGCTGACCCTCTGTCTTTCTACCCCTGCCAAGCAACCAACAGAAGATACATTGTAACAGACAGGGTGCCCACGTGTCTAATTAAGTTCATACAATGTCCACCTTCCAACGTAGGCTCTGGGAACTGTCACTCCCAGGTACAGGTGCAAAGCTGTCAAGGACAAGGCAGGAGTTTGCTGGAGTCCAGTCACAACGTCCTTTGCTAACCCTGACACCTCTGCACTATTTCTATCAGAGTGACTCCACAGATGTGAGACAACAATGGGGTGTCCCAACCACATGTGTACCCCACCCCACCCTGTGGCCTCTTAACCTTTGTACCATCTGATTGTCTGGCCACCAGGGTGCCAACTCAACCCAGCTCCGAGCAGAGGGGGTGTGGGCAGGGCCCATCGGTGAGCCATGTTTACATGACAGTGTGCCAAAGTGACTCGCCGAGCTTGTATTGCTTTGTAGTCATCTGGGCTATCCCACCCTCCCAACTCCTGTTTTTAAAACTAAAAACTCCCAGGAGCCCTGGGCGCACACAGGCAAAGGTGGCTGTCTTCTGTGGTGGTCCTTGAGTCTCCGTGAAGCTGAAAATGATGGTGTCTGTGAGTATGTTTTGCAAATTCAAAATATAGTTTGGTAATTTTTTTTCCAGTTGATTTTTAAAAAAACAAAAAACTGCTGTACAGAGCTTGTACTTTGTCCATTTTATAGATGGAAACCATCCTTGAAATTGTTTAACTTAAATAAAGAGAAGATACTTTATAGATAATCCTCCGCCGCTGTCAGTCTTGGTCTCCACCAGGTGTGGGTGGGACCAGGCAGAGGGCTGGAACCTGGGTCTTGCTTCTGCCCACACTGCTATTTCTCATCGCCCCCTTAAAACACATCTCTAAGGCTGTGCCTCCTGGGCCTGATGTATTGGTGACAATTGTTTGCAGCGTGGAACAGTTGGGCTGTGCTGGACACCTGGCCAGCCCCTGCAATGCTCTGCTTAAACTTGCCCTGATCCTGCACAAGCCGCTTCCTGTAGTCTGCCCTGAACACTTGGCCCACACTCTCTAGGTACCAAATTTCTTATACCTCAGTATTTAAAATGCACAGTCCTGCTCAGCAGCCATCTGGGGCTCCCCTACCTATCCTGGTCTCGTACATGTCTTCTACCACACCTTCATGTGACTGGCTACATACATATCCAGGGAAATAAACACTAGCTGGTTGTCTTGCAGTTTGACCATAATATGACAGTTAAGGGACTGGCCATCACACCACACCGCATTCACTTCATTTTGTGAGACACCAAAAATTTGGCTCTGTGATCGTCTGAGAGACAAAGGCAGTAACTTATAACTTGGCAATGCTCCAGAGCCTTGGAGTATCTGAAGAGACTCTACACTACATTTCTAAAAGGTCTAGCCTGGGAGCTAGGAGGAGGGTTCCAGGATAGGTGGTCAGGAGGCCCCTCTGGGAGCTAGACTTAGAGGCAGCTGCTGCATGGAGCTTTGTGAAGGGGTAGCTATGGGTGGTTTCTCTTAGGGCATTTAAGTGAGGCCCAGAAAGGCACAGGCCTCTAAATATCATGGGAGGAGCCCTTGGCTTGCCAAAGGATATCCCAGAAGGCCCCTTGTTACCCTTGAGCTGGAGAGGTCTCTTGGAACCAGGCCTCCTATACAAGTAGTTCAGATGTATGTGTTCCTTGTCTCATAACAAGAAACCCAAGAGACCGGATTTCAGCTCAGTGCTGAACAAACTGCCTGCTCCCAAGTCCCACCATGGCATAGGACAGTCACCTCTGATCGGGAGTCCCTTGTCTAGAGGCAGGATATGGTCTCAGGAGTTTGGGCTACCCTCGTGTATCCTTGCCAGGGGCTAGAAAAGGAACTGTTTGCAGAGCCACACAGCCTCCTGGACTACTATGTTGGAAGGGTTTGTGCCTCTGTAGGATCCATGATAATGGCTATGAGAGGGTAGCTGCTGGCCTACTAAGCTACTTGTTCCCCTTGCCTTTGGTGTCTCCGGTACCTGCTAGCAGCTCAGGGTTCTCAGGAGGGACTCAAATAAAAAACACATGGCAGCAGACCACAAAGAAACCAGTCATAGCAGAGACACAGTGACCTGCTTACTATCAGCACGCTAGGTATCGTCACGTTGTCTCATTACTACTGTGTGTGATTCCAAAGCCGCAGTGAACACAGAGTGAATGGAAATCTATAATAATGGGTGGAATGAAAATAGCCGATTTTTAAAAAGAAAAACAGAGACCATACCATTGCTGTCTGCAAGCTCCAGTTATGATAGAACAAAATAGTTTCAGGAAAAGGTCATGAAAAGGAAGGGAGGCTCTCAGAAGTATGTCGGTGTGGGTGGGAGAGTTCTCCTAGTCTGAGCCTCAGTGCGCCCTCATGAGCGCCCCCATGTGGCTGGTAGAACACCTGCATCTCAGCACCCCCTATTAGAGAATGTGACTTCCCATCTCTGCCTTTCAGAGAAGGGCTTAATTTTAGATATTCTCTTGCCTGGGTACAAGGATGCTAGCTGTGTCAAGCAGAAACTGGCCTGAGAGCAACAGATCAAGTGGGAACAACCATCCTCCATATGATGGCACCATTTAGCCATCCAGTGACTGATAGAACAGAAAGGTGACCTCTCAGGAGCTGGGACTCTCTCCATCCTGTGCGTTGGCGCAGGAGCCATAGGCTCTCTGGCCCTTGGGTTCCTGAACTTGCCCAGAAACCCCTGGTTTCCAGGCCTGTGAACATGGGCCGAGCCACATCCCAGGGCTCTGGCCTGCAAACAGCCTGGGTCGTCTCCATCTCCACGGTCAGAGAAGCCGCCTGTGTGTAACTATTGGTCTGTTAGGAATCCCCGACACCAGAGAGTTTCATAACGCCCACAGATAAAGCCTAGAGCACCGGGCTGAGGGGCCTGGGTTATAGCTAGGTCATCTTCTCTCCACCTTGGAACTGTATCAAAAGTGAGGTGGGTGAGAGAGAGAACAAGACCCCAGGATAAAGAAGAGACTGTATGAGAGCGACCCTTGGTCGTGTTACAGTACCTGTGTAGCGGGTACAGGGCTGGGGGTTTTGGGATAGTGGGGTAGACCTACCCTAGACCTAACTCCAGCTATGGACAAGGCAGGTACACGCTGCCTCCCTGAGTTCCACTCAGGTCCAGTAAGAGGATGGAGGAGGAGGAGAGAGTCCAGTCTTTATACTGAGTTATCACATGTCACCAGGGTGCCACACACGAACAAAGGAAAGCTTGAGAGGCAGGAGTGGGTGGACAGAAAAGGACATGGAGTTCCCTCGGTGACACTGGTTAGGACTGGCCAGCCCTGGGGAATACTTTGCCTCTAATTTTCACAACCCATAAAGTGTTTCCTGATTTGGCACTGGGCAAGCTCTAGCAGGCCAGCCATGAACCTGGGTGATTTGCATAGGTCACATGAGGTGCCAGCTCTGAGACTGAGCCTGTCCTGGGGCAGGGGAGGGCTCAGTGCTGTGCTCTGTGTGACAAGAGGTGGTGAGAAGATGGCAGTCCTCCAGGAGAGACCAGAGCAAGCAGCCCCCTTGTAGCAGCTAGCACATGGCAGTTCTCAAGAGCTGGAGAGCATCAGAGAAGGCTTGGGGATTCTGAGGGGAGAGCAAGGACCTAAAGAAACCTCAGTCAGTTTGGGCTTGCACACCAGACCCACCCCTTGCACACTAGAACTACCCCTTGCACACTAGAACCACCCCTTGCACACCAGACCCACCCCTTGCACACTAGAACCACCCCTTGCACACTAGAACCACTCCTTGCACACTAGACCTGCCCCTTGCACACCAGACCCACCCCTTGCACACTAGAACCACTCCTTGCACACTAGACCCGCCGCCCCTTGCACACTAAACAACTCCTTGTAAACTAGAACCACCCCTTGCACACTAAACTACTCCTTGCACACTAGACCCACTCCTTGCACACTAGACCTGCCCCTTAGGCCAGTCCAAAATGGGAACCCTGTGCTCACTTGCAAGAGGGGCATTGTGGAAGAGGTGAGTGAGGAGGGCACTGTGACCCTGTGTTACACCTAGTGGACCTCCAGGGAGCAAAGACAGGACTGTGAACTCATGAACTTCCCACTGGAGACATTGAATATGCCCTTCAGCAAGTTGGACAACCTTGCAGACTGTAGCTATTCTCATCTGCCTCTTGGGGACCTTCAGTGCCCTGGTGGGAGTAGAGGTGGGACTGTCCGGGAGTCAGGAGGCACAGCCCCTTACCTGCTCAGCTGAATTCCTGTAAGTCAGTCATGGATGCTATGCCATTTCTCCATGGCAGGAAGAACTGTGGGGCTAGATAAGAGTTTTTCAAGAGAGCCAAGTTGTCTGGCTTGGGACATAATGGGATGCTGGGGAAAATGGTGGGCTTTGGGTGTGACTAGACCTGACCTCCTCCTTCTCATAGCTGAGCCACTAGCCCGCGTCATTGCCAATCTCCTCTGTAAACTGGAGGGCTGAGATTTGGGCTGTGCACAGCCCAGGTCCAGGTGAGGTCCTTGGCCTCATCCAGTGTCCCTGTGATGGTGGCTCAGCTTGTCCAGCCCCAATGTTACACTTGCTACTCTTCTCCATTGTAGGCTCCCATCAGATCGGGGGGCGGGAAGGGGGTTGGGCGGCACGACAACCTACCACCTCTCCCCATCTCCAAGATCCTGTTGTCCTTCAGCACACTGTGAGCTTATCCTCTACTGGAAAATACGGTGGAGCATCTCGGACCCCTCAAGTGTCCCAGTGCCTCACAAACCTAGACACGGTGGCCAGGTGAAGGACTGTGGGGCTCTGCAGCTCCTTTCCTTTCCCATCCCCGCCAGGTCACCCAGTTAGTCCCAGTGACCATGTTGTTGCTGGTCTCACGTGGGGCTGTGTCTTCTATAATTCCAGCTGCCCACACTCCCCAGTCCACAACACTAGTTGGTCTGTTTTGTGCTAACTTGAGGTTCTGCTGCCCTCTGCTGGCCAGACCGGGAACAGCCTCAACCAGAGGTAGGGACATTTCCCAGGAAAGAAAGACAGAAAAAACTAGGTTTAGAAGATCATGGTAAGATCAGGTAAGATCAGGCTGTCAGATCTGTTGCTGTTTTGTTACTCTGACACTTTTGAGGTTAGACACAGCACCTAAACCTGCCCCTCTCCCAGGCCCAGTTCAGTCCACCCATTCCAGGACAACAGCCTTGGATTCTTAGGTACCCTATACTCTAATGTCCTTAGAGGCCACAGTGACTCCTCCTCAAGATCTTCAGATATTGTGCTTGACTGCATGAGATCATAAAGGAATCCCCCACCACATACTAGCTTCCCTGAGCCTGCTCAGAATCAGACCTGATTGCAGAGACCACGCTGTCCTATTAGCACCTGGTACAGACACCTAGGTTACTGTGGGCTTCTTGGGTCTAACACCTACTCACCTTCTAGAGAGCTAATGGGTGCAGTCTCAGCAGCCCCTTGCCCTGTAGAACTGTCTCGAACACGTTGAGCTCAGGAGCATCCCTGTGGGGCAGCTCAGAGGTGCTGGCCCCAAATTTGCGAGGGTCACATAAGGTTTGCTCCAGGAACAAAGGCACTCAGCTTGTGAAGTAACACCTCCCTCCTGACCTGCCACAGTACCTCGGACCCAGTGACAGCGAGTGACAGCCCATGTGCCCCAAGCCTTGGCTTTTACTGTTAGTGCTCTGGGCAAGTGAGAGGTCTGGTTTTCTCCTCTCTGCTGATGAGTGTTCTTCTTACACGTCAGGGTCTGGGATTTGGTGTTGCTCAGTGGTTTGGTTTAATGATGGTTGTAGTCTGCTTGCTTCAGGCGCCCTTCTCTCTCAAGGCAGCCACAGCCACGTGTTCCCATGAGCCCCAGCTGTGCCTTGAATGGGGTTTGTGCGCCCAGCCCCACCCCAATCCCACCCCACCCGACCCCAACCCTCTACATGCTCAGCTTCTGTTTGGAGGATCTTACTTCTCACCTGCATAGTCCAGGCTGTCCTCAGACTCACAACAAAGTAAAGTTCCTTTCACCACGTACTCACACATGCACGCATGCGTGCACCTGAATGAACACACACACACACACACACACACACACACACACACACACACACACACTGGGATGACAGGTATATTCCACCATGCCTAACTATGTGTTGAAATTCAGTGCCCACTGGGAGGCTCCAAGGGGACAGGACTTTAGTCCGACTGTCATCCAGTCAGGGCTCTGGAAGGGGGATCTGAATAGGCAGTCATCAGGGTGGTGCACCTGACTGAGTCCTGGTGGCTTTTTAAAAAGGACTGGCTAAGCCGGGCGTGGTGGTGCACGCCTTTAATCCCAGCACTTGGGAGGCAGAGGCGGGTGGATTTCTGAGTTCAAGGCCAGCCTGGTCTACAAAGTGAGTTCCAGGACAGCCAAGGCTACACAGAGAAACCCTGTCTCGAAAAACCAAAAAAAAAAAAAAAAAAAAGGACTGGCTATAGGGCCATCCCTTGTCTCCAAGAGATGGCTGGGCCACCTTGGGATGCTGCCAACCACAAACCACCACCAGATGGAGCACCTGCACCTGGGCTCTGACACTGGGGACAGTGAGCGGAATCAAACTTTACAAAGCAACCTAGCTTTGAGCACATCACTAGATCAACAATGACGACAACGAGAAAGAGACAGAGACAGAGAGAGACACACACAGAGACAGACACAGAGAGAGAGACAGACAGACAGACAGACAGACAGACAAACAGAGGACTAAACCTGCCCTCAAAAGCCTATACCACTGAGAAATATGACCAGACCTTAGTAACCGTGGTAGGAAGGCTGGGACTCAGGATTAGTAAACAAATCCCACCAGACCACCCAACTTCAAGGTCTCTTTTCCTTCAGGGTGTATCTGCCCCCAGGAAATCTTTGATCTAAAAGTACCACTCTGACATTACTCCTGTGGAAGGACAGCTGAGGGCCCAGACCTGAGCTCTGAGCCAGAGGGAGGGAGGAGGATGCTGGTGTCCCTGGACTCATCCAGCAGAGGGACCAGTGGTCATCTAGGGGATTGCTGAGCTCATTCTCTGGGATGGACAAAGAATTGAACATCCAGGAAAGCCCGGAGTCCAAGCCACAGAGACAGGGACTCTGACTTGGGAATGTTTCTGTTTAGGAGTATGGGCGCTTTACCTGCATCTATGTATCTCATGTGCCTGGTACAGAGGCCAAAACACCGAGTTGAATCCCTGGAACTGGAGTTACAGATGGTTGTGAGCCACTATGTAGATCGGTACTGGGAGCTGAAGCTGGGTCCTCTGGAAGAGCAGCCATTTCTCCAGCCCTGGGCTGGCTATTTTACAGGGTCCTCTATTGGTTCTGTTTAAGGCACTCAGCCTTGCAGCTGTTTCTTTTCACAAAGTCTCTTGAGAATAAGCCACCATCACCTCAGGGACCTGCTGTCACATTCCCTGTCAAACACTCTCAATCCCTACTGTTCAGAGATCAACAGCCACTGCTGTCAGGGGCAGGGGTGATGACTGAGGGAAGGGGCATCGTCTCGGGGCAGTGCAGGTCCAAGAAAGGGGATTCTTATGGGACGGGCTCCCATATGGGGAACAGTGACCCCACGGCTTGAAGATGGTTGACATTCTCTATGGGCTTACCTAGAACTCAGGTTGTGTCTTTTCTCTAGAGACCTTATACCCCATTATGACTAGAAAGTTGAGGGGGTCCTTGAGTCTCTCCCCAGATTCCCCACAGAGGCATAGGTCATGTACATGTTGGAGTGAGTTTTTGATGGGGACTTGACCAGTCTCTGAGGTCCTGGGAGTAGGACCTTCCAAGTGTCTTGTCTGGCCTTGCCAGTTGGTTAGCTTCTTTAAAAACAACAGTGGGCCTGTCTCCCTTGGCCGCAGGTCAGGGCTGCAGTGTTGAGCTAAGACAAAGTCACGGTGTCCCCTATTTAGTTATTAAGAATTCATTAGTGAGAAATAATTGTCTAAAACATCTCATATGCAATTAAACCTAATATCTGGCCTTATGATTCCCCCCTGGACTGTTAAATTAGCAAGCCAATCATTTTCATCTTTGATTATACATTCCTCCTGAGCGTTTAAAACCATGTCAGCGGCCAGAATCAATCAAGGCCAGTTGAGAATCTACTCCCCCTCACTCCTGGCCTCAGGATCCTCTAGAGCCCCATCCCCATCCCCTCACCGTTTATCAGTTTTTCCGTCTAGGTGAGGTTAAGTTGAAGGCCTTGTTTGAACATTTTCCTCCATATTGATTGTCCTATTCATAGACTGGACCCTGCTTTGCGCTAACTGGATGGGCTCTCCATGGCTTCCACAAACAAGAGAACAGGTGGTCTCCTCATAGTTACACAACATTTTGAGATATGCTTGCACAGTCCCCTGGGACCTACTTGACCTTGGAGGGCAAGGTGAAAAACAGTCTCCCTTTTAATATCATTAGTATGGCCTCCAAGTGTGGTTATAGGAAACCCAGAAGGTCAGTTACCCCATCTTATGCTTTAACTGTTGTGTGATATTTAGATAAATCTTGTGCAGAAAACAAACCTTAAAACTAGTTAGACGTATCTTTTCCTTTTAAGCCAGTCCTTGTGATTGCTATAGAGTTGCCCAACAACTCCATTGACCTAAGCTCAGATTTGATATTAATGTATTACACTTTGACTCTTACATAGCTTATGTAACTTGCCTACGTTTTAAGATAATGGTCTTTTCCATTCTGGAAAAACATCTGGCAATCTTAGGAAACATTGTAACATCGCTAAGTCAACAGCCAGCAAGCCTAACTTTGAAGATCTTTTGCAAGCTGGCACTTCTGGGGTCATAAAGAGGGCCGGTGTTTAGTTTGGAAGATATCACAGTACAACATCACCTTAATAAAAGAAAGCTGGGAGGTGGAGAGATGGGTCAGTGGTCAAGAGCTCTGCTTTCTCTTCCAGAGGATCCAGGTTCAATTCCCAGCACCCGCACGGCAGCTCACAACTGTTTATAACTCCAGTTCCAGTGGAGCTGGCGCCTCCCACACACGCACATGCAGGTAACACACCAATGCACACAAAATTTTTAAAAAGAAAGAAATCATTTTTTAAAAGGTTGAATAATAACACATAATATTACCTGTGTGCATATGGTTAAACTATAGGACGTGTAAGTTCCCAGGTGACCCACGACAGCCTTCATACAGCACAGAGTGATCTACCACACTGTGTGCTTTCAGTGTTGAATGAATGAAAGCAAGGAGGAGAGTTAAATAAATGAGATAAATACTAGTCACAGTGCCTTTACACTCTGGCTGCAGCTAGGAGCTGTGGGATTGAAGTGAGCCAAGATTATGATGTCCCACCTCTGGGCAACGTCTTTCTCATCAGGAAAAAAAATCATTAGGGAGAAATAGTTGCCTAAATATTGTCTCACACTCAGGTAAGCATCACCCCACACACACCCCTTAGACTATCTTCTGTCACCTCCTTTCTTGCTGCCACAGAGTCGGGGACAACCTAATTCAGCAACTGGGATTTTGGAGGACTATTTTATAACAGATGCTTGAAGTCTGAAGTTGGAGACCCAAATCCTATCTCCAAGCCAAATGGCACAGGGCAATTTATAGAAAAGGTATTTATTTGCTCCTCTATAAAACTCAGCCCAGGGTCCTAAGGCAACTACTGCCCAGTGCCACATAGCACGGAGGGACACAGCACTTCTGAGATGACCCCAGACACCCAGAGCCCCAGGTGCCACTAGGAGGATGAGTGTGGGGAGATGGACGAGAAAGAGAAGCAGAACAGAGTGTTCAAATGAAGAGGGCAAGAACTGGAAATTCCAGGGTAGTGAGGGTGAGGTCCTGGCCACTGTCAGGTCCTGGCCCAAGCTGCTGCTGAGAACCATGTCTGGGTGCCTGGCCCTGCAGCAGTA
The DNA here is from genome assembly GCF_978045245.1 of Mus caroli. Taxonomy (NCBI): domain Eukaryota; kingdom Metazoa; phylum Chordata; class Mammalia; order Rodentia; family Muridae; genus Mus; species Mus caroli. The sequence continues at coordinate 4,938,943 of NW_028227265.1, read as the reverse complement.
GGGGTCTGTTACCACCAAAGGCCACATGGATGTCTCTAGTCTGGGCTGCTGCCTGAGCCATGTTGATGTCTGAGGGCTGAACAGAGAGGGCCCCAGCCAGCCCCTCGCTGGCTATAGAACTCAGGCGATCAGCCCCACACCTCACCTGGACAGCACAGTAGAGCTGACCCTTCTGGGAATGAGAGTGGGTGAACTGGCCCTGCCCCTCCCCTGGGCATTGCTGGAGAGCTGGCTTAGGTTGGTGTAAGCATGGGAGAGTTGTCAGGCTGACACCAACTCAGATACCACCCAGGCCCAGGGCTCTGAGTTGATCCACTCCAACATCTACCCTATCTATAAACTGCTGGGGTGTTTGAAGGGGCTGGTCCTACAGATCCAAAGCTGCAGGACCTCCATGACACAGGGCAACAGCAGGATATCTGAGAGAAGTCCTCGTGAGGATCCAGGAATGATTGTGGGGCAGAAGCCAGAGGCCTCAAACCAGACCAATGACTCACTGCAATGATCATTTGCAAGAGAAGCTGTTTGGGGAAAGGGGTATACTGTGAGACATATCGTGACACGGTGAGATTTTAGAATTTTGTTTGTTTTCTGACACGGTGAGATATTAAAAATGTGTTTTCTTTGGGGGGAGGGTTGCAAGGGTGGAGGGGGAATATGGAGGAATGGGGAGATGAGTGGGGACCGGGGTGCATGATGCGAAATGCACAAAGAATCAATAAACAGTTTTGAAAAAAAAAACCTGAACCCAGTGGTTTACACTTGACAGACTTGCTGTGAGTCTGAGGACACAACCCCTGCCTTTATAATAGTAGAGGTGTATCCAGATGGCTCATTCAGTGGGTTGCTCATTAGAAACAGTGGCTGACCGATTTCATGAAAAATGTAATTCCCTGTTTTTCTTTATGTTCTTCCAAAATCTTTAAAGTACATAAGCTTAGTGTTTCTGTTGCTGTGATATAAAGTCATGACCAAATCAACTTGGGGAGGAAAGACTTAATTTCAGCTTGCTTGTCCTGATCACAATTCATCATGAAGAAAGTCGGAGCACGAATTCAAGGCAGGAACCTGTGACCACAGAGGGGTGCTGCTTACTGGCTTGCTCCCTCCTCGGTCGCTCAGCCTGCTTTCTTATACTATCCAAGACTACCTGCCCAGGGTGCAGTGCCTCCTTCAGTGAGCTGGGCCCTCCCACATCAACCATTGAATCAAGATAATATCCCAGGGATTGCCTGCAGACCAATTTTATGGAGACATTTTCTTAATTAGGAGTCCCTCTTACCAAATGACTATCTCATATCAAGTTGAAAATAAAACCCAGCCAGCAATGAGGTCACAGGTGAGTTGGGTGAATACCCTTGATCAAGGGAGATTTAGATGACATCAGTATCTGCCTTTACCAACATCCACCTTGCCATGGCTAGGCTTAGGGTGACTGCCCTGGCTAGTTTATGTCAACTTGACACAAGCTAAAGTCTCTGAGAGAAGGACACCTCAGTAGAAAAAAAAAAGTCTCCATAAGATTGGCCTGTAGGCCAGAGGGCTTTGGCACAAAATTCTGCCAGACTTTCAAAGACGATATAATGCCAATACTCCTCAAATTATTCCACAAAATAGAGACAGGAGGAGCATTGCCAGGTTCGTTTTATGAGGCCTCATCACCCTGATACCCAAATCACACAAGATTCAACAAAGAAACATTACAAACCAATTTCCCTTATGAACACAGATGCAAAAATACTCCACACAAATCTCACAAACTGAACTGAAGAACTTTGTCAAAAGGTCACCTACCACGACCAGGCTTCATCCCAGGGATGCAGGGATGGTTCAACATGAAAGCCAGTCAAGGTAATCCACCATATAACAAACCGAAGGAAAGGAAAACACGGGACTGTCTCAGGAGAAGCTGAAAAGGCCTATGACAAAACCCAACACCCCTTCATGATAAAATTTGGAGAGATTAGGTGGGGAATACAGGACCACACCTAAACATAATAATGGCAATTTACAGTGATCCTTTAGCCAATGTCAAATTAAAAGGAGAGAAGCTCAAAGCAATTCCACTAAAATCAAGAACAAGACAAAGCTGTCCACTCTCTCCATGTTTATTCAACATAACACTTGCAGTTCCAGCTGGGGCAATAAGACAACTGAAGGAGATCAAGGGGATAAAATTTGGAAAGGAAAAAGTCATGGAACTGTTCCTTGCAGATGATATGATAGCATACACAAGGGACATCCCGAACTCTCCCAGAGAACTCCTACAGCTGATAATCACCTCCAGCAAAGTGGCTGCATACAAGATTAACTCAAAAAATCAGTAGCCCTCCTGTATACAAATAATAAGCTGACTGAGAAAGAAATCAGGGAAACAGAACCCTTCATAACAGCCACAAACAATATAAAATACCTCGGTGTAACTCTAACCGAGCCAATGAAAGACTTGTTGGATAAAAACTTGAAAGATTTAAAGAAGCTTTTTGCAGTGGCAGTATCGTAGCTAACGAGGTTTATCTGAGGCACAATTATTGCTAATTGAAAGATTTAAAGAAAGAAAGTGAAAAAGATCTCAGAAGATGGAAAAATCTTCTATGCTCATGGATCAGTAGGATTAACATGGTAAAGATGGCCATCATACCAAAAGCAATCTACAGATACAATGCAATCCCCATCAAAATTCCAACACAATTCCTTATAGACCTTGAAAAGACAATATTTAACTTCATATGGAAAACAAAACAAAAAAACCCAGGATAGTTAAAATAATCCTGTACAATAACGGAACTTCCAGAGGTATCACCATCCCCGATTTGAACTACATACAGAGCAATAGTGATCAAAAACTTCATGGTATTGGTACAGAAACAGACAGGTTGATCAATGGAATCTAATCAAAGACCCAGAAATAAACCTGCACACCTACGGACACCTGACCTTTTTTTTTTTAAATAAAGAAGCCAGAAATACACAATGGAAAAAAATAAAGTATTGTCAATAAATGTTGCTGGCCTAATTGAATGTCTGCGTGTAGAAGAATGCAAATAGATCCATATTTATCACCCTACACAAAACTCAAGTCAAGTGGATCAAAGACCTTAACATAAAACCGTATATACTGATCCTGATAGAAGAGAAAGTGGGGGACGACCTTGAACTCATTGGCATAGGAGACAACTTCCTGTACAGAACATCAATAGCACCACCACTCAGATCAATAATTAACAAACAGGACCTCAGGAAACTGAAAAGTTTCTGTAAGGCAAAGGACACTGTCAATAGGGCAAAATGGTAGCTTACAGACTAGAAAAAGATTTTCACCAATTTCACATCTGATAGAGGGGTAATATCCAAAATATACAAAGAACTGAAAAAAAAACACACACACACACACAAGACATCAACAAACCAAACAATCCAACTAAAAATAGAGTACAGATCTAAACAGAGAATCCTCAACATCGTAATCTCAAATGGCTGAGAAACACCTAGAGAAATAAATGTTCAACATCCTTAGCCACCAGGGAAATGTAACTCAAAATTACTTTGAGATTCCACCTTACACCTGCCAGGATGGCTAAAATCAATAACAAAAGTGACAGTTGCTGCTGGTGAGGATGTAGAACAAGGGAAACGCTACTCCATCACTTGTGGGAGAGCAAACTTGTACAGCCACTATGGAAGTCGATCCACCTCAAGACCTAGCTATACCACTCCTGGACGTATACCCAAAAGACATTCCCTCCTACCACAAGGGCACTTGCTCAACTACGTTCATAGTGGCTTTATTTATAATTAGCCAGAAACTGGAAACAACACAGATGCCCCTCAACTGAAGAATGGATAAAAGAAAATGTGGTACATTTGCTCAATGGAGTATTACTCAGCATTTTAGAAAATGACATCGTGAGATTTGCAAGCAAATGGATGGAACTAGAAGAAAAAAATCATCCTGAGGTAACCCAGGTCAAGAAAGATGAATATGGTATGCAGTCACTTATAAGTGGACATTAGCTGTTAAGCAAATGACAGTCATGGTAGAGACCACAGACCCAGAGAGGCTAAACAAGAGGGGACACATGGATCTCCCTGGGAAGGGAACATAGAATAGATTTTGTAGGTGGACTGGGGGGGGGGATTTGAGCAGGAGGGATCAGGTGGGGAATGGAGGGAGAGGGAAGACTGGAATTGGAGGGTATTTTGGGGGTTATGTGGAGACCTAGTACAGTGGAATTTTCCTGGAATCCACGAGAGTGACCCGAGTGAGGACTCCTAGTAGCAGATGACATGGATTCTGAACCAGCCATCTTCTCTAACCAGGCTAGGCTTCCAGTAGTGGGACTGGAACCAACCCAGCCACAAAATCTTCCACCTACAATTTGTTCCTGCATGCAAGATGTGCTGGGGTAATGGTGGCTCAGAGCTTATGGAAGTGGCCAACCAATGACTGGTTTAACTTGAGGCCCACACCGCAAGGAGAAGTCTAAGTTCATTATTGCCTGGATGACCAGGAACCAGAGACTGGATAGCCTAGAGACTCAGGGTGGAGCCAAACACCACCGCCATAAAAATAAAATCAGATCAACGAATGATTCCTAATGATGTTCTGCTATACTCATGATGCCTAGTCCTGTTGTCATCAGATAGGCTGCCTCTGGAAGCTGATGCGAATAGACAAAGAGACCCACAACCAAACATTAGGTGGAGAGAGTGCTAGGTTGAAGTCTCCATGTGTTTTTCCCCTTGGAGCTTGGAACCCTGCAGAAGATCGGGAAGGGGAATTGTAGGAGCCAGAGGGGGTCAAGGACACTGAAAGAACAGAATCAACTAAGTTCTTGGTGTTTTTTGGGGGGGGACTCCTGACAGTAGGGGTGTCTCTGACTCTTATGCTCTTGGGATCCTTTTCCTCCACTGGGCTACCCCACCCAGCCTTGATGAAGGGTTTGTACCTGGTCTTATAATATCTTGTTGTGCTGTGTTCAGTAGATAACCCTGGGAGGCCTGCCCACTGGGGGGCAGTGAACATGGGGGAAAGGAGAGGTGGGGAGGCAGGGAGGTGTGGAGGGAGGGGAAGCAGATGTATTGTATGAGAGAAGAATAAATAAAAATGTGAAGAGACTGGCCTGTAGGAATTGATATGGGAGGTCCCAGCCCATGGTGGGTGGTGCCACACCTAGGCTGGTGGTCCTGGGTTCTGTAACAAAGCAGGCTGAGCAAGCCATAAAGAACAAGCCAGTAAGCAGCACCCCCCCACCCCCATGGCCTCTGCATCAGCTCTTGCCTGCAGGTTCCTGCCCTGCTTGAGTTCCTGCCCCAGCTTCCTTCTCGATAATGAACTTGATATGAAGCACAAGCAAAACTAACCCCTATCCTCCGTGTTGCTTTTGGTCTTGGTGTTTCTTCACAGCCATGAAACCCTAAGACAACATAGAAGCCTGTGCTCACAACCAATTTCCGTGCGCCTGCATATGAAGGCACACAGCCTCAACAACCCAATGCCCTCTCTTCTTACTTCAGACTCCGCTGAACAAAGTTGTGAGAACAAAGGTGGTCAGAATTCTCCCATCATCGCCTATAAGGGAGACCTCCCAGGGGATGCTGGGATCACACCTTCTGACTAAGGAGATCAGGATTTAGTTTGAGTGTTTGAGAAAGCAGCTGGGTGGTGACTTTGGAGGGTGGTGATCTTGGAATTGGTTTGCCCCATGTGCCATAAAATTGAGGGGGAGAGATACAGAAGTCTTGGGCCAGGGTTCCCTACCTGTAGTCCCTCGTCCTCTCCAGGCTGTCAGCAGTAGGCAGCCAGTGCACGCCAGTCTGTCCTAGGGAGAGGCTGGCTTACATAATGGGTTTTCCACACCTGCCCACAACACAGGCCCCTACCACCTCCCACTTTTTTCTTCTAATCTTTCTTATGGACATGCCACTGTCTTGTCCTTGGTCACAAGGAGTCAGGCCCAGGTTTCCCATAGTTCTGTTTGCATTCAAGACATTTTGATGCTACCAGTCTTCAAAACACTGGATTTGCCAGAAGAACCACTCTCCGTGTAAACCACATCAGCTCCAAGAGGTACCAGGAGCTGCACTGACTGAGTCCAGTAAGAGCAAGCTGTGTGATGGGGCTGTTCTGCTCCAGCCTCACGCCACCCCAAACCCCACAGTTAAGATACCAGCAGTGCTCAGTAGCTCAGACTTCACAGAGCTAGAGACAGATGCAGACAGGAGGTAGGTAGGTGCTAGCTCATTAGCCCACATGTGTTACATAGTTACAAATCCTGTTACATAGTTACAAATAATCAAGGTCTGGGCAAGGGTCGGGAAGGGGGGTGCCAAGCCTCATCATGAGTGTGTTTTCTAAAAAGTCCAGACTTTGGGCTCTGCCTCACTCTGGGACCAATTTATAATTCCCATTTTCATTTACAGAAATGCCAGAGAAAGGGATTCCTAGCCCATTCTCTGTCACAGCTGACAGGCGGGGTTATTTCTTTCTTACAGCTGTGCCTCTGGTGCCTGTCACATTCTGATCCCCAGATGAGCAGTCAGGGGGCTTCACCCGTGACTTGACCCCAAGCCTAGTGTCATCCAACTGAAACAGGTTACATTTGGCTCAGGGCCCCTCCAGGTTGGTCTGAAAGGCTCCAGACATGCGCTGGGCCTGTGTTCAGCCACTGCTATTTATCAGCTGCTCTTGCCTGGTTTTCATTCGAAACTGGCTATTCCTATCCATCTTCCCTGTTACACATCATGACACAAACATGGGGCCAAGGGCTCAACATTCCGACAAGGATGAAGGAAGTGAACTTGGGCATGGGTACCTGCTTGGATTATTTACTCTTGCCCATGTGCCCATGTGTAATACCCATGACCTTAATGACCTTCTAGTATAAAAACCCACTGTTACAACCTAGAGAGATGCTACCTCTGATCCATTTCTTACATCTATAATCTAGGCGCAAGCACGGACTCCACCCAGCGTGAATAATTTGTGCCATGTACCTGTAATTGGAAGAGTACAGAATGCTTTCTCCTCATCCCATTTCTGCTACAGCAAAGGAGAAGTAAAAACAAAACAGGAAGCTGGGAAGGGGGTCCTGAGCGCATAGTAGGTTAGAGCAAAAGGAGGCAGCAAGGGGAGGGGGAGAATACTCATCCTCAAACAGAGAGAAACAAGCTTAGAGACACCAGGTAGAAGGAGCAGCCACTGAGACCCTGTGGGGCCTTCCTTTTCCAGCCACTGAGACCTGGTGGGGCCTTCCCTCCTTTCCAGCCACTGAGACCTGGTGGTCCCTCCCTCCTTTCCAGCCCTGCACCCAAGCAGGCTGATCCTTTCTGGCTGCCACCTGTTGCTGTCAGAACCTGGTCCTGGGCTACAACAGCACTTTCACATGCGCTTCCAAGATCGAGGCTGGGGAATCTCTTAAGTGTCCTTTAGCTGTATGAACTGACTGTCACAGAGGTGGAACCCAGGATAAGGCTGTACCACTGAGTCTCCCCTGCAGCCCCACAGACACTGCCCTGAACTTTTCCCTACTAACCCGTCAGCTTAGGGGCCTCTGGAGCCTGCTGTTTGTTTTCTGCAAGGCCAGCAGAGAGCATTACCTATACAAAGCGGACACGGGGGTGGTGGTGGTGGGAGCCTGGGCTAAGGAGGGGGCATATGTGTAAGAGAGCATTTACCCTGATACCCAAAAGCATCCATGTGGGCTCTGGAGAAACAGCTAAGGCCCCTCAGAGGTACCAACCTGCAACAAAGCTTTCCTACCCAGACAGCCTCTGCCCTCTTGCTCAGTTGTACCCTCCTTCATTTGAATTTCAGGCTCTCCCCACCCTGACCTCAAAGCAGGCTTTCTTCCCTCTACATCAGAAAACTTCAAGACTACTTTGAGTTTTGCTCAAGAGGAAACAGAGCAAGTCTTCCTTGCCTCCTGCGGGCCCCAGGTGCCTACACTTCGCTATTTACAGCTCAAGGGCCCAAGAGCCCAATGCCGACTGAGAGCAATTGAGCTGAGGGAGGCCTGTGGTGACCTTCCCACGGCCCTTTCCCAGGTATAGCAAGCGGGAAGAGCTCTCTCTTCCTCCCCGGGAAGACAATTAGTTCCTTGAGATCCACTTCACAATATCTCTTGACCCGGGAGTTCTGGCATGAGCTCCTGCTCTCGTTCCTCTAGGAAACATTTCCTGCCAGCCACCTCCACCCAGCCGTAGGAAGTCAGTGACCGACTGAAGCCCGCTCCCTGATTCTCCTTGTTCGCAATGGCGGTGTAGCTGACTGGGTTCGACCATGCTAGTTGTGGGGGGTGTCCCCTTGTTCAGAAGGAGCCCTTACCAGATTGTCACGGCATTCTTCAAGTCTTCGATTTGTAGTCAGGTGTACACCCTTAAGTAGGTGTCTCCAAACTGAACAGGAGAAGCCAGGACATGTGATGGGGGTGCTGGGAGTCATCTAGGGGGTCACTGAACTCCTTCTCTGGTGACAAAGAACCGAACATCCAGGAGACACCATGGAGAAAGGAAAAGTAACGGCTCCGCTCCTTCAGGCTGGAGAAACCCCGTGGGAGTCCGCTCCGGCCTGGGTATTTTATAAATCCCTAAGTCTTCCTCTCGCCCCTATTGGTCCTGTTTAGATACCCACCCCCCACGCCTTCTCGCAATGACTTCTGGGAACAAGAAGACGCCCTCTCAGAGGGCCTCATTTTCCTTTCCTTGTCTACGTATGTCCCTCTAACTCTCCTTCAACCAGAGGAATCCCGGGGAAGGAGAGCAAAGGTGGAGATAGAAAGAAGGTGCTGCAGAGATGCGGACAGGACCAGAGAGGGAAGAGATCAAGAACGGGAGCTGGAGAAAGTCACCGTTTGTTTAAAAGTTATCATCAGCATATACAGAAAGCGGTGAAGGTAAACTCTGCACTTGCTGGGAGCTTGATTTGAAATCACTGAAATTTTAAAAAAAGGTTTAGAAACATCTTTGGCCAGCAGGAAACTTACAATCATTGTTATAATGTGTTGCAAAAATATTTTAAAGGTGGAGCTCGAGAAATGGCTCAGAAGTTAAGAACCCTCGCAGCTCTTGCAGAGGACCAGTATTCAGTTCCCAGCACCCACAGTGAGTTGCTCAAAACTACTTGTAATTCTAGCACCAGGGGATCCGTTGTCTTCTGGCCCCTCTGTGTTTTGGCACACAATAGAAAAACAAGTGTGCATGTATGCATGCATACACACACACATGCACACTGAAAATTATTAAAATAAATATTTTAATGTCCTATTTTATGAAAGATGTGCTGCTCAGAATCATTTTTAGTTTATGAGCAAGACACATGAGTTATTTCCCTGTATGTATGTATGTGTCTATGTGTGTATGTATGTATCTGCATCCTGCATGCATGTATATTTCTCAGCATGTATGCCTGATGCCAGCAGAGGTTTAATGCAGATTATTGGATTTATTGGATCTCGAGTTACAAATGATTGGTTGTGAGCCACCTTATGGGTGCTAGGTACTAGGGCCAGATCCTACACAAGAGCAACAACTGCTCTTAACCATGAAGCCATCTGTGATAGTTTGTATATACTTGGCCCAGGGAGTGGCACTGTTAGGAGGTGTGGCCTTGCTGGAGTAGGTGTGTCACTGGGTGTGGGCTTTAAGACCCTCATCCTAGCTGCCTGGAAATCAGTCTTCTCCTACTGGCCTTCAGATGAAGATGTAGAACTCTCAGCTCCTCCTCCACCATGCCTGCCTGGGCGCTGCCATGCTCCCACCTTGATGATAATGGACTGAACCTCTGGTCCTGTAAGCCAGCCCCAATTAAATGTTATCCTTATAAGAGTTGCGTTGGTCATGATGTCTGTTCATAGCAGTAAAACCCTAACTAAGACACCATCTCTCCATTCCTCCTTAAAATACTTTTGTTCTCTTGCAATAAAATATAAAAACAGAACCCTGAAAAATGAAATCATCCTCTTCATGAGCCATTGTTGATAGCAACAGTTCCTGTTCACTGTGTCCTTCTAGGATGTTCACCAAGGCCATAGCTGTACCCCTCTCATTTATTTGAACTTCAGTCAAGAAGGACTTCCCTGGGTTGACTTAGTAGTCAGGACTTCTCTTGGAAAAGGTATTATGCAAATCCCCAGGTGTCTAGATCACAGGTGATTGGCCAAGTCACTCAAGAGCCCTGACACTGGGCAAGGGGCTCCCTTTCAAATCTCCTTTGCTCACACATCATCTTTGGGTCTGTGCACTTGTGACTGTGGTACCTGTGGGGACAAAGGGTGCAAGGGCCAACAGGGCAGAGGTCATGGGAACTGCTAGCCTCCAGAACAGTCTATGAGTAGAAGGAGATGGGAAATGGAGCCAGGGAAGATACAGAGACCATTTCCTGAAAGGGGCAGCAAGGAACCCTGGCCTGTCCCCTCTCATCTCCCACAGCCCTGGGTGGGGTCCCAAGTTTAGCCTAATCTGAGATATATTGGTCATCTCATGATTTTTGTGACAAAGTATCTGAGAACCGCATTTAGAGATGAAGGGTTTACCTTGGCCCATGGTTTCAGTGCATTGCTTACAGGCTGGAAGCACAGCAGAAACGCCACGGCAGAAGGAAATGGCTGAGGAAAGCTGCTCACCCTGGAGATCAGGCAGCAGAGGGTGAAGCACAAAGGGTCCAGGAACAAGACAAAGCTTGTAAAAAGCATGGCCCCAGTGACCACCTCCGCTATCTGGGCCCAGCATCTGACAGCTCACTCAGCTGAGAACTTAAGTCATTGCTCAGTTTAGTGTCTCTATGGTTCAGTCACCTCTTGGGAAACGAGCCTGCAATACATCAGTTCCCAGGACATTTTATATCCAAACTGTAGCAGCAGCTGTGTTCAGCTTGGTAATTTGTGTGGGCAAGAAACAACCATGACCGGATACCTGAATTCTCTCTCTCTTTTTTTTTTCCTTTTTTTTTTAAAGACTTAGATTTATTTTATGTGAGTATACTGTAGCTGTACAGACAGTTATGAGCCTTCATGTAGTTGTTGGAAATTGAAGTTTTAGGACCTCTGCTCACTCCGGTCGGCCCCACTCGCTCTGGTCAACCCCGCTGGCTCAGGTCCAAAGATTGATTTATTATTAGGTATACTGTAGGTGACTTCAGACTCACCAGAAGAGGGTGGTTGTGAGCCACCATGTGGTTGCTGAGAATTGAACTCAGGTCCTCTGGAAGAGCAGCCAGTGCTCTTAACTGCTGAGCCATCTCTCCAGCCTCGATACCTGATTTATCTAACAGAGCCACATGTCACACAGAAGAACCCGGACTTAGCTCATGGGCTATGGAATTTGCAAATCAATCAATCAATCAACCAATCAATCTTGTGCAGTGTGCTTGGATACAGTTGAGGGTCATCTCGCTATACTAATGCTCTGCGTTACTAGGAGGCTCTGTGACTGTGACATCCTGGAGAGCAACACACGTAGGTCCTCATAAAAGTGATTGTCTGCTCTGGAAAACTGCTAAGTAAAAATCACAAAGGCAGGAAATGAGGGAAAACACTAAGAAAGTGTTGGTAGAAACTGAAATCTCCGACCACAAATTCCCATCGTGGCTACTCCCCAAGAATGGGCAGGAACCTCCACCCAAGAGAGAAAGCTCAGAAGACACTGCTCTTGGGTCCAGGCTGTGTTCAAGGTGTTAGTTCACACACCCTTTAAGGAAGGAGAGCATGGCTCAGGATAGGCTGCCTAAGTCACCGTTTGTGAGCTAGGTATTCCTATGAGCCCAGAGCCAGGGCTTGTCTTCCTGGACGTATCTTTTCCTTGGGGTACCCAAGCCCAGGCCTTCAGATGGATTTAAAATCACCTTCTACTCACTGGGTGCCAATGTTCCTTGAAAGCAACTTGCAGGGCCAGTTGCCTCTGGCAAGTTGTCCCCAGTCTCTGACTCCATGCTGAAGGCTGCCTCCCAGTAACAATCAAGCATCAGACCCCATCCAGCCCTGGGGCCACTCAAATCTGACACCATTTCAAAGATGATCAAGAAACCCAGAGGTCAATATCCTGATCCTCCAGGGTCAGTGCTGACCACGTTTCAGCCCCAGATCTGTCACCCTTCCCTTTCCACTTGGCTTCAGTGTGGCTCTCCCATCCTGGTGATATGGGAACCCCTTGGTGGTCATTGGCTCTGGTTGTGGGTGAGGCCAAGACTGGAAACCTGGTTTGACTGTTAGGATCCCAGAGAACCTTGCCTGCCTGTTTAGGTGGACAGTGTCCTCCTACGGATTCGGATGGTGCTTGGCTCTGTGGCATCAGAACAAAATGACCATAAAAAAAAAAAAACCAAAACAAAATTACATTAAAATAACCTCAAGTAGAAATCCTGCCACAGCCCTCAACCCCAGATCCTTATCTTATACCTAAAAATGCATCCAACTGAATCCATCCATCCATTGCAAAGCTCAAGGAGCCTCCAGGTGATCTTTAAAAATATTTATGTGCGTGTGTGTGCATATGCATGTGTGTGTGTGTGCATGAACTTTTTGAGTGCAGGTTCCTGCAGAGTTCAGAATGCGTGTGTAGGATCCCTGGAGTTGGAGTTATAGGTTCTTATGAACTACCTAGTGTGGGTGCTGGGAACTGAATTTGGGTCCTCTGTAAGAGCAGCAAATGTTCTTAACTGCTAAGCCATTTCTCTAGACCCAGATGTCTATCGGTCAGTCTGTCTGTCTGTCTCTCTCTGCAACATTAGAAGGAAACTTACAGTAAAACAAAACAAAAAAATGCTAAATTTTCTCTGCCTTATTACTCATTTTTGTTGTTTTTTTGTTGTTGTTGTTGTTTTTAACCTGTGTGTTTATACTTAGCTTTTGTGTACACATTGGGTAGGAAGAGAGGGCCTTGCCCAGGGCCTGTTCACAGTCAACTACCTGTTTGTGTTAACCCATTGCAGGCAGGCCACACACAAACAGAACATGACCTGTACCCTTGATGAGCCCAGAGGAAGTGGGATCTGTCCCACCTGCCTCACAGGAAGTGCCCATGGTGCTGCCCACCCACCCTTGTGGGTAGTGGCCGCATATATACTCCTGCACCCACACAGTCAGGTGCTGAACCTGGCTCCTGGGAAGCCGCCAGGCATGGCCTGGCTGTAGATTGAGAGATCTGAACCCTCCAGGCCCTGGGTCGGGGTAGTGTTGTTCATCTGGATGCCTGCACACGGATTATTCCATCTTGGTGGTTGGCCTCCCTGGCCAGCAGCCAAGCAATTTCTGCCCAGGATGACCCACCTAAGTATTCAAAGATGACCCAATGACCAGAGAAGACAATGTCCCAGTTTGAGGCTCTTGTCGGGCAAAATACTGAACCTGGAAAGGAAAGTGGCAAATACATAACTTTTTACAATCTGAGCTGAGTTCACACTACAACCTCAGAGCCTGAGCTGCTTCGAGCCTCGAGAGCCAGGTGCCTTGAAGAAATGGGAGGGTCTGGAACACATGGGTCTTTCACTTCTGTGCTTGGTAACAAAGAACATGCTTAAATGGAGAGAGGCCTCACTGACTGTGTGATGCGGAGATGCCACCGGCCCCATGTATTCTTCCAGGCCTGCGGAAGTGGTAGCTTGTAGGGTATGCAGGAAGGATTTGGGTCTTGTGCGTCTTCAGTGTCCTCTCAAAGGCTGAGATTTGAAGACATTTTCCTCTGCCTATGGCACTCCTGGTAGGTGGCAGAACCTTTAGGAAGGGTGTCTAGTGGAACAGGGTGTGCCCTGGAAGAGGGATCCTGAGCCTGGGCTCCATCCTTCCTCCTTCCCCTCCTTCCTGTCTGTCATGACATCAACATCTTTGTTCTACTATGTCCTCTTGTCAAGAAATTCTGCCTTAACCCAAAGCAGAAAGAGCCAATCCCAGTACAATGTGCAAAGTGAACTAAGTGAACACTGTCCTCCAATCTAGGGGACCAGCCTTTGTCTTGGTGACAGGAAGCTGACACAAGGGCCTCTCTCCCTGGCCACTGGGGTTGTCTGATTCCTGAAAAGCCAGTGTCTGCTTGAGGACCAAGAGAAGCTGTGAGTCCTGACGTCTTACCAATGCTGTGGAGGCAAGGTCTAGGTCTGGAAGGCTTTCTAAACCCATACCACATGCCATTCTGACCTTCATGGAAAAAAAAAAAGCTCTTCAACTTACAGATGCCTCACAGGCTGCAGTGGGCCCTCCCCCCCACTGCCTAGCTACTATTCCCCACCACACACACACACACACACACACACACACACTGCTATTTACAGAACAGGTGACAAGAGAGCCACCAACAGCACCTCCGACGAAGGCTCCAGCAGTCGACAGTCTGTAGAACATCGCCACCTGCTGGCCTCAGATGCACACCACAGTCTGCGGGAGACTCAACATTTCCTATCCATCCTTCAGCAGGGAATATATTTCTGAGCCCCAAGACCCTCCGTGGGTGCTAGAATTACACGCTATGCTTCTTCCTTTACGTACACTCTTGTGATAAAGTTTAATTAGTCACAGAAAGAAGTTAACGATAAAATACAACAACTGTAGCAATGTACTGTAATAAAAACTTACAACTTATGGATTATTTATTTCTGGAATTTTCCATTTAGTATTTTTTGGATCACAGGTGACCTCAGGTAACCAAGACTAAAAATAATGGGGGGGGGCCTGGACAACAACTACACTCAGAACTGCTACTATCAGTCACCTATGTGTATATATATATGAATACATATATATGAATACATACATATATGTATGTATATATATATGTATATAAAATATATTCACACATCAAATCCTAACTGATTTCTTTTTATAAACTGTTCAATGTTTCAAGATTCCAAGAACAGTTCAGCTCATACGTTCCTGTCACCCATGGGAAAGCAAGTTCAAGGGGAACAGCTTTCTAACTCTTTGAAACAAAGCCACATACTAACAGCCGACATCTAAATAGACTTTTATTTTTATTTTTCTTGTTTGGACAGAAAAGAAAAAGTCATTGGCCTTCATTAGACTCCCTAAGTGTTGGAAACACCTGAACTCAGGAAGAGTGGACCTTGTAGAAAAGCATCACAAATTGAAAATATATTTCTCCGTGAAAGTGCTTTTGATCCGATTAAGGGTACAGCAAAGGTTATCTTAAACACAAACTGAAGTTGGGCCTGTGATCTGTGGCATCATGGGTCCCACCGCAGGCGAGGGTGCTTGTGGAGAGAGTGGACACAGACGTGACAAGGTGTGGAGAGCATTCTGCTGCCAGCCACACCTCGGCTCACTGAAGGAATGAGGAATTGCCCCAAAGCCCCTGCCGAGGACAGTCTGCATCTGAGGACATTAGGTGGCATTAGATCAGGAGGAAGGGCTGCAAGGTGTGGAAAAATCCTTGTTTCCCATCTGTGGGGACAGTGGGCCCACCTTGGGGCTCAGGCTCCTTGGAGAGATGTCAACCTGTGGTGGGAAGGACCTGGGTCTATGGGAGATCCCACAGGGCCAGTCCCCAGCCAGGGCCTCCTAATCCTGCTGTGACTTTCTAGGGGACCCCATCCCCAGAGAGAAGGAGGTGAAGGATTTTGTTTTCATGATGCTATAGAATTCTCAAGACAGGTAATTCTGCAGCCAACAGTGACAAGGTGACAGAGTCCTCAGTCTGCAGCCAACAGTGACAGGTGACAAAGTACTCAGTCTGCAGGCTCCCCAGGCCTTGGTAGCCATAGCTACATCTGTCCTGGAAGCCAGCGGCCCTTCCTAACTTGCCACAGGCCAGAAACAGAACTGTGATCATGCAGGGAGCTGTGAAGGTATGTGGTGTCTGAGAGTGGGGAGTGGGGAGTGGGGGGCACATCTGTTCACAGTAGACCTTAAGCAACAGTAGGGAATTAACCTGAAGATACATTGAAAAAAAAAAAAAAAACCAACCAACCAACCAAAAAACAAAAAAAAAACCCAAAAAAAACAAAAAAAAACAAAAAACTAGCATTGTTCTTCCCTCCTCGCCCTGCTCGCTGCAGTCCGGTGGAGGACAGAACAGGTACACCCTGTTTATAGTCAGCAAGCTGCAGCCGCCCCGCCCCCCCTGGCTCTGAGTTTTAATGGCACCACATTGCATCTCTTCTTCCAAGGGAGCCATCTAAGCTGATCTCATGGGAGAGTGCTAGGAACCCACGTGCCGGGTGCTGTGGGGTGGCACCGAGGGGTCCATTTTGTAAGCTTGCCTGATCTGAACTTGAGCCCGTCACGATCTTTCACGCTCTGGAAAGCGGAGCATGGTCCACTGGTCCTACTGCTGGTACCTTCCGAGGTCACCTGTATCAGGCTCTGGGGAGCCACCCTTTGTGGGGGGTGATGTGGAAAGCAGACTTCTGACCACACATGAGCCCTCCAGCCAGCAGGCAGGTGACAGGCTCCTTCCTTGTCCCTGACACCCCTGGGCCAGCAGTCTCAGTGGGCTGGCGATGAGTCCTCCAAGCCCAGCAACTCCCTGACAAGTCTCTCTCCGAACTGTGCCCGGCTGTATTTCTTCACGTGGTAGGCGTCTGACATTTTGTACAGGATGTAGGCGTTGTTGACGGCGATGCTGATGGCGAACCAGAACACTTGCTGCCACGTCTTGTTTGGCTTGTGAGAGATGAAATACCTGGGAAGAGGGGGAGGCACGGCGTCGTGTAGCTGCTCCCCTCATTAGGACTTAGGAAGTGAATAAAACCCACAAGACTGAGGGAACTCTTTAATCTGTCACTAGTGTCCAGTGGGGGAGAGCAGGTGTTTGTCCACATCTCCTCAGAAAAGTCTCACAATGGGCATGCTGGTTACAACTCTCAGGGGAGAGAAGCCTAGAGGCTGAGGGTCAGGCCAGTGCATCTGAAGAACTCCCTTCTGGTGATGCACTGGGAACTAGCTGTGGGCGGGGCCCAGGGGCGGGGCTATGACAGGCCCTGCCCCATCCTCCAGCAGCTGCCTTCTCAGGGCCCTTCTCTCGGCCCACCCACATCTAAATGCTTAATCCCTCAGTTCCAGGCCTCGTGATGTGTTCTCTCTCTCGTTCTCAAATGTGCTTCCGTTATCCATTTGTCTTTCCTCAGGGAAGACTCAGGACCCTGGGGCTGACCCTGAGGACACTATGCCCAGAACCTTATTTTAGGATTCTCTTATCCTGTTTATTGTCCCTACATCTTGGCTACATCATATATGAAGACCACCGGGGAGTTCAGCTCAGGATGGACAAAGCCTAGAAGATAAAGGCTGAACTATGTGCCAAGATGCCCACCAATGGGGTATGAGCAGTGGCGGGTACCTCACGTGGGGCTGGAGCCCTGGGATATGAGTGGAGTGCAGGGATTTCTAGAGGAGATAGGTGTATAGGCCACCTGTGGGCAGGACGAGGGCCTGAGACTACCTCATGGGTCCTCATGCCCCATATTTATGTTCTTCACTATGTCTGGGCTAACATAACCCTCCCTACACACCACTGCGATGTGTGTCGTCATGTTACCCCATGCACACTGGCCGGCCGACCATGCACCCAGCAGCCACCCACGCAACGGATGCCACTTGCAGGCATACCGGCCACCCAGGCACCCACTGGCCGCCCACACATCTGACATCACCTGAATGCACACCAGTCTCCCAAACGCCAGATGCCACTCACACATACACCATCCACCCACGTCCCCCCAGCTGGCCACGCACCTTCGGCTGCCCACGCACCCCAGCCGCCCACACACTCACTTGCTGTACTTATCGTCGTATCTGCAGATGTAGCTGAGGTGAGCCGCAAAGGCCTCCACGGCCAGAGGGCAGGGGATTTCCCCGCTCCTCCTCTTGATGATGACGCCTGTGGGGGAGACAGGAGCTCAGTCCCCATCCAGGCTGCCCAGTTCCTGGGGGTGGGGCGTGGTGGGACACTGGACCAGCACCGTCCATCACGTGCTTCAGCAGAGCGGTGGGTGTGAGGAGGCATCGGAGGCAGACAAGTGCACAGTTATCTGCCACCTAGACTCGGTGGCTTCATGGGCACAGGGACAATGACACAGTCGCAGGCACATACAGATGCTCCGGGGACAGGCCTGAGAAGTGAGGGGAAGGAGGCTTCTCTTTCCCCCTCTATATTGGATGACTTGGTCAGGGGCTGGAGGAGGGTGGGAATAGCGGCAGTTTCTCTGGGCTGTTCACAGCGTGGGTGGGACCATGTCACAGAGGAACAAGGAGGCCAGCCCTTCCACACCAGGCCCAACATCCTCACATCTCTCAGGGGCCTCTCCATGACCCCTTAGCTGCTCATCTACCCAGAATGTTCCTCTACACACACCAAGGGAGCGCAGCCAACGGGCCCGAGAGCCATGGCACAACTCATAACCAGCAGAGCCTGGGGACCAAAAGGGAAGCCACAGGATCTCCCCATTTTATTGCACCAATGGCTACTGTCTGACGTCTGTCCTCTGGCCTGCTTGTGCACTGTCTGGATCCCCTCTGCAGGCCACAGGAACAAAGGTGTCCACAGGCACCTGGACATAGTTAGGGTTTCCCACTGTGCTGGCTAGCTTTATGTCAGACTACAGAGGCATACACCATGTGGAGAACATAAATACATAAGTACACTGTACCACAGAAGCACATGTAGACCACACATGTAACATGACCATACATATACTGTATATCTATCTATCTATCTATCTATCTATCTATCTATCTATCTATCTATCTATCTATCTAGTGTATGTGTGTGTGTGTAGTATATGTAGTGGTATAAATACATATAAACACATTTTTATATATATATACACTATATATGTATATATACATAAAAATATACATATAAATATACATAAAAAATATAAATATACATATATCACACACACATATATAAATACACACATGGTATGTGTATACACTATATATATACACACACATAGTATATAGTGGTATATATACACATATACACACACATACTATATATATATATAGTATATATACAGTATATATACATATACATATAAACACACACATGGTATGTGCATACACTATATATATATACACATACACATGCTATATAGCAGTATTTATACATATAAACATATAAACACACATATGGTATATGTATACACACACTATATAGTGGTATATATATTCATATATACACATGTGTATGCATATATATATATATAACACATGATATGTGTATACACTACACACACACATATATATAAACACACATGGTATGTATATACACTATACACACACACAAACACACACACACAATACGTAGTGGTATATATACATGTATACACACATATATATAAACACACACATGATAAACACATGGTATGTGTATACACTATACACACACACATACACACACATCGCACACATGGTACACCCCAGGAGCATGCATGTCACACACCCAGTATGCACATAGGAATGCAAGCCATTCATGTGCACACTGCTCTGGAAGTGTCTGCAGATTCCTTTGCGATCCTCTCAATTTTTGTCTCAGCAGTTTAACACGGTCTTAGCTGTCAGTTTCTTTAAATACAGACTCTGGGCTAATTAAGTCCCTCTACTCTGAGTCAATTTTAAATCCCTGGAGATTAGCGAGGGCAACAGCAAGCTGCCTGGCAGCCAGGATCACACAGGCGCTTTGCTTCCAGGAGTCAGAGCTGATAAAATGATCCACAAACTCCACCCACAACGTAGCCTATTACCATGCCCAAACAACAGAGCTATCACAGCCCAACAGGACGATGAGACCAAGCCACCTGCCAATCAAGGCAAGCTAAGAGCTTCGTGCAGCTCCTACCTGCCCCTTCCCAGGACAGCACAACCAACTACGAGGGACACAGACAGCATGAGGGCCCTCCATGCCCTGGGTGCCCCCCTTCCTGTACACTCACCTTTCTGCACAGGGGAGTAGGCGTTGGTCAGGAAGCGGAAGTGCCCCTTGTTGTACCAGCAGATCAGTGACATGTTGCCCTTTGTCCTGATCTGGTGCTGGCCCCGGGCAAGTGGGGTGGCAGGGTTGGTCAACATGGATGGAGGGAGACCTGTGCAGTCACTCTTCCTGGAGCTGAGGAGGCCACAGCAGTAGATCCCTGGAAGGAAAGATACAAACTCTCATATGTTCCACTGTCAGGGCGCCCCACCCACAACCCGGGAAGGAGGGCGAACACTCAGAGGCAGCTGCTGAGGCCTTTCCCCATCCCTCTATAAGAGCACACCCGAAGGTCACTGAGGCCATAACTAATGCAAGCAATGGATTAATGCAACAATATGGCCCTTATCAACGGGGCTCTTGGTTGGTACTGTGGGGCATAGCATCCTATCTGCGTCCATAAATGGAATTTGCTAAGGTGTCACATGTACATTAGGAAAGGCCCACCGGTAAATAGCTGTGGTGATAAGGATGGTATGGCTGTGCCCAACAACACAGCCAGAGACCTCGGGATGGACACACCCGTCAGCTCTTGGGGCTCTTGTAGAAGACAAGACTGAAGACAAGACACGTGGCATTCCACTGTAAAGAACTCAGTGGCTCTAGATGCTTCTAAAAATTCATAGTGATATCATTTCTATATTGCCTAACCTCAGAAAAAGGCAAAATTTCCTATCCAGTTATTCTCCTCCACCCAAGGGTTCTCCTCCCAGCTCCTGGCTTGCTGAGCCAGGGAATGCCTTTCCCTGGGGATCTCAGAAGCAACTCTCCTAAATCCTCGTGGGGAAAGGTGCCCCAGAGGCCCAGGCCATGTCCAACACTCATGCGGCTTTATAGATCTAACACTGGACAAACACACACACACACACACACACACACACACACACACACACACACGAGCACATACTCCAACTCCCAGTGCTGAGAGCAAATCAAAAGGTGGACCCTTACGTACACATGCACACACCATCAAGGGTTACACTTCTATGGACATGCACTGTGCTTCATGGAGAGCCAGACCTCCTCCAAAGCGGCTGTGTCACATGTCCTGCAGCTTCCCTTCCGTCCTCCGTCTGATCTCCTGCTAGGTTCTTGCCACAGATGGGTTGAGTCTGCTGGCACCACCCAGCGCAGAGGGCTATTCTTACCTAGACTGCAATGCTGGCTAGCTGGGGCAGCCTGTTCCCTCACTTCAACCAGGCTTCCCTGGCCCAAGATGTAAGTTACCTGTCACTCCACAATACAAGAGTTTTAAGGCCTGATATCCACTGTGTTACAGAGCAAAATGTCTCAATTCTAGTAGCTTCTGTCTATGAGTGATGCTTTCTCAGCTGTCCCCAGCATAGCTTGGCATTTAGGTCTCTGCTTTTCATATCCAGCATCTGCCAAAGTCAAGGGAGGCTTATCCAGTCTGCAAAGAACAACCAGCCTCTTGCTCCAGGAGCCCAGGACCTTTCTGAGGCCTGAAGGATCATTCCTGACCACACGGGTCTCTGCCAGATCGGAAGGAGATTCACCAGCTATGGAGGATGACTCTGCTACTTTCTAGACCCTTTTTTATGAGGGGCTTTTCCTCCAGGCCTGTTATGGCCAGAACCACACAGCAAAGTACACACAAAGGAATGCCCAAAAGACTGGCAGGGCTCTGTGCCAATGCTATCACCTGACAGCAAGCCCAGGACTCACACACCACGAAAACACCAGAACCCAGACACACAGGGCAGCTGAAATGCTGTGAGCAATCTGTGCTAGCCGCTGCTCCTACCCTCCTCATTCTTTGGTCACTCCCCACCCCCCAGGAGCTGGCCATGCTGGGACGGCCGCTGGACAAACCTTGCTTCTCAAATTCTTCGAACAGATTGAGGCTGGTGATGCTAGGCCCTGTGAAGATGATATAGTTCTTCCCGGCCGCATTCCGGCACAGGCTCCGGGCCACCATGCTGTGCAGCTGTGGCTTGTTCTTCAGAGCGTCCAGGCCATCTGGGCCACCACCTTCCTTTAGGTGGACATAGATCTTGAACAGAAAGGCAGAGGGGTCAGAGTGCCAAGGGCAACAAGGACCACAGCCCGAGACCGCAGGAAACATGGGGTTAGAGGAAACCGCCTCACCCTATTATGTCATGAGCCTCACAATGTCCTAGGTCACCACCACGGCTACCCAAAACCTGAGCAGCTCATGGTTTAGCTGGGAGGCTTCTGTCCGTGAGAGTATGAGCGGGAGAGGAGCAGTTAGAGATGGGAAAACTGGCAGTCAAATTTGATGCAAACCTGTCCCTAAGTCCGCACACACGCACACACACATGCGCACTCACACAAATAGAATCGAAGGGCACTTCAAGGGCTAGGCATGCTCTTACATGCCTAGTGGTTATCGCCCATGGGGCAAAATGACTAGTCAACCCAAAGACAGGTAAGACAGCCCTCGTCTGTCTCACTGCACCAGAGATGCAACAGAAGTCAGACACACTCCAAGGGCCAGAAGCAAAGAGGCCATGCTAGGCTTGGTAAGCCGTTCCTAACACATGAGCCATACCAGCTCCACAATTGCCACCAAACACGTGTATATGGGAAGGACGATGGATTCAGGGGCAGACCAGACCGGCAGGTAGGGCGCTGACTAGTCTCTCCTAAGGAGAGTAGACGTTCCGGGGAATGTTCATACTTCCATAGACAGATACCCAGCAGTGCCTGTCACATCCCTATGCCTGTCCTGTCCTGCACAGCAAGCTCACATTGGTGTCATCTGATATGCTGGAACTGCTAGGAGCTGGGACACCAACGGTGCTCTCTGAGAAACTCCCAGAAGAAGCACATGGAAGACCCAGCTACTGTGTCAGGTCCCATCCTGTCAGATGCGTTTGGCAGCTCACCTACCAAGCACCGGTGTCCTTAAGGATACAAAAGCCCAACTCTGTGTTCAGGTCAGTGTACAGGGATGTGACTTAGCAACAAAGTCTTCAACAGAATGGGCGATAGATACGTCCTTCACTGGGAAATGGTGCCGGACAGCAAAGCCTCTGGGTTTAGCAATGGTTGGGAAGCTGGTGAGTCTGGCCTGCATGGGTCTTCTGTGATATGTAGCTGAGCATGTTATTCGACTGTACACACAAACACACTCAGCTTCAGAAACACTGGCATACCTGTTGGCCTCCCACACTATAGGATGGGAGCCTGCGCATGGTGCACGTGGCTCCTGTGTTCAGGCCCCACAAGGCTGAAGTCAGAGCATCAGCGGGTCTGTTTCTATGCAGTGCTCAAGAAGCTCCTGGGGCAATTAGGTTGCAGGACAGTGTGTGTCCATCACTCTCTGGGAGCCACGAGGGCTGTTCATGTCTCTGTCCTCTAGCTTCAGCCAGCATGGTTTATTGTAGATACTCAAAGGGCTACTACTGCAGATTGTGGTTAGAATATGAAATGTTCTCCACGTTTGTGTGTTTGAACACTTGGTCCTGAGTGATGGTGATATTGTCTTGAGAAATTGGCGAACCTTTTGGAGGTGGGGCCTTCCTGAAGGATGGGGTAAGCTGGCCTTGAGGGTTACATCCTGGCCTCTCTTTCCTGTTGAGCGCTGCTTCCTGACTGTTGATACAATGTAACCAGTCACCTCACCCTCTGCCACAGACATGAGCTGCTCCTGCTCCTGCTATGTCTGCCTAGTCTTCAACTAGTAGAAAGCTCTTCTAAGTTGCTTCTTGTCCTGTGTTTGGTCTCAGTGGCAAGAAAAGTAACTAATATGGAGAACAGTAAGCATTTACTAGGGCTGCAGAGATGGCTCTGAGGATAAAGCATGGGCTGCTCTTAGGTTTGGTCCCAGCATTCAAGTGGTAGTTCACAGTGGTCTGTAATCCAGTCCCAGGGGAACCAATGGCCTCTTCTGGCCTGCACAGGAACCAGGCACACACATGGTGCACACAGGCACACACATGGTGCACACTGGCACAACATGGTGTATACTGGCTCACACATGGTGCACAGGCACACACACAAAATGCACAGGCCACACATGGTGCACAGGCTCACACATGGCACACCAACATACAAGTGCACCAGCATACACATGGTGCACATAGGCACACGCATGGTGTATAGGCACTCAAATGGGCAAAACATCACATTCATAAAATTAAAGTAAATGAATCTTAAAAAAATTAAAGCGCGTATGGAATTATGGGTATTCTGGGATTTGGGGGTGAGGGTTGCTGAATGAAAAATCGAGTTAGGAAGAGACACTAATTAAAAAAGACCTTTTCCAGCTGGAACCTGGTGTATTCTGGGGTACGAGTTTCTGGTCTTTGGTGTGAACTGCCTTCTCCGCAGGTCTGGAGACTGCCAGGACTCAAAGTTAGGCCAGGGTCTTGCTCTCCTGGGACAGGGGAGTTTCCACAACACCAGCAATGGATGGCTCAGAGTTTGCCCTTGGCTTGGAACACAATTGCAGGACCATCTGAAACTGCTCAGCACTTTGCCCACGTGGGCAAGCCCAGGCATTCTAGCTACCTCCTCCTTCTCAAAGTGTGAACATGGCGTGACGTTACTTCCTTTTCAAGGTGTGAACAGTGTGGCATGGATATCTGCCTAGCCAGTCTTTTCCCTACCCAGAAATCCAGAAGTCGCACCAGAGGCATCCAGAGACTCCCAAGTGTGGGGTGATTTATGGGTTGGTTGGTGGGGTGTACAGAGCGCATATGTCCCGCAAAGGACAACTCACTTCTCGGGGTGGACCTCAGGTTTCATCTTCCTACTCAAGAAAGGCACAGAACTTAAGAACCAATTATTTCTAGAGTGTTTTGCATGACATTTTCAGATGACAATGAATTGCAGGACACTGGAACTTGGGAAGAGCTGTGGACTGGGCTGTGTAAATGTGACAATGAGAGAGAATGGTGTATGTAACAGCCCTTGAGACACCTGCTGAAGGTGTCTCAACCACACAGCCACTCAGCAACACAGCCAGAGACTCGCATGCCATCAAGGTCAGCACGTTGTTAGCAAACGCATCCCAGAGACGGACAGAGTGGGACTCCAGCCACCCCTAGTGGCCTGAACAGCACATGGTAATCTCCTTATTCAGGCCACAGGGTATGCATGAAGCATGTGGGCTGCCAGTGGCTCAGCCCATGAGAGTCAAGACAACTAGCCGATCTCAAAGCAATTACTTCAGCCGTGGGCCAGCCTCTGTCAGGGCCTTCTAAGAACCCCAGACAAGGAAGCCTGATGGCTTTTTCTTCCTGGAAACCCCTCCAGCTCTCAGGAGCTTCTCCTTCTATCCCTCAATCTCTCACCGTTCCCTAATTCTCCTTAATAAGGCTTGCTTCCGCATTACATTCTCCAGCTCTCTGTGTCTTTAATCTTCATCAGCCCAAGACAAACCCAAAGCTACTATCCCAGCCCATCTTTGGTGCCTCTGAGTGTCTGGTACCCTAGGTCCTGGGATCATGTCACAAACCCTACATTACAGGGGTGGAGTCAGGTACGACTGTGAGCTTTCCAAGAACCAGCTACCCCACAGGAGGCTAAGTGAGACCAGACTAGCCTCTGCTTGAATGTGGGGGATGAGTGTGACAGTCGGAAGACACTGAACTAACTCCCCAACACCCTGGGCCCGTGGCACCCCAAATCATCCTTCCTATCTCCCTGATGTCTGCACACCCCAGAGCTCCCCAATTCCAACACTTCTGGCCCCCTTCCCAGTGGCTCACCTGGATGATGAACCCGGTTGAAGAGCACTGGCGGACCCACAGGCTGAATTTCCGCTTTTTCCTCTTCCGCAGCTCTCGCTCCGTGCATGTGGCAATGAACACAGGGTCCTCGTCAATCAGGGGTTCATGTAGCACCTGCGGGAAAGGGGGGGGGTGTTCTCACGGGGCAGTGTGAGCTCCGCTCCCAGCAACACCTTTAGAGGCTGTGGCTGTGACTGAGACTAAGTCACCTGACTTCTCTGACCAGGAGTCTCCTTATCTGCACTGCCGTTCTAGGGAGGGTTCAGCCGGAAGACACGGGCACGCTCACCTCCATCCTGATGCACAACGTTCCTTCTCAAGAGATGGCCGTGGCTCTTACTATCTGCTTTACAAATGCCCATACTGGCTGTGCCTTTAATCTTCATTGGCGTGAGATAGTAAACTAGAGCCGCTGTCCCAGTTTGCCTTTGGTGCCTCTGAGGTCTTTGGGACTGTAGCCCGTATCAGTGATCTATATCACTGGGCTAGGATCTCCAGCCCCAACTCCTGTCAGTATGTGTGGAGTTATGTATGGGGGTATGTATTTATAGGGATGCATACACACAAGTAAAAGTGTCTACAGAGCCAGAGGTACCTGATACCCTGGGACTGGCAATACAGTGGTCGTGAGCTGTCCACTATGGGTGCTCGGAAGTGACTCTGGCTCCTCTGTAAGCAGAGCAAGCACTTTTAGCCAACAAGCCATCTCTCCAGCTCCCCGGCTCCTAAGCAAGTATGGGACTTCACTCATGGCAACTTCTTTGTTGTTGTTGTTTACTGTTTTGTTTTGTTTTGTTTTGTTTTGAGACAGGGCTTCTCTGTATAACCCTAGCTGTCCTATAACTTGCTCTGTAGACCAGGCTAGCCTTGAACTCATAGAGACTTGCCTCTGCTTCCCAAATGCTGGGATCAAAGGCATGCATCAAGCCCGCCAGGCATGTCAACTTCTTGATAACATGAAATCTATGACCCTTTCAAAGACAGGACAATAAGGAAAAAGACTCTAAGTTGGTTTTTCAAACGAAGGTGCTTGGGAAGCCTCCAGGGACATTGTGGGTGGCATTGTGCTGTGATTCCCTCCACTGTTCTATGTCACAGTTACGGATATCCACAGTTAAGCAAGGTGACGTGTATACACGCTCATTTCCATACTACAGGGCGCTCTAGATTGAGGGTCTTCAAATCACTCCTCCTCTCTAAATACAACTTATTAGAATAATCCCCTGTTCTCATCTACTGCAACTCCGTGGTCACTTGAAAGAAAGGACAAGACCCAGTAGAGACCACATGAAGTCTAAAATGGTACCTGACTCTGTGCGGGGGAAGCTTGAACGAACTAAGACCCTGGAGGTGGTGGTCAAGTGTGGCTCTCTCTCGGCAGCTTTGAGTCCACTCAGGGCATGAGGGCTTCCCCCAAAAGCCATATCAGTCCATGACCTGGCATAGACACTAGACACTAGCAGTTGTGACCTGCATTCTTTTGGTAACAGCACCTTCATTCAGTTCTATGTTTTAAAGCATCAGCCTTGAGGCTTTAGTGATGCTCTTTCTGCAAAGGGTTCAAGTTTGGTTGCCAGCACTCATGTGGTGGCTCACAACCTTGCAGAGCTCAAGTTCCAGGGGATGCAGTGCCCTCCCCCGATCCGTGGGTAATACACACATGTACGCCCACACATTTACATACATGCAGGGAAAACATTCATGTACATAAAAATAAAAATAAATCTTTTCCTTTTAAAGTATCAGCCATACCTCTCTACAGTGCATACAGGACCCAAGGACCTGCCCCGAGGACCTCAGTAGGAGCCCCTGCCACTGCTCAGTTTGGGAACAGACAAGTTGGCCTGCCTGGACTGTAGCCCAGACATTCTCTGGCTCCTTACAGCTTATGACACATTCAAAGCCCCATGTGCAAAATGGACAATCTAAGGGGGGGTCTTAGGAACAGGGAAAATGGCATGAAGGTGGCCCCGGCTTCCCGTTCTTCCTCTGCCCATCTCCTTGTCTAGACTGTGAGTCTGCTGTTTCCAGCCATCCAAGAGGGCCCCCCTCAGTGAGCCAGGGAGCCCATCTCTCCATGATCTCCAACCACAGTTACAACGCATCACAGCAGGGCGAGCAAGCATCTCTGAGTCTCCCTCCTCCTCCTCTGCGGAAAACAGTCAGCTCTGTCACACAGCACCATCCCTGAGTCCCCTCTGTGCGACAAGCCACTCGGGGTGTGCCAGGCATCGAGTATGGCAAGGGAGGCATCTCTTACTTATTTGCATAATCCCTCTCCAGGGATGTTTCTCTGATTAGTCTGACTCCAGTTTTGATGAGAGTAGCACCTCCCGTCTTGTGCCTGTGTGCAGGCATCACACAAAAACGGCTGCTTTGTTTGCTGGTAGATTCTGGAGTCTTCGGCGGACTCTGTAAAACCTTCCACAAAGGGTAACACTTGCTACAATGGTAGCTCCCAATGCTGCATGCTGAGAGTCGCGCCTCTGAGTGTGCGCGTGTGTGAATGTCTGTGTGTTCAGGGCGGAGGCATAATGGTGGTACCAGGTAGCAGCAGGCTCTGGGCCACTCCTGAGAGTCACAGCAAATCTGACCTCAACTCTGACAAGTGTGTCACCTGGTCTGCGGGCAGTCCTCTAGGAAGAGGGAAAGAGAAGTTCCCAGGCAAAGATGTAGCTTGCCACCCCCTCCCTGACACCACACCTCGGGCCCACACACGGTGCCTGCTAAGTTCTAGAACAGTCGGAGCGCCAGTGCAGAATATTCCAAAGCCCATGGACCTGAGACAGTAACACCCCACGAAAGCCCTGAAGTTTCCAGTTGTGCAGAACAGGAGAACATTACAGACTCGGGAGTGCAGCCATCTTGGGAGTAGAAGCCCAGCAGACGCCCCTTAAAAGACAGTTGCAAGCATAAAAATGGTGGGACTGTGTCACTGGAAATTCTCCACAGAGGAAACTCAGCTGGCTCACCTAGGGGCAAAACCTCTGATCCATCAGCACCTCCTCACTGTGCTTGGTCAACAGAGCAGTTCTGAGATTCTGTCACCAGACTGAGCGTGACAGCACTGAGCGTGACAGCACTGAGTGTGACAGCACTGCATGCAGGTGGACAAGGAAGGCAGTGTGGGTCAGGAGCTGAGAACCATGAGAGACTCCACCTTCTGGAACAGGTTCAGGATATCTGGAAGGAGTCAGGGCTGTGACAGTGCTGAGCTACCAGCCCCTGGATGAGGCTTCAGGCTCTGGCCTGAGTGGCCAGGTGGACCTTGGCATCTAAGAAGTTCCAGTGACCTAATGAAGGTGCCTAGTCAGGAAGTGTCCCTCAGTGAACATGACAGGGACCCTGAGGCTGGGTCTGTGTAAAGCCCCGTGTGGGAAAACCCATGATGAGGAGAAGGTGGAAAAAAGGAGACTGCTGTAGCTCCGAGTGAAGGGTTAAATTCTAACTGTCTGGGGGCTGGAGTTCAAGCCCCACCCTCCCTTACAAACGCATTTGGCTCATAAGGTTAGCAGTCTGGCTGGTGACCTTAAAGAGACTTGTAGTCACTAGAGAAGGTAAGCAAGGACAGGGAGAAAGGCATCCTAAATCTTCTCCTAGCCAAAAGTCTCAGGTGTTCAATGACACCTGGCACACAAACATGTATGCATGCACACATGCACACGCAAACATATATGACACATGTACACACACGCACAAACACATCTGCATGCTTGGACACATACATATACACGCATATGAACATGCACAAACACATCTGCATGCATGGACCTGCGTGTGGAAATACATACATGCAAGTGCACACACGTGAGCTCACCTGGGTCTGAGACGGCCTGAAAGCAGCATCAAAGCCACTCTGTAGGGAGTCGAGGAAGGGCTGGACCTTGTAGAGCCCATGTGTGGTCTGGCTGGATCGGAAGGCCACAACATGGAAGTACTTGAGGATTTTCTCGAAGCGGGCCTGGCTCATGACGAGGGCGAGGCTCCGGTTGCTATAGAAGCCTCCGCTCCAAATGCTGAGTACCGACTCACAGTGCGAGACGCTGGTGGAGATCACATAGCCCAGGAAGGCCTTCATCTCTGCCAACGTCACCTCCACCCAGGTACCGTCACTGCCAAACCGCTCCTGGAACTTCCTGGCATACATGTTGGTCTGTACCACCATGTTCTTGAGCACGTTGTCCGGGACGAAGAGCTGGAAGAAGTCCACCGCGCTAGCGCTGGGTGGCATCTTTCTGGTTGGACCTGAAATCCAAAGACAGGCTGAGTGCTCACGTCCAAAACCATCACCACCTGACAGGAGCCGGGTCCTCTTGGCCTTGGGCCTCAGGCCACAGCCCTGCCTATCCTCCCTTCCTTCCCTCCTGCGTCTGATGCCTTGCCCAAATGGAGGCCAATAGCCTGGCTCTCACATGCTCTGGGCTCCTGTCACTCAGATGCTCCTGCCTTGTCCCCCAACTCTCTGTCCCCCAGATCATACACATTATTCCCACCTTCCTTCCCAACATGATTTCCCCAGCACCCAAGCCTGTTGTTCTGTTCTGCCCCCTGCAACCCTGTCCTCCTGTCCCTCGATCCTTTTGTTGTCAGGCCCATCACACCTAAGCCGTCCATCCCCTCATGCACTGTATAGGACATCAGTGGCGAATGCAGCTCACCTAGTGAGTAGATCTGAGGAGAGAGATGTAGAGGGAGAGAGCGTGTATAAACCCCTGTCATTCTCCAGAATGTGCTGTACGACTTAAGGGGACTCTGTACCCATAATGATTCAGTTGCAGCCAGTAGAGAACAAGCCTTGCTAAGTAGTCCCACACAATTTTAAACGATTGGTGGGTTAATCCAAAGGGACTAGTGTAAGACAGTTTCACCAATGAGAGACAGGCCTTGCAAAATTTGACTGGTAACAGCTTCTTTGCATGTGTGCACACATGCATACACACACACACACACACCCCAGACGCAACTTACTATAACATCCTCACCATGAACCCAAATCATCTTAGGTGGAAAGTGCATGTGCCCCCCCCCAGCCAGATTGTTCTAATTCAGTCCCAGCAGACTGGGTGTCGGCTGATCCCCTCACAAGGGCAACTGACAGGGAGCCTTAGCTCAACATCACTGTCCCAAACCTCAGAAGTATCATCTGACACACTGCCAGCCAAAGAAAAGATCCAGGCTTAAGATGCACATGTGGTTCCTACTCAAATCCATCCCTGCTTGTGCATTACCCTAAAGTCAGAAGTCCTAAGCCGAAGCTTCTCTGTGAGTGTGTGCACACATGTGTGTGCATGTGTGTATTCATGTGCATGTGTTTATATGCCTCCTAGGAGCTTCTGTTTGCAATCCTATCATACAGGCTTGAAGCAGCATGCTCTGATTTGTAGTACACAACCTTTCTTTTGCATCTGTGTGGCAATTTTTAATAAAAACTGGATGAAGAGTTTTCCCACCAGCTTATACAAAAACAAACAAACAACAAACAAACAAACAACCTACCAAGCTGTTAAAAAAAAAAAAAACCCACCAAGCTGTTTGCAGATAAAGCCAGTTTTTTGAGCAGTGGCCAGATCCGGGTAAGGATCTTTGGGGTTTCCATTTTGCACGTGCGCGCGCGTGTGTCTGTGTCCATGAGTGTGTGTGTGTGTGTGGGTACATGTAGGAGGTACACATACATGTGTGTATGTGCACATGAATATGGAACCCCAAGGTCGAGATTGGGCACCTTCTTCAATCACTCAGCTCCATCTTATTCATTGAGGCAGGGTTTCTCAATCAAGCCCAGAGCTCACCTATACGGATCTCAGCTCCAGGCCTCATGCTTGCATGGTAGGCGCTTTCACCACTGAGCCACCATCTCCTTAAAATTCATTGGATTGGCCGGTTGCTCCCAGTTCTAGCGTTTTCTTTGTAGAACAGACTGAGTGAAATCAACTTTTAAAGTCTGTCTGCAGAGTCAGGTGGACAAGCCCGTATGCCAGATGCCCAGCACGGCACTGGTATGAGGAGACAAGCCCAAGGCTCGGCAGCTGTTTCTGGGACAGCACCTCACTGAGGGCTTTGCAAAGCAAATTCTGTTTTCTGTTCACCTAGACAGCAGGGCGGCCACCGCCTTCACTTTCCCCAGCCACACGTATATAGCCTAGCTGCCACCAGTGCACCAAACCGATCCAGGAGGTGGTCCTGTTGGCATGGGGATGTTGAAATTCAGGGCTATGTTTACTGGTGAGCCATAAGTGCATAGTGAGCATCTGTGCTTTTCAGTAGGCTGGCAGCCTCCTGTGGGTAGAGCCATAAATTATTCAGACCAGACCGGTGATCAGCGAGGAGAAGCAACATTGTAACTGCTGTCTCATGCTGACTGAGAGGCATGGAATTTTCTCTCCCTGAAGTTAGGTCCAGAGTCATCTTCCCTCCCATGCACGCCATTTCTGGATGGATAGCCAAAGTCTGCTCCAGCCTGCTTCCTGAACACACTACAGAGTGGCTGGCTTCCCTCCCTCGCCTATTCGGATTGACAAGCTTCCCTGTTGGCTTTTCTTGGTTGCTGTGGTTCCTGCCACTTGGAATATGGTGACAGAATCTGGTTGTCACGAAGGAGGAATGTCATTGATGCAGCTCCTACCCACAGCCTCACCTAGCTTTCTTGTTTTTTTGTTTTTTCGAGACAGGGTTTCTCTGTATAGCTCTGGCTGTCCTGGAACTCACTCTGTAGACCAGGCTGGCCTCGAACTCAGAAATCCGCCTGCCTCTGCCTCCCAAGTGCTGGGATTAAAGGTGTGCGCCACCACTGCCCAGCTCTCACCTAGCTTTCTACATGACCTCTATAACTTGACATTAGCCCCAACAAGGGGCACTAACCCCATTCAGACAGAAGTAGGACATAGCCCGGGTTCTCTAGGTGACTTACAGAGATGAAGAGCTTTGTCTATGTCTGTGGAGATTACTAAGAATGCCACATGGCCCATGGGGACAGCAACCATGTGTCTCTCCCCTCCAAGACACCCTCCTGCTGTGGGGTGAAAAGAATAAAGTCCCGCGCCTCCTCTGGCTTCTTCATGCAGCCCCACAGACTGCCTGCCCTTTGCACGGGCCCCAAGTTCTGCTCAGACATGGCTGCCTGTGACACCCACTCTCTGACATCTACTGAAGCAAGAAAGCCGAGGTCGTGGCTGCTCGATCCTTTCTGTCCTCCAAACTCAGGATGTGGTGCGCTTAACACCTAACCCATACACAGCAAAAATGGAGACTAGCAGAGGGGAGGGTGAGCTCTACACTCCATGCATCTTTGCTGAGCTCGGTAGGAAAAGCGAGGGGCCCGTGTCACCGCTCGGTGACAGGTTTGGGTCAGCAATGTACACCATACCCTCAATGGTGCCATGGACGGCTGGCAGGACAAAAGGGGTTCACTGATGTGTATGTGTGGAGCCCACCTGAAAAGGCAAGGTGCTTTGGGTGTCGGGCAGAAGCAGCAGACACATAACCTACCTGGAGGCAACTCTAGGGCCAGCTTTGTTCCCCCCCTCTCCTTTCTCCCGCTGGGGCAAGCCCCTGGGGGACCACTCCTAGGGGACCACCCCCGGGGGATCACTCCTTCCTTGGTTCCCTCTGTCTTCTTTCACCTCGGGCACTAAGCCAAAAGCAGACAATACAGCCTTTATAGTCTCTGAATAGGGGCAAGGGCCGCACAGCCTCGACAGGCAGGACCGATCTCCGCTGCAGGTGACACAATGGGCTGCTCGATCTTCATTCAGGCAACACATACTTCATGACCATTAATATGCTTGTCAATAAACACCCCGAAGGCAGAATGAGCCCCTAGATCCCCTTATCAGAATAGAAGAGTATTTTCTTCCATTCTGGAACATTCTGTAGCAGCCATGCTGCCCGGGATAAAGACAGCTATGGGGATGTTTGGGGGCAGATGCTGTCAGTGGTTGCTGTGGAACAGCTAACGGTCAATTCATATTTAAATGCAGAGGTGGAGTCACTCTCCAGGTTAAATCAAATGAGTTCAAAACCATAAGAAGGATGTCCCACATTGCCTCTCTCTGGAGACACTGGGCATCTCATTTGGTGAAATGTGGTGCAGAGAGAGGCCTGCAGTCCCAAGTGTGCCTGTAATCCCAGCACTTGAGAAACTAGACTGCTATGAGTTCAAGGCTAGCCTAGTTTACATAGCAAGTTATAGGCTAGCCTGTGCTACATAGAGTGGCACCCTATTAAGGAAAGGAGAGGGAGGGGAAGGAAAAGCCAGAGGTGACCATGATGGATGGGGGAAGGCAACAGGGTAGTCAGCAGGACCAGCACCAGCTGAAACAGGAGGAATCCATGGACAAAGAGAGAGGAGGGGTGAGGAGACTGGGGTGCGCCTGTGCACCTGTGTGCAGAGGCCATGCGTACACTTGGTTCAGGCTGTACAGTCTCTAAAATCCTGGCTTCGAATCTGTTCTTATGTTCAAATGAACTTAAACAGAGGGTCACAGGGGTATGCAGGACAGGCTGGACACAGAGAACACATTTCTAGTCTCATAACCCTGCCCCAGCATTTAAAAAATGACTGTAAGTCCAAAGAAGCAATCAAAACTGGGGTGGTCCAAGCAGGTCTTGACTCTGGAGAAGCCCAAGGTTCTACAAGGCCCAGAGAACAGGCCTGGCTTTTCCAACCCAAAGAAAAGGGTAAAGCTAAGACCTCTAACTCAGGCCAGCCCCTGATTGAACATAGCTCCTTAGCAACAGCAAGATGGAGGGAGATAGGGTGACGGTATAAATGACATCCGTGAGAACCACTTGGGACAATGGATGGTGTACATGCAGCTGGTCCTCTGTCTGACCCATGACCCTGGGCACGGACCTACCTCGATGTTCTCTACCTGGACAGTGTGTGTACAGGGAGGACAGCTCCAGGCATCCTTCCTAGATGGACCCACTTGGACACGTGGCTGCCTCCCACTCACCTAAGCACATCCAGCTAGAAGGCTCTGAAGGTATGGCCCATCCCAGCTCTTACAGACCCATGGTCCCTCCAAACACACAGCCAAGCCCAGAGGACCCACAGAGATCCTTGCTCCACTGGCAGGCCTTCGCTTGCTTTGACTTTGGTTGTGCACTGGGGTCACACACTGGGAACGCAGGGCAGCTTGGGTCAACGGCAGCAGGCAAAGCTTGGTCCCTGGGTACCCATGTCCTCCTCATCACAGAACTGTCCCAGAAAAGCACGCAGGCTGGAGCTGCTTCTCCCTGGGTGCTAATTATATCCTCACATCCCCTGTGCACCCACCCACGCCCTGCTGGGAGAGAAGAGAAAGAAGAAAATGAGAACGGGGAGTTGGGGTACAGAAACGGATCCCGAGACAGTGGCATCGCTCAGAGGCACGGGAATGACAAGGCACAGACTTTGGTGTCTTCATTTGACATTGAGCACGGGTCTGGGTCAGAACAAGGAGACTAAAAGTATAAAGGTCAGAAGACATGCAGGCAGGAGACTCCCATCTCCCCAGGACAGGAACTGGGGGGCTGGAGAGAGCCAGCCTGCAGCCTCCTGCCCACAGTTTGGGCCACACTTTCAGAGTATTAGCTCTGGAAGCATTGCCAGGGCAACACTTTGCTTGTTTATCCATAAATATCAGCATGTCACATTCACTTCATTTAACATATACACAGCATTCAGCATGCTTTTCCACGTAGGTGTGTGCTCTTTCTGCTTCACAAATGATAACTCAGTTTATCTGTTCTTTTCGTGAATACCAGCTCCATGCGATCTGTTCTATTATCAACCCCACTTACCCAAAAGGGAAACTAAGTCACAGAGGGATTTTTGTTGTTATTGCTTAAAGGGTCATTTCCAAGGCTATGTATCTAAGAGTGGGTGTGGCCCTTAGCCTTCACTGTCAATTTGATTGGATTTAAAATCATCACGGAACACCTGTGAA
The DNA here is from genome assembly GCF_978045245.1 of Mus caroli. NCBI lineage: Eukaryota > Metazoa > Chordata > Mammalia > Rodentia > Muridae > Mus > Mus caroli. The sequence goes on along the minus strand of NW_028227265.1, from coordinate 4,903,377 downwards.
GCTGTTTCCTGTGAGATTTAACTGAGGTGAGAGACCATCTCCAGGACGTGGGTGACACCATCCCATGGTCTAGGGTACCAGAGTGAATGAAGAGGAGAGTGGGCACCAACATTCATGTCACACTGCTTCCTAACTGTGACCAGTAGCCTCATGCTCCTGCCCCTAGGCCTTCCCCTTCCAACAGTGGATTGTATCCCTTTGAACTATGAGCCAAGATAAACTGTTGTAATTAAAGCTACTTCCTGTCAAGTATTTGGTCATGGTAACAGGAAACTTGACTAATAATACAGTGTTGGAACCAGCCGGCTCTGAGGAGTCTACTGCTCCAGCTGGGTCCATTTCATCGGAAGAGTCCCCTGCACCACAGGCCTCCAACACAACCCCACATCCCAACACAATACAGCTCACAACTAGATGTAGAGAACCAAGCACTCTGAAAGCCACCTGCTGAGAATGGGCCCAGGTCTTAGGAATATAACCCACAGGTACAGGACAAATGTGTTCAGTGAACCTAGATGGCAGAGTGACAAGCCCTGTGATGTGACTAAGACCTCCTCCTCTTTCCTTCTGAGTGTGGCTGGAGCTAGGCAGCCCTGTCCAGGGACAGTCCTCACACACTTCAAAAGGGAGATGGACACAGACACTTCTAAGTACAATGGTACTCATGTAGTGGCCCATGTGGTTCTGAGACAGAATCGTATATATCCCAGGCTGGCCTTGAACTAACGATGTAGCTGAAGATGACCTCGAACTTCTGATCCTCTTGCCTCCACTTCCTAAGTGCTACAATTATGGGCACATACCTCTGTGCCTGGCTTATGTGGTGCTAGGAGTTAAATCTGAGGAATTCATGCATGCGTGGCAAGCACTCTACCAACCAAGCCACGTCCAAAGTCTGCTGGAGTATTTTTAAACTGCAATTTAAGCTTTCTAGCACAAAAGCTCCTCTAATTGCCCCATCCTGTGGCAACAGACATTCTCTTCTAAGCTTCAAATTATGAGCTCTTAAAAAGACAAAAGCAGAGATGCGATGAAGTTCTTGGCGAGGACAGCAGCCCCCTCCCCTGCGGTGCGGGACCCAGCCAGTCTTGAAAACAAACTCAGACCAGTGGAAGGACAGTCAGTTGTGACCTAAATTCAACATAACTTAGAAAGTCTATTCCTTTGAGGTACAAAAGATGCAAAACTGACCACTAACCATCTATTCTGCATGTATGTCATTGCTTAAAAGAACACCGGATTGCAGATGGAGGGCATTTTTGCTCCCATGAAGCTTCCAGGTGGCACCCTCAACTCCAGAGGATAAGTAGAAGTGACTGGTGTGGGGGACACTAATTCAGCCGACCATGTGCCAGGAGCACAGCTAGTGACTGTCAGAACTCATAGCCACATTCCTGAAGAAACTTTACAGATGAGGGCCAAAGGGCTTAGACACACTGTCCCACTGTATCCTCTGAGGGATGGTGCCAGAGTCTGTGTCTCTTCCCAGTGACACCGTCTTCCCACTGTGATGCTAGTAAAACCTGCGTGTACCAAGCTATCCGAGCCTTGGAGAGGAGGCTGAGTACGCATGAGGAAGAGGGAGAGCAGCAGGGCCCTCCAGCACATGTCCCAGGGCACCTAAGATAGCCACCCTCCTAAGTGAGCCAGGTGAGGCCAGGAAACAACCTACTGGATTCAAGCAACAGAAAAGCAGGGTCTGGTACTCAGCAGCCACCCTCTGACGGTCTCTGCAAGCTAGATTCCACTGGGTGTGGTTAGCAATAGTTACATCGTTGCTGGGTCTGCCTGGATGCTTCCATTAGAGCCCGCCCCACCCTAGAAAGATGCCAGCAGCGTACCTACTGTACCTTGCTGGTCTCACCTACAAACACACAAACATCTAGCGTGTGACCAAAAGGGAAGGCAACTGGAGACCCCGGACACTATAGGCCAGCTGTGGCAAATAAAAGATGTTTTCCCAGGAACAAAAGATGCAAAGACTTAGGTAGAGAGAAAAGGCTGGGGGGTAGGGGTGGGGTGGGGAGGGGAGAGGCGGCAGGGAGGGAGGAAGGCTCTGGGACCAGATCTGCTTTTACTAATGAGAAACAGCACTCTTTAGATCCTACTGACAGGACTCACTGAGATGCGTGTGTTTTCTTTTCTTTTTTTTTTTTTTTGGTTTTTCTCTGTATAGCCCTGGCTGTCCTGGAACTCACTCTGTAGACCAGGCTGGCCTCGAACTCAGAAATCCGCGTGTGTTTTCTGAAAGGCAACTTACCAGAGACAGTAAGTAAGCTGTGCTCACTTAGGGGCCAGATGAAGAGCTCCCCAAGACACGTCAATCAAGGCTGTCAAAGACGTAATTAATCAAGGCAGTGGTTACTTACGATACATTGTTGCTAGCATACCAGTCTCTTAGACATAGAGGATACCTTATAAATCTAACTGACATTTTGTTTACTGAGAAAAACTCTTAACTTTAAAGCTTGTTATAAATTACACTCTGGGCAATGTTAGGAAAAAACAAGGTGGTTTCTTAGCAACCTTCAAGCTCTAACTTAGAGCCACGGATCCCATAGCTACACAGAGAGGAGCTGGACTCTCTCAGAGCCCATACTTTCTCAAGAGCACCCTCTGTTTTCTTTTTAACCCAACGTTGCCTCCCAGTTAGCTCTCTCTGAAATGTAGTTCTTGTCTAAGCCATGACTCCCAGGCTTGCCTCGGTGGAGATTTCTGAGAAGAACCCTGGCGGTGGCTGCTGTGGTATGGCATTGCCTTTCCCGTGGCCCACCACAGTCCATCCTCATCCCCAATCCAGGACGGTCCTCCTGTACAAATAGAAAGGACACAGGACACACTTCTCCAAGGAAAGCCCTGTGAATGGAATTAGACAGCAGAGACACCACGACTACCTCCTATTCACTCTCCTACTTACCAGCACGCTCTATAGTGAGATGCCTGTCAACAAGCCTGAGAGTCAATGGCCACAGAGATGGGAGGGATCTGTCTCCTTAGCTTATTGTGCCCTGGTGCAGGTGGGCTCACTTAACAAGAGCCCACCAGCACAAAGACACCTCGTACAGATTCTCACCATGGCCACCTGAGGTACCAGCAGTGACACTCCAAGACCCTGTAGCAGGTAGCCTGGCCCACCCCAATCCTCAGCTAGGCCTTCTACTGGCACAGCCCTCACTCCGACAGTGCCTCAACTGAAACTCTGCCAAGTTGCTGGCTGGAAGCTCAGCAGATGAAGACTAGAGGAAGGGGACTTGTTTGATAATGACTTCCAGATGATCAAAGGTTTTGTCTAGAGGCAGGCTGAGAACATGCTGGTTACTCAGTGAAGAGGGTAGGTAGTGTGTGGTGTTGTCGTGGGTGCTCAGACACCTATGGGCATGCCCCGTATAGCTATTTCCCAAATCAGTCCTGCCTCCTCTCTCCAGACACACACTCCAGGGATGGCCAAGATGGGACTTGACACAGCACACAGTGGCTTCTGTGTGGAGATGGCACATGTTTCTGTTAGTCAACCCACGGAGTCTACACATGTGCAATAAGGAGACTAAAGCTCCATCTAGTGCTGTGACAGAAGCTCAATGCCTGATTCAGGTGACAAGGACCAGGGTGCTGGGGACTATGTCCTTGCAGCACTCCCTGTAGGAGGGCAATCAGGAAGACAGTTTCCCCCCCAACTATCTGAGCATTTTTAAAAATGTATTTTTATTCTAAGCATATTTATTTTAAGTACACTATGTACATGCTGTGACCTCAGAGGTCAGAGGAAGGCACCAGGTCCCAGGAACTGGAATTACAGACGGTTGGAAGCACCCACAGGGCAGCTTATAACTGTACCAGGTCTAGGGGAATCCAGCGCCCTCTTGTAGCTTCCATGGGCACTGCACACATGTGGTACACGTGTACATACAGGCAAACTACACACAAAATAAACCGTCTTTAAAATACTTATAAAGGAGTATGAGCAAAATAGTCCAGACTTACTTAAAAAGTTGAAAGATGAGTTTGCATACGTGTGAGGCAGGAGGGGGGGGGAGAGCAGGAGCTACCTTGGTCTAGAAGGATCCTGGGTATCTCCAACTTGGTCTAGACATTTTGAATTATGATTTCTGGAAATCATTGACACATCTAAATATATGGCCGGTAAAGGTAGCAATGGATGGGGGAGGGGGGGGGGCTGGAGACAGCTCAACAGTTAAGAGTACTACCTGATTTTCCAGGGGTCCTGGGTTCAATTCCCAGCAACCACATGGTGGCTCACTACCATGTGTAATGGGATCTGATGCCCTCTTCTGGTGTGTCTGAAGACAGCCACAATGTACTCATATACATTAAATAAATAAATCTTTTTTTTAAAAAAAAGGTAGCAATGGAGTCCCAGTGAATTGTGTGTGTGTGTAGGTGGGGGGAGCCGCTGGGAATAGAACCCTAAACCACAGTATAACAGCTAACGATGTCAGCTTTACAAGATCTAAAATCATCCAAGGGAGGGGCTTCTAGGCATGTCTGTGAGGGACTGTCTAGATTTAGTTAACTAAATGAGGAGACCCACCCTGAGTGTGGTAGCACCATTCCACTGATTAGGGTCTCAGGCCGGATAACAGAAGGATGTAAGCTGAGTTTTAACACACTGCTCTCCACTTTCGGACTGTGGATGTCATGTGACCCGCCACCTCCCAGGTTCCTGCTGCCATGTCTTCCCCCACTTATGCCCCCTTCCCGCCACCCCACTCCTCCATGATGAACTGCACCCATAAACCATGAGCTATGAGAAAGCCTTGAGCTGCTTTTGTGAGTCTTTTGTCAATGATGAGACAAGAACCTACACACACAGCATGCACAGCACGGACAGCACGGGCAGCACGGACGCGCTCAGGCGTCTGGGTTCCTGGCACTCCGCCTCTCCTTCCATCTGCAAAAGCTGTACAGAATGCTGTGGTCCCGCATCCTCTCCAAAGTGGGCCCTCTCTGTTGCCCACTAGTCAGTCGCGGGTCCACTTTTATCCCCTAAACAGGAGTCAGAAGGGCCCTGTGCGGAGCAAGTGTTCAGCCCTGGACAGCGAGCAGAGCCCAGAGTCCCCAGTGTTCACGGCTTCTGTAACTTCTTTGATTTCTCCCTCTGGTACTAAGTTTCCAAAAAGGAATAAGAAAGCAGATAAGGAAAGCAAAATCACGCAAATGTATACGCGCAGGCTGAAAGCAACAAGCCTCAAAGAGCGTATGTTTAATGAGGCTGTAAAAAAAAATTAATGAATCCCCAAAATGTTATTATTACAGTCAAATCGTTGTTTATGCTTTCCACTGGTTATAAATAGCCCTCTTCATAACCAAGGGTATTGTTTGTCAAACTTGGGGAACAAAAGACAGCTGTTAGCAGATGCTGGTGAAATGCAGGCAAGGGTAACAGGGGGTGTACGTGGGCAAGCAAGGGGAGGGGGAGCCAAGGACAGACACACCTCACACGCAGCCACTTCCACATGATTCCAAGTTGGTCCCACACCCGGAGGCTAGCTGAAACTTCTACATGGATGCTTCAGGTCTACGAAGGAAAATGCCCAACTTTATCATCCTGGACCATAATGCAAACACCTATAAGGTAAGGTCGGACTTGAGTTTCCTAAAACTCCAGCTCAGCTTAGCTTTCTTTCCCGTGGACCTTTTGCATTGTTGCTGATATTTGTTTTATGAGACAGGGTCTTATTCTGTGACCCACACTGGCCGAGAACTCACTCCATGGACTCAGAGTGGCCTCAAACTCATGGAAATGCTCTTGCCTCAGCCTCCTAGTTGCTGGTCATTACAGATGTGAGTCATCACACCCAGCTTATTTTGAAGATGGAAGAAATTCACGGTAAAGTAGCAGGCCACCAATGGGCAGCTCTCTTCCTCTACAGGCTACCAATAGGGAGCGCTCTTCCTCCACAGGCTACCAATGGGCGGTTCTCTTTCTCCACAGTCCACCAGTGGGCAGCTCTCTTTTTCCACAGGCTACCAATAGGGAGCTCTCTTCCTCTACAGTCCCTTGGAGACCAGCAGCTCCCACACAGCATGCTGTTTCCCTTTTTATGTTTGTGTATGTGTGAGCATGCATGTACACATGCACATATGTGGGCACAAGGATACCGTGGAGCACAAGTGTAGACCAGAGGATAACTTGAGGGAGTCGAGTCTTCCCTTCCACCCTGCTGTCTCTGAGATCAGACCCAGGTCATCAACCTTGATGCTAAGCGCCTTCACCTGCTGGCCTTCTCACCAGCTTCCATATACCATTTCTTTCTTCTTCCTTCATTCTTCTCCCAAAACTAGAGAGGCTGTGAGTACAGCTCCTGGAGCCACAGCCCAGTTGACCCTCATGCCTGCTTTGGCCAACCTGCCCTGAAGGATGGAGTGAGGACCACTTGGCATACAGGAAATGCAGGCCACACCTACTGAGGCTAAGCTGATTCCATGACAGACTTCAAATTGGCAGTTAAGGAGACTAAGTCGATTACTAATAGAAAAAAAGCCTGGGTTCACCCCCACCCCCCAGGACTGTGGAGGAAGAGAGCCACCCATTGGTGGCCTGTGGAGGAAGAGAGCTGCCCATTGGTGGACTGTGAAGGAAGAGAGCATCCCATTGGTGGGCTGTGAGGAAGAGAGTTGCCCATTGGTGAGTTGTGGAGGAAGAAAGCAGCCCATTGGTGGACTGTGGAGGAAGAGAGTTGCCCATTCCTCAACTACAGATTCCAGCTCCCATGCCTGATAATGGTTTTGAATGCCTAGAGATAGAGTAAGATGAAGCTCATCTACCCCAGAATTCCCGTGTGCTTTAAATTGAGCCTCAGAGCCTACTTGCTTGTCTATCTTGGTAATGGGAGACCCCAGCTTGCTGGACTTCTGCAGAATAAAACACTCTTTGCGTTTACATACTGTTTTGAGTTCGGGGTGTCATTCTTTGGTGAATCCTGAACCCTTACACTGCCAGGGTTACTGTTTTCATGTCTTCCGGTGTCAGCCAAGAAAGAATGTGGCCACAGAACCCTCAGCGACCACACTGAGACCGCCATCCCTGCCTTCCTTTGAAGGCACATTTCCAGGACAAATCTAGAGAGAGAAAATATCTTGCTCAGGAGAACATCCCAGGCTGGAAGGGGGCTCCTTCAACCTCAAACCTATCTAACAGTCCTTGGAGCAGGCCTACCTTCCAGGCTTGCCCGCCTGGCTTGCTAGATTCTGCTGTCTTTTCAGGCTGTAGGGACCCTGCATGCTGAGGTCAGAAATGAATATAGAATATACAGTCATCCAGTAGCCTCGTCTACCCCTAAGTATCCCGAGAGCCTGGCCTGCATTCTTGCAACCCTCCAGAGCTGCCCCTCGGCTGCCCCGTCCACCACCTGATGGGCAGCTCCCATCACTACTGCTCCGAGTTCTCATTCTGCCTCCAAGGTTGCAGAGCTCAGGCATCCAGCCAAAGCCTAAGGGCTGGGAGGAGAACTGAGACATTGCTCAGATGGCAGACGGGGAGACCAGGCTGGAGACAGAGAGGAATGAGCTTGAGTCCCTGTGCAGAATAAAAGCTGAAAATGTGCCCTTTCTGGCTCTCTGAGCAACCGTGCCTCCAATCAGTCACTGTTGCTGCTCCTGCTGTGGGGAAGGGAAGACGCCCTCCACCCACAGGGCACAGGAGAGAGGCCTTGTTAGCATAGCGAAGACACAAACTAAGTTCTCAAAGAAAGACAGTTATAAACACGGCCAGAGCACAGGCAAAGGCCAGCCAAGGCACAGCTTCTTATCTGTGCACAGAGCCTGGCAGTCAAGTACAAACATCCACAGTCTCTCCTGACTTCAAGTCCACACAGCCCCTGGAGGTTCTCATTCCTGACTCCAGTTTCCCTAAGTCTTCCCCCCATTCTAGGTAAATATAGCACCTGGAGGACACCCCCAATTCCAGAAACACGCAGCCCTCAGAAGCTGAGACTACAGAGACATGGTGCAGATTTCTAGCTCCCCTGAGGCTGGTTCCCAATTCCAGTACTGTATGTGCAGCTGAATTTGAAGACCACAGAAGCAGAGAAGAAACAGCAACGGGGTGAAGGACTGAGTCCCACAGTGCCAGGCATGTACACACACACACACACACACACACACACACACACACACACCTACCTCACAGAGAGGATGCAACAAAGACATCACCACTCTGCAGGATGGCCGGGAATGCACAGCCAGGGGCTTTGACAAGACTGAGCTGCCTGGAGTGGATCCCTTTGCCCACAGAGGCTGATGGAGCACCAGGCTGGCCACAGTGGCTCAAGATTGCCTCATGGGAAAAGGGCCCAGCTCTGTATCCAGGCATGCCTGACTTCCATATACGTTCTCTAGACAGGGCACAGAAACCACAAAGCCTTCATTTCCCCATCTTCAGAATAAGAGTTTTCAACACATAGAGCAATCCCGAGAATAACACAAAATATTGTGCAGGAAGCAGGGCGCTGCATGAGGTTAACGCTGGGTATGGAATAACTGCCATTCATAGCCACTGCTATGCATGTCATCTGCCAAGATGCTGGCATTACCATCATGCGCCTCAACAGAGATGCAGCCACTCCACCTAAGACTCCCTCTATGGAAAAGCTAGGTATTCAACTCTGCCCGACTTTGCATCTATGGAGGGATGCAGATTTTACAAACCAATCATGAAGACGTACTACCTCAGGTCTCTTGGCTAACCCCCTAAGTTCAAGCTCAAGGCTCTGTGGGACGGAGGACCAGGGGTTAACAGATACCAAGCACACTTTCTGAAATCAGTAGAGGCAGGAGGCATTTGGGGGGATGCTCCCTGTGGGCCTCTGGACTCTGACTGCCCCACCTCCTGTTCTCCATCCATTCAATGACCTCACCCAACACTAAGGAGCAACCGCTTGACGAAATGGCCAGCAGGGGGTGCCGCCACAGAAGCTCTGCTGCTGAGCATAAAACCTTTCTCTGACCCCCTCCAAGTCAAGTTCTCCAACACTCGGGTCACGTGGCGGGGAGGGGGGGAGGGTATCAGGAAGAGCGGCAAGCATGGTGTATAGGCTGGAGCTGGGGCTTTTCTTGTGTAAGAGGCTGTTGCCCTCTCCAGCTCTGTGAGTGTCTCACCTTCACCTTGTCTGCTACATACCAACCGACAGGGACAGAAATATTCTTGTCCTCACAGTCCAACGCAACACTCCCTGCACCTACCAGTGCTGGGCACCTTCTACAAGTGGGCGCGGCCTGAGGTATCCCAGAGAAACAAGTGTCCTCTCGACACCTTTGGCTGTGCACAGGGACAACACCCTCCCCACCTCCTGCCCCTTCTTTCTTCTCTTCCCTTTGTTGAGCCAGGACTTCATTATATAACCAGGCTGCACTCAAACACGTGATCCTCCCGTGTACTGGAATGACAGACGTACATCTCCACAGCAGATGTCGTCATCCTCCTCTACGTGAGTCAAGCCAATGGGAAGAGCAGCTGCCCAACATCCCACACGCGCAAGATGGTATCACATACGCGCAGGACTGTGGCAACACCAAAGGGAACTTCTGTTCCACACAGCCAGCCTAAAGACCAGAAACTCATCAACCATAGCCTACACTGATTTCTGAGGCCCATTCAAAGTCCAGCGCCACCCTGAGCTGACTCTGGCATACCCAATTAAGAGAAAGACCTCATTCCCAGCCCTCCACCTTTCAGCTGCCTGCCAACCCATGGCCTCCCGACCCAGACCCATGGCTTCCTTGGTTTTCCCTCCGCTGTCTGTGTTCTAGCTGCCTCCACAGGCCTCATCTGGCTCTAATGAACTCCTGGTTCATTCAGTGAGTCTCCAGAAACTGTCCGAGAAACTCTATAGCTGCCGGAACTCAGTCCCTCCCTTCCCTCCATAGGATTATCAGGTTCCTTGGTTTGTTTTTAAAGACTGATTTATTTCATGATTATGGTGTTCTGCTTGCATACATACATGTGCACCACATGTGTGCCTGGTCCCTGCGGAGGCCAGAGAGGGTGTCGGATCCTTTAGAACTTGCTCGTCTGTGAGCTGCATTGGGCACTAGGAACTGAACGGAGGTCCTCTGAAAGAGAAGTACTCTTAACTGCCAAGCCGTTTCTCTGGCCCCATGATTGTGTTTTGAGATGGGGGTTTCAGGTATCCCAGGCTGGCCCCAAACTCATTTTGTATTTTGTATTCATTTTGTAACTGAATTTCTGATCCTCCTGCTTCCACCTCTAAATGCAGGACTACAGGTGTTCGCCAGCACACCAGGTTTATGTGCTGCTGGGGTCAAGTGCAGGGCTCTCTGCATGCTAGAAAAGCACCCTACCAACCACGCCAAGTCCCCAACTCCAGGTTCGTTTAAAAGACAAGGTCTCATGCTATCCAGGCTGGCTTCAAACATAGCCAAGGATGACCTTGAATTTCTGGTCCTCTTTTGTCTCCAGTCTCCAAGTGTTGAGCCCAAGCCCCAGAATTAGTTTTTAAAATGACTCTTTTCAGCCACTCTCCTGCTTCATGTGTCCTGCAGGCACTCACGGTCTACTGCTTCAAGGGGAGCCTTTGCTTTTTGAGTCTCAAGTGATAGAGTCCCACCCCTTTACAGCCCATCCAAGTCCTCGTCATCACATGGGACTGGCCACACCAAGGCACTTGCTCACCAGCACACGGGGCAACTTAACCCTCATCTGCTAACCTCCTACTACTGTTTCCCATGACCAGCCCACCCAGCCCTCCCACCCACTCCAAACACCGGCTTGCTCCTCTCTATTCAGGGTCAGCTGCTCCTCATGTGACAAACAGCACCTGCAGCCAGATCTCATGTCCTCTACAGTGTCAGGTGCCACCTTGTTGGCTTATTTAGTCCCCGGCTCCCCAAGAGACCTCATTGTTCCTACTTCACAGATGAAGCTAGGGACCTCGAGGCTTCCCCAGTGATCTGATCCTGCCTGACAATATTCTAAGACTGATTTACTTAACATACTGTGAGTGTTTTGCCTGCACTTCTGTATGTGCACTTTGTGTGAGTGTGTGGGGTCCTGACAGGCCAGAAGACAGAGATATCCTAGAACTGGAGTCACAGAAGGTTGGGAGCTGTCATGTGGATGCTGGAATCTTAACTGCTGAGCCATGTTTCCCTACCCCTGCCCACCAACTCTTCATTGCCACATCAGAGGGACTTGCTGTTAAATTACCCAGGGTCTACTTATTGGATGTACACGGCAGCTCTACTGAGCAGGATGCCAGCTGCCCTGTGCCACATACCAAAAGCAGCTTGGGTTGGGGGCCACTTTCCAGGATAATTAAGGCAAATGGCAACATAGAGGGTGGAGCCTCACACCAGAAGAGATAAGCAGGATTTTCAAGTCAGCTCCCTTCACTAACTGCATGGAGACATGAACCCTGCTTGGAGTTGTGTAACTCTGGGGGCAAGTTGGGTTCACATGGCCTCTCCTTGCTCTGCCTCCTGGTATGGAGCTCTGGGTAGGAAACATCCAGGCTTGGCCTTCACTGGATCGTAAGGCTAGTGTGGCCACCCCGAGGGCTGAGCATTCAAGGCTGGAATGCCCACACCTCTCTTGGGTGGAAGCCCTCCAGTGTCTGACTACTGGCCAAGTTGATACAAGCTTTGCTGCCGGTGGGTGGCCCTGCAGAAGAGGGGGAGGTGTGTGGGCTCCTGGCTGGGGTGGGGGTGGGAGGGTGAGAATTCCAGGAAAGTTCTCCAAGCAGAGAAGGCACCGGGCAGAGCCGAGCCACATCTGCACAGAGACCAGTGGCTCAGCTTCTATCCAGACCAATGTCTTGGTTCCAAGGCAGTGCGTGGAAGTGTTGACTGCCAACCAGCAGAACTGTCCCATCTAAGAATGTGTAGCTGAAATGACACAGAAGAGCAAAGGACAGAGTCGGCAGAAACAGAGGGAGAATTACAACGGGCATCAAAACTGGGCATGCAGTAAACACTTAGTAATCCCAGCACCAGGGAGGCAGAGGCAGGAGGATCACAAGTTCAAGGTCATACTGACCTACATCGTGAGGCTCGCTTCAAAAACACAAAAGCAAAGAATGTGCCACAGCCTTTAGTCACAGAAGGGTGGGACGGGTGGGTGCCTGCTGCCGCATTATCCACAGGGAATGGGAGAGTGAGTTAGGTACCGACTGTACTGGCTGGTTTTGTGTGTCAACTTGACACAGACTGGAGTTATCACAGAGAAAGGAGCCTCCCTTGAGGAAATGCCTCCATGAGATCCAGCTGTAAGGCATTTTCTCAATTAGTGACCAAGGGTGGGAGGGCCAGCCCATTGTGGGTGGTGCCATCCCTGGGCTGGTAGTCTTGGGTTCTATAAGAGAGCAAGCTGAGAAAGGGGAAGCAAGCCAGTAAGGAACATCCATCCCTCCATGGCCTCTGCATCAATCAGCTCCTGCTTCCTGACATGCTTGAGTTCCAGTTCTGACTTCCTTTGGTGATGAACAGCAGTGTGGAAGTGTAAGCTGAATAAATCCTTTCCTCCCCAACTTGCTTCTTGGTCATTATGTTTGTGCAGGAATAGAAACCCTGACGAAGACAGTGACTTTGTTCACACTGCTTTACAGCTTGCATGCACATGGCCAACCTCTAACATGTGTGTTCTGATCAGGAAGTAGGTAAGGTAAGGCCAAGCCAGGCTGCAGAATTCACCCATGCTAGTCCATGATTTCTACCTGTCAATGCTGAGCGCTGCCCACAGTCAAACCCTGATGACACGCACAAGGCCAGCAGACAGACAGTGAAAACCACCAGCCACTCCTTGGCCATCTCTATGGCAAGGTACCTTGTCTCTTAATTAGACAGACCCTGGAGTCACCCAAACCTCAGTCATTTCCAGAGAACCCCATGATAGAAGCTGCACCTTCCACACATCTGGTCAGTGGAAGATTTATACCACAGAGGGAAAGAAGTTAGCCCCACTCCAGCAGACCAATGTCTGCTCTGTGGAGGTTCTTGGCTACCATAGCAGTCACCTTGTTGGCCTGAGGCCTCTGACCAGGCACGGTGAGACCTTCGAGTTCTAGGCTGCCAGAGTCCTCACTGGTCACTGATCCGAGTCCCAGCTGTGTGAGGAGCCATGCCAAACCTCTGCTTCTGAGTCCACGGCAGAGCCACCTACTGCTCTTTGGTTTGCACACAGGACTGGATGGAGCTGGCCTGTCCCCTCTTCCTCTCATTTACCACCCTGCCTTTCACTCCCAGAGCCTCAGTGTGACCGAGGACCTCCACGATCACACTGTGGCTAGGTCTAATGCTTTCTCTTCCACCTGACCCTACGGCTCTTACGTTACCTGCAAGAGCTTGCAAACCTCGCTCAGCCGCCACGTTCTCATAAAAACTGCAAAGCTGCCCCAGCTTTTGCATCTTTCTCATACCACGTCTGATTTCCAACCGTGAACACGTTACTCTTATGCATGATTCCATTCCATGTGATCACATGGTCACTTCCTGTTGTGGGTCCAAGCCAGCAGGGACCAAGCAGCAACCTGTGCTGTTCTCCCATGGTCAGGTAAGAGACATTCAGAGCCTACCACTCCTGAGGCAGCACTGCAGCCTCACGGACGGTGGGTGGGGACTCCTGCCTCTCGACTCTGCATGGTCACATGGGCATGGAGTTGGTTCATCAATGTTAGGAGGGTCACAGGATGAACACCCATCCAGGTTTGCAAAGGTCGGAGAGCTACTCCCTGACCCAGGACGTCAGCTCTGAAACCAGGACGATCAGAGCAAACCAGGATGCTCGGTGTAAGGTGATTAGCCTGGTGTGAAGGTGTGTCTCAGGCATCCAGGTCTTTTCAAGTGTTACATGATATTGCCACATGACTCTTGTTCACAATGCCCTCTGGCTGGGCTGGCTGGGGCAGCCACACGCCATTGGTTCTGTGCCAGCCCAGTGGCTCACAGTGCCTGAGTCTGGGGCAACAGATAAGGCACCTGGGATTGGAGGGCCTTTGAAGGAGCTTGCAGTATCCAGCCTGACCCCTAGGTGGCTTTCCCTACCTCCATTTGCAGCTCCCCAAACTCTGGGCAGAAAGAAGGCTATGTGGGCTGGCCAGGCAAGCAGAGAAAGGGACAGAGGCCGGATGGTAAGAAGCCAAGGCAAGATGGACAGAGCATGTCAGGTCAATTCCCATGACATCATCAGAGCAGTCTACTTGCCTGCCCACCCATGCACAGCAGCGAGCCTCAGGGCAGACTATAAACCTAAAGATGACGGAGGATCCTGTTGAGAAGATTCCAGAGCTAAGGAGAGAGGCGTGCGTGCAGATTCTCCGACACTCTGATGTGGGGTCTTGGGTTCTGAAGGAGAAAGCAGCAGCAGGCTGGAAGGATGGGAGCCTGGCGGGGTGGCTCAGTGTGAAGCGTGGAGACTTTAGGACTGACACATCCTAACGAAACCCAGCCCTGGCCCATGGGGCTGGCGTCCTTCACAAGCTGTCCTCCATTCTACTGAGCATCTGTCACTTGCTAGTGACAAGATGGACATCCCTGCATGTCCCCGCCCTCAGTCTCACAGGAGTTAACTTGTTCAAGGCTCCTGAGGCAGAGGGGCAGAATGAGGTTGGCTTGGCTTCTAGGATGCCGGCCTCCTCTTGCTTCCATCTCCTAATGAGGGAGTCAGGGGCTACAGAACAGTGTTCCAGTGGGACCGTCACCTGGTGGAGTATCAGCCCTTCTCATTTCCCCACCCCCGTTGGCTATTGCTCTAACACCAGCCCAGGGCTGCTGGTGCTTCTGGTCTTCTTTGAGCTGCGCTGTGGCGAAGCCCTGGCTACAGGGCTGGTGTTATATAAATATGTTCTCAGCCACTCAGCATAGCTCTGCCCTTGGCAAAACTTGAAGTGAAAACCTTTGATTGTGCCAGTCAGCCCAGTGGACAGACGGACAGACAGACATCTCCTTCTCCCATCACACGCTCACCTAGCCTTGGGGCTGGGATCTCAGCCTCCCATTTCCACAGCCCCTGTAACTCTCCAAGACAATAGTCTGTCCTCTTGCTTGCTGAATCATGGTACCTCTGGCTGCAGGGCCTTGACTTTGAATAGAGACAGATGCCCAGTAATTACCAGGCTTCCTCCTCACAGCAGGGGGGCAGAGGGGGGGGATCGGTGAGTCTGCCTTGCTTTGAACAGAGAATTTTAAAGAGCCAGGCCAGACACTTAAAGGTGACAAGAGAAACAGAAGGGTTGCTTTCACCTTCCTAATTTAGAGCCCAGAGGCTCAGAATCACCGCCCTGAGATTCTGGGGACTTGGTGACAGCATAAGGAAAGGCAGAAGGATGTCACTGCCTGTCCCAGTGCCACGCTGAGCCAAACAAGGCTTCATAAGCCTTGTTTGGTAAACTGAAGTATACTTTATCAGGAATGTTTAACTTAAGAATTACCAGGCTGGCTAAACCCCAACCCATTCAACCATGCCACATTGCCAGGCCCACCACGGATTCTCCCTTTATACAGCTGCCAGCGACCTTTGGAGTTAGTAAGATGCCCCTATATACTTAGGACATAAAATTGAAATATGAAAAATACAGTCCAAATTCCAAATGTGACATTTTGCCCAGCATTGTACTACATCCCCAACTCAGGAAGGATTTTATTAAGAAAGACTAGGTTGGGGACCATGTTCACCACACTCCTGAGACTTTCTCCCTAAAACTGACACCAGCATCAAACTGAAGAGGCTCAGAAGATGGCTCAGCAGGGAAGAACACTGGCTCCTCTTCTGTGGCAACAAGGGCAGTGGGTACCCAGCGCAGAGCTGGCAAAAAATAAGGGATGAAAAGTTAAAAATGGCCTTGCCAAAGCTTTGGGCTTGGCACTGCTCTAAGTCCCTGTCACATCCCTGCTGCCTATGTGTGTGTGTATGTGTGCATGTATGTGTGCGTGTGTGTCTGTATCTATGTGTGTGCATGTGTATGCATGTGTGTGTGCATGTGTGCTATGTGTGTGCATGTGTATGTGTGTGCATGGTGTATATATGTGTATATACTTGAGTCCCCTCACCCATATGGTAGCTTGCAATTTCTGTTAACTCCTGTCTCTCTGGCCTCTGTGTGTACCAGGCATGCACATGTTAAACAAACATCTAGGAAAAACACTCATATATGTAACTAAAAAAAAAAAAAGCCGGGCAGTGGTACCTTTAATCTGAGCACTAGGAGGCAGATGTAGGTGGATTTCTGATTTCGAGGCTAGCCTGGTCTACAGAGTGAGTTCCAGAACAGCCAGGGCTACACAGAGAAACCCTGTCTTGAAAACACACACACACACACACACACACACACACACAAAGGTAAAGTTGAGTGCGCCTGATATTATACCCAGCTACTCCAGGAAGCTGAGGCAGGAGGATTAGAAGTTTAAAGCCATCTGGGCTATACAGAGAATTCAGGGTCAGCAACTTTGAGAACCTGTCCCAAAGTAAAAGTAAGAAGAGGGCTGGGGCCGGGCGTGGTGGCGCACGCCTTTAATCCCAGCACTCGGGAGGCAGAGGCAGGCGGATTTCTGAGTTCGAGGCCAGCCTGGTCTACAAAGTGAGTGCCAGGACAGCCAGGGCTACACAGAGAAACCCTGTCTCGAAAAACCTAAAAAAAAAAAAAAAAAAAAAAGAAGAGGGCTGGGATGTATGTAGCTCAGTGGTGGAACACTTGCCTATCACACTTGAGATCCTGAGCTGGATCCCAGCATCACAAAACCATCATGGTGGACTTGTACTCGGGGCCTGCTGAAGAGACACGGCCATCTTCACTTTCAGGTGCCAGACTTTTGAAAGCAACCGCTAGAAGCACTTTTTATTTTTTAATAACCCTGCAGCCTGGCAGATCGGCAGTTGTAATGGAGAAGGCCATTTATATGAAATTTTAAATTTTCTAAAAGGTGAGCAGAGACCCAGATGGGAGCCCTGCAGTCAGCTCTCGGACGCACGGCCTCCCTTACGACCTCATTTCCAGACCAGTGTTTCTGAGCCAGCAGTAAATGAGGTTTAACTAAGCACACCTTTCTCTCTTGACCCTGATTCGATGCCTTGTGAAGGTGTCACCCATGAGGTTCAGGATGAAAATTAAAGGATAAAATGGGGCTTGTCTTGTGGCCCTGAGGGAAGGAAGTTTCTTTACCAGCAGTGAGCAGGTCAGAGGCCCAGCAGCCAGGTGGATGGGCCGGGCTGGTAAGAAGATAGAAGCCCCTTGTCTCTGCCAGGCTCTTGGCCAGGGTTGGCCTGATAGCCTGATTTTCTGCCTATCAGAAACTGTGAGGAACCTGAGGCACGCAGTAGGGATAATCAGGGCGCAGTGGGTCCACAGCCCCAGTGAAGGAAGGAAAAGGTCACAGGACAGACAGGCCTCAGAGGCTGCTTATGAGAGAATCCATCCAACAGCCTGCACCTCCTTTTCAAAGTTGTGGTAAGCTCCAGGATCGCTCAGGCTCCCGAGCATCCCTAACACTACAACGGGTCCCCTAAAGACAGCTTTTAGGGTGTCAATTTGACAAACTTATTAATAAGATAACCTTATTACATTGAGGCAAAGAGAGCCACTCACTGTGAACAGGGTCTTTCTTTAACTGGGTCCTAGACTATGTAAGTGGTGCAGGGGTTAACAGTAGGACGCGTGCAGTCACTGAACCCTGCCGCTTACCTCTGAATGCAATGTAACCAACTGTCCCCAGCTTCTACCCCGTGACTTCCCTCCAGTGATGGATTGTAACCAGAAGCTGTGAGCTAAGATCTTTACCACTGGGTGAAGCCCACTCTTCTGCCAGCCAGTACCTGTTGCCCAGAATCAAACCCCAGTATCCCTGCCCAATCACGAGAGATGGCTGCTAAGACACAAGTACAGCCAAATCTGCCTATCGCAGACGAGAAAGAACAGCACAGAGCTTAGCTGGGACCCTTGAGGCAGATGCACCATGGCGTGGTCTATAAGGAAAATTTCAATGTGTCTGCGTGTAGGATTCTGCCATACAGTGGCAGCTAGAATCCAGCCACGGCAGGGTTGAGTGAGCCCAGCACTGCTCTCTCATTCAAACACTTACCAAAGGTTCCTCTGGTTTTATTACCCACACTGGCCCAGGAATCAACTGCAGAGTAAGCTGGCTCTGAAGCCTCCTGAAGAGCCAGCCACATGTCACTGTTCTCGGAGAGAAGGTGGCAGAGGGGCTCTACAGCCTCTGGCTTTGGTTGAATCAAGTCTGAGAGCGGGAAGGAAGAAGCCAGGACAGCCCCGTGTAGACTCTTGTCAGTCAGCTCTATCTATTTGCGCCAGTTCCCTGGAAAGGCCAAGAGGAAGCTAGAGAAGCTGAGGTGAGCCCCATGTTGAGCAAATCCCTTCACCTGAGGAGGCATGCGATGGACCCACACCTTTGGTGGCTCTGTGAAGTGACTGGAATTTTCCTTATATTAAACATATATGCTGGGGACTGGAGCTATATAGCACAGTTGCTGAGAGCACCGTGTAGCACGTACAAAGCCCTTGGATCAATCCTAGCACTATAGCAACTGGGTACAATAGTAATCCTGGCACTTGGGAGCAAAAGGAGGCAGATCACAAGTTCAAGGTCATCCTCTGCTGTATGTGAGGCTATCCTGTGTTATGTGAGACCCCCTGTCTCAAAAGTAAATACACAGTGTCTCGGAGTAAGTGCTTGCAGCACATGCGTGAAGACTGGAGCCGAAGAACTTACCTCAGGCTGTGAGCACTGGAATTCCTGGTAGACCGATAGCCACAGTCATACATGTGCACTACATGTACACATAATCATACAAATGTGAAACACATACACACATTAAAAAAGTAAGCAAAGAAATGCACACAGAGCATTCATGGATACCACCTCCATGACAGATGAAATGTGCCCAGACTCCAAGGCTGGGTACCTCTACCTGCAGGAACCACAGTCTTCAGAATGTCTGGAGCAGGAGGGAGGCTGTTCATCCTGCAGGCTTAGGGCAGAAGATGGAGTTTTAGAAGGACCTGTGGAAATGTGCAAGTTCTGCCATGGGATTTATTAAAAGCAGGGACTAAGAAGTCATTTACTTAAGGTATGTCGAATTATAACACAAAATTCAGCCTGAAGACACACTATGGTTTGGCTCTGGAGCGTCTCACGAAGGCTGTTGTGGAAGACTGGATGCTCAGGGTGGGGTTGTTGCTTCTCTGGTGTGGGGCCTGGTAGACGTCATGCTATTGATGTGTGTTTAGTGTGCCCCAGAAGCAGATAATGGACTTCCTGCTCTCCGGTCTCTCTGCTCTCTGGCTGCTATAAAGTGAGTAGCTTTGTTCTTCCATAAATACTTCCTATGATCCTCTTCCTCACCACAGGCCCAAAGCAATGGACCCAGCCAACCATGAATGGAGACCATGAACCAAAACAAGCCTTCCTTCCTCCGTGCTTACTTACCCTGGTACTTTGGCATAGCCACTAATTTAAGCCAGGTCGAGAGTACCTTGATTCAGTTTTAGAATTCACATGTGACTTGGAATATGGAAAATACGAGCCATCTGCAGTGATTTAGGACATTGCCCTGCTCCAAAAGAGGAGCACCCATAACAGATAAGGAGCACCCATAACAGATAAGGAGCACCCACAACAGATAAGGAGCACCCACAACAGGTAAGGAGTACCCACAACAGGTAAGGAGCACCCACAACAGGTAAGGAGCACCCACAACAGGTAAGGAGCACCTACAACAGGTAAGGAGCACCCACAACAGGTAAGGAGCACCCACAACAGGTAAGGAGCACCTACAACAGGTAAGGAGCACCTACAACAGGCAAGGAGCACCCACAACAGGCAAGGAGCACCCACAACAGGCAAGGAGCACCCACAACAGGCAAGGAGCACCCACAACAGGTAAGGAGCACCCACAACAGGTAAGAAGCGCCCTTATCCTGTCCTCTAAGAAAAGAGGAGAGTGGGCTATAGAAAATCTCCCTCAGTAAAGTGCTTGCTGTATAGACCATTGGGGCCTGAGCTAAACCCCCAGAGCACAGGCTTAAAAAAGGTCACGGTGGCAGTTCATGGTTATAGTCCTAGTGACAGAGAGGTGGAGACAGGCAGATCCTCAGGGCTCAGAGACCAGCCAGCCTAACCCAACAGGTGGATTCCAGGCCAGTGTGACAAACTGTCTCAAAGGACAAGATGGATGGCTCCTGAGAAATAACACCCAAGGTTGTCTGCTGACTTCCATATGTACATCCCTACACACACACACACACACACACACACACACAAATAAGCATGTATATAAACAATGAATAAAGAGAAACTGAAGTCCAGAGAAAAAGTGGCTTTTCCAAATCACACGGCAGGGAGGTATAGGGTTAGAAGATGAGATCTGCCTGGGTCAGCATCTGACAGTCAGCTGGGATAGCCCCAGCTCAGCGGTCAGCAGCTAATGACCAAGCTAGGATAGATGTAGTATAATCAATGCCCCCGGAATGTATCAAGACACCCTAGAGGCCACTTGACCACAGGATAGCATTAGGCAGAGAGCAGGGAAGAACAAGGAGACGCCCTTCCCTGCATCCACCACATCCAAGTGACCTCTATGTGTTACCACTGGGGACTCAGTTCACACTCCCTCTGCCTGTCAGAGCAAAAAAAGTTAAGACATGGTACAGCCCGCCACACACCTGCACACATATACTGATCCACTATCACCTGCATGTATATACTGATCCATTGTCACCTGCATGCATATAGTGATCCACTGTCACCTGCAGGCATATACTGATCCACTGTCACCTGTATGTATATACTGATCCACTGTCACCTGGAGGCATATACTGATCCACTGCCACCTGCATATATCTACTAATCCATTGTCACCTGCATGCATATAGTGATCCACTGTCACCTGCATGCATATACTGATCCACTGTCACGTGCAGGCATATACTGATCCACTGTCACCTGGAGGCATATACTGATCCACTGTCACCTGTATGCATATACTGATCCACTGTCACCTGCATGCATATACTGATACACTGTTACCTGCATGCATATACTGATCCACTGTCACCTATATGTATATACTGATCCACTGTCACTGACCTCAGCTTCCTCACAGACCCTGACATCACCCAGCAAAAGCTCCAGCTCTCAACTGTTCTCAACTCATCTAGAGCACATCTCTTCTGACCACAGCAAACGAAATCAGCACAGGCACATTTGAAACACTGCTCCCAGCTGTCCCTCAGCAGGCCTCAGAGAAAACGAGGGCAGGGTCTAGAAAGTTGGTTCAGTGGTTAAGAACACTTGTTGCTCTTACGCAGAACCTGGGTTAAATTCTCAACATTCATGTGGTGGCTCACAACTCAGGCACAGGGGAACCGACACCTTCTGACCTCTGTGCATATCAAGCACATAATAAACACATATGTGATGCACATACACCCATTCAGGCAAGAGTCACATACATATGTGCATTTGAGAGACAGAGAAAGGAAAAGAGGAGAGGAGAGAGGAAGGGGGAAGGAGGGGAGGCGAAATAGGAGAGAGAAAAGGAAGGAGGGGGGAGAGAGGGAAAGGGGAAAAGAGAGAAACATGAGCACAGACCCAGGTCCATGGCTGGACCTCTAACCTGGACCACAGGTGTGATGTCAAGGTCACCTGAGTGTTGTCCCTAGACTCCTCCTACCCCTCCCTGCCTGGCTTGTACCCATAGCTCAGAATCAGAGACTTGGGCTGAGGATGTAGCACTGCACAAAACAGGCACGGTGGGAGGTGGAAACAGCAGGATCACAAGTTCAAGGTTATCCTTGGCTATTCACCAAGTTTGAGGACGGCCTGGGTTACATGGGATTGTGTCTAAATAAGTGAATTAACCCAACCATCCCATGACTGGAAAGTGCTTACTTGCCTGCAGCACCCTAAAGGGCCCACTCTCTGGGCTTCTGCCGGCTAGCGCATCTTGTTCCGTCCTGGGTAGGCGCAGTGCCTAGGCTGAGGTTATCAGGAAGGCATAGGACATAACCAAAGACCGTGTGCCTGAGTGTCATGCAGGTGGGTGGGGTGGCCGACAGTCAGCTCCTAGAAGCTGCAGCAGCTCAAAGTGCAGGTGCAGGGTGGGCCCTGACTCACTCTTGTGTAGCCACCGAGGCACTGGGGAAGGAGTCAGAGATTACTCATGGAACGACAATCTAGCAATTTTCCCATTTCCCCCTCATTTTGTCCCAGAGAAAACATGAATTTGCTTCATCCTCACCCACAAGGATCTGATGGAACCTGAGGAGGCAGGGACTGTCCCAGGATGCATTGCACACAGTAGGACACCTTAACCAATCCTGGTGTCAGTGAGAAGTATTATGCCGGACACTTTTTTGACACCTGCTTTAGATTTGATAGACGGTTTCCAGGACCCCGGGGGCACGCAGAGCAGTACCTGGCCACCCATGAGTTCCACAGCCGTGGTATTTAGTGTTACACTTAAGAGAATGCACTGTTTTCAGGGATGAGCCCCACCCACGCCATTTCCCAATAACGATACCCGGAGACATTTCCCACAGGTGCTCCTCACCGCGTCCCTTCCCTCCGTGCTCTGCCCTGACAGCAAGCTGAGTGGACCCAACCGCCTGCCTTCCGTACAAGGAGCCAGACGTGAATCCCACCGAGCGTACAGTCACTCGCACATAGATGAGGTCGGACAGGGACAGGAGATGTGATGAACTTCCCACGGGTGAAGGCTGGCTCCAGGCTTTCTGGGTCGCAAAGCTTCCCTACCAGATACGCACACGGAAACCTAACTTCTTTAGATTTCTGTTTCCCCACTGTCAGGCCTCTGTGAGCTGTAAGATACTGATCCCCAGCTGGCCCTGGTTCCACCCACACCTAGGAACTGGCATCACGTCATGAGGGGACCTGTGTGTGGCTGAGAAGCCTCCATGAGGCCTGCAGCCTGTCTCTGAGCTCACTCCCCTGACTGTACCCCACTGGGTAGGAGCAAAGGCTGAGAGGCAGAGCCTGGATGTGAGTTTGAAGACAGCCACCATCAATCGCTCAATCACAAAAGCTTTGTATGCCACTGAGTTATAGGCAGCTCCTTCCCCCACCAAAGCCTGATTACAAAGCTTTCGTGTGTCTCTGCTCTCAGGAGTTGGGAGGGTATCTTGGAACCGTGCCTCTGACCCACCCTTGCATCTGCTCATACGGCTTCATCCCGCGCTCCATGGAAACACGTCCTTGCCAGGAAACGGTTGATATTTCCTTCCTCCCAAACCTTGGCCCCGTGGCCCCATCTCGCTCTGGCTCACATATCCAGGTGAAGGCCACATGGTCCCTTGGTGCTGTGGCTTTTATCAGCTCCTGTCCCTCCTGGCCCTGGCCTCCTGCTGAGGCTTGGAAGTTGATGCAGGGGCATGCCAGAAAGCCTGAGGGTCAAGGATACCAGATAGGGTGACAGGGAACAGAATTGGCTGGCACAAAGGAGGGCCAAGGATGGAGTGATGGTGGCCCGCGCCCTCGTGCTCCCCCACCCCCCGCAAGCATCCAGCACAGCAGGACACGGGCAGCTGGATGGAGAAACTGGGGGGGGGGTAGATTTTACTACAAACCTGGGGACAGGAGGGGACAATAGGAGGTGAGGAAGAGGGACACACAATGGGAAACCCACCTGAGACCTGCCACCACAGATCTCCAAGGGCCAGAAGTTGTTCTGGGATAGGAGGGGGTCTGTCCCTCCTAGAGCAGAATTTTGTTCCAAGGCAACAATCCAAGCCCTCATCTGTCACAGGGGCTTCAGTAGCAGCCCACAAGGAAGAAAAGATCCCACAGGCGCCTAAGATTCATGGTCTTTCTGCTGCCTCCACCCCCTCCTACTCTCTGCGCGTCAACTCGGAGTGGGCTGAGAACCTTGTAGAAAACCAGATTTTCTCTCCCACGCTCCGCCCACAGCTTCTCAACAAACGTCCCTCACAAAACAAGCTTTCTACCTTTCAATTTTCCTGCCTTCATTTTGACCAAGCCTTGGTTAGGGCCACTCCACACGCAGGCATGGAAGGCATGCCTCACACTGACCAAGACCAAGCCATGCCTAGTCTCCCATTAAGCGCCCACAGGAATGAACTCTAGCTTTAACCCTACACTCTCAGACTGACCTGAGAATTAAAGCCAGTCACTGCCCTCTCAGAGCCCGGTCTCCCTGCAGAAAACACCCAAGGAAGGAGAGAGCCTACCCTGAAGGTGTCAGTCGGATCAGGTTAAAGAGTGGCACGAGCCAAGTGGTCCCTAATGTTCTAACGTCTTTCTGTAAACCCAGTGGTTCCCTGCAACTTCACATACCAGTGAGCCTCCTTAAAGTCTAGAGGCCAGTTGGTTGTGGTCCCAGGATCCAGGAATCACACTCTACCATGATCCATACCAGCCTATCTAGGAACACAGGTGCAGGGAACACATGTGACTGCACCCACACGGCATGCACAAGTACATGTCTATATAAGCACATACCAGAATGAGCCTACCCCTGCATGGGCACACCCAACATACAAGTGTTTGCACTGTGTGAGCACTCACATCTGCACACTCACCTGGAGCCTTCAGTTGGCCACTATAGTGACTTCCAGTGACCCTAGCTAAAGACTTGGGCGAAATACTTACCTGGAAAGCCTGCCTGTCCCATCAACCAGCATTCCAACCTCATTGGCAAGCCTGCCTGTCCATCAACCAGCACTCCAACCTCATTGGCAAACCCGCCTGTCCATCAACCAGCACTCCAACCTCATTGGCAAGCCTGCCTGTCCATCAACCAGCACTCCAACCTCATTGGCAAGTCTGCCTGTCCATCAACCATCACTCTAAGCTCACCGGCCAAATCTCTTAGCCCAAGTCCCTATAAAGGCGATATAAAGCAAAACCCCACAGCAACATTCTGCTGACCGGGATGACCAGGGACCTGGAAATCCAGAACCCAGCTTCCACGCAGCCCTCTCCAACTAACCCTGACTCTTAAGTCCCGTTTCTGAATCTGAAGTGACTTTTTTTTTTTTTAAATGAAGAGAGACACATCTTTAAATGCCATGCTAATCCAAACAACACCAGGGATGTAAGAATTTTTCTCAAGTCGGTTCCTAAGAACAAGGACATAAAAGTGAAACTTTAATTACCCAAAGATGTCATTGCCATAAGGATCGCTTGCCATAAGGATCGCTCTAGGGTATTTTCCCAACCGCCTCACGGAGCCCATGCACGATACATATACAAAATTGGCGGGAGCTGTGACTTCAGCCTGTGCTTTCTTCCTTGGCCATGCTAGAAACTGACAGATTATTGATGGCTTCTGAACAGGGTGACCCAACCTCTGCCATCAGGGGAGGTTCCATACCCAAGGCTATGTATATGCAACTGCAGGCCAATCATTCTGGGCACCACCTGCCACCCCCACTCCCCCAGGCTTGTAATATCTGTTCAGGGGAGGAGCTGCAGGCCAGCAGCACCAGATCACCCACAAGTCTATACTGGCGCCTCTTGTTCCCGGCACTGTGGTCCCAGCAGAGTTATGGCTAGGGTCTGACCCCAAATGTCAGTCAACCACCTGCAAACCTCACGTGATCTCTCTCACCTCCTCTCATTGAACGATAGTTGCTGTAAGAAGTCCCGTAAATGAGGTAACCTGCACATAAAAAAAAAAAATCTTCCTTCCTGGAGCCTGGAAGTACAAGGTCAAAGCCATCTTCCCACTGTGGCTGCAGGCTCCCATCCCTTCTTTCAAAGGCATAAATCAGATTGGACTAGGGCCTACCTTAGCAACCCCACTTAACCTTTATCGCTTGTGACCTTGTCTCCAAATAACGTTCCATTCTGAGGCAGTGGGAATTGAGATTTCAAAGCATGGATTTTAAGGGGTCGGGAATGAAGTTCAGCCCTAAATGGATAAGAGGTGACCATCAGCAGACCAAATGCTGAGGATGGAATTATAAAGAGCTCTTGGGCAGAGCCATCTCCCCTGGCAGAACCTACCCAAGGTCTCTGTGCTCCAGCACTGACCCCACCCCTGGTTTCTAGAAACTGAGGACGCTGCACATCTGTGCATCAGCTTCCAGCTGCGTTCCCTCCCTGTGGCCTGCAAATAGCTCGTCTGTGCAGAAGAAACAGAAGCGAAAGGTGTTCAGAACACATGGAGCACTCCCACACTCTGATGTGCAGCTCAGCCAAAGGGGAAAAGGCTGACCCAGGAGCCCGGGGAGGGGGAACCAACAAAAAAATCAAATGGCTCTTTCAAAGTCAAGGCCTGTTACTTAGCAACCTGACAGGTTACTAGGGTGGCCTGTGTAGTGAACAAGAACCTGCCGGGAAGAGGGACCAGATTTAGCACATCGACGTGCGGAGCGCCCAGTTCAATTGAAATATCTGATAAACAGGGTATGTTTTCCTGTGTAAGTATGCCCCCGAGGAGTATCTGGGACACTTACACTAAGAGGTTGTTTATGCAGACTGCAGATGTACTGGGGGTGAATCACCTAGTACTCTGTAGACTCGAAAGGGCTTCTCAACCAGACCCAGCTTCATCCAGTGTTCTCACGAAGCCTGTGATGGTTAACACTGTTGTTACACTGATAAGTTCTAAATCACCCGAAAGACAACCCCCTGCTTGTTAAAAAAAAAAGAAAGAAAGAAAGGAAAAAAAAACCATTTTACATCTATTTGTTTGTTTTGTATCCACACCATGTGGGTTCTGGGACAGAACTCAGGTTGTCAGGTTTGGTGATATGCAACCTTACTTACCTTCTGGGCTTATCTGTCGGCGGGTGTGTGTGTGTGTGTGTGTCTGGACTGGGTTAATGGATATTATAAATGTGGGCAGCAGACTTCCGTGGGCTGGGCTCCTGAACCAAATTAAGAGAAAGCTAGCTGAACACCACAGTATTCATCTCTCTCTCTGCCTCCTGACTGTGGATGCCATGGGACCAGACGCTTTATGCTCCTGCTACAAGCATTTCCTGCCATGGTGGACTGTGCCTTCAAACTGTAAGCTAAAACAAGCCCCTCTTTCCTTAAGCTGCTTTTCATTAGTATTTGTCACTACCATAAGAAAAGTACCCCTCACGGGGCCACACCTACTCACCCCATAAAGGGACACATGGCACCCCACTCACCCACCTACATCCATGCACTCAACCATCGTGGGCTGAACACGCCATGCTTTGGGTCTGGTCCTCAGACAGCCACAACCAATGCTGTCAACAGCAACATTGGCTTCCCAAAATAAAGGGCCAGGTGACTGACAGTGTCCAGAAGATGCTGGCGGTGACATCCTTACCCTCTGCTAAGTCCAAATCTTGCTGGGATGGTATCATTTATCTATCTCTGCTGGACATCCTCCATGGCTCAACTCTCAGGGTCAGCAGCTCAGCCCTTCAAGGTACTGGGGTTCAAAACCCTACCCTCACCGTCTCTTGCCGCACAGTGTCCAGTCATACACATACACTCTGAGATATCACCTCCATTCAGGACATTTTTTTAAACCCCATGTTCAGCCTCATATCCTTTGCTACAGGATACCAGAGACTCCACATCTTCTAGCCTAAGCCATGTCCTGCGAGATCCCTTCAGACCTCCCCTTCCTTAACCTCCTGACCCCCCTCTTCTATGACCCCACTTCCTTCATGGGCACCTAGCCGACTCCCTTAGCTCCCCTGAATGTGGTCTTCTCAGGGAGGCCTGCCAGTTTATCTCTACAGTGATCCTTTTCTGCTGCCACTCCCGAGACCCTGGATCCTGCCCAATGCTTCCTTTCTAACACTTTGTCCCTAGCATGCCGTCAGCCCATCACGCTTCCCACTGGCCATGATCCCATTGTGGAGCAGAGGCCTCGCCCACGCATGGCCTCCGTTCCTTTCACACATGTGTCCCAAGAGTCAGGATCAGTACTTGAGATATAATGTGGTCAGAACCTCCTGTGCTTCCTCGCACACCACACAGGTACAGAAGAGCGGAAGAAAGAGCTTCCTGGGTGCCCAAGTGCCAGGCTCAGCGATGCTGCCCTGTAATGCCCGCATGGTTCGCTGGAAAGTGTGGCTGTGACATTCTCTGCCTTACCGCTGAGAGAAGCAGTCAGAGATTCAAAACACCTGTCAGGTGTAAAGCATTAGGTCATGGTTATAATCCGTCAGTATCAAAACCCCAGTGATTCCCTTGATACCCTGAGAGACACCCAAGGTAGGGGCTGTTGAGATGGCTCAGCAGGTAAAGGTGCTTTCTACCTAAACTGATGACCTAGTCAGTCTCATCGCTAGAACACAGCTCCTACAAGTCATCCTCTGACTTCCACACCCATGCCACGGCACGAGCACATTTACACACACACATGCGTGTGCAGACACACCCAATCTTTTTTTTTTTTTTTTTAAAGAAACACATAAGTTGTCTATACAGTCACTTAACAGCACCCACCTTTCTACCACACTCTAGCTACATTAGCACATAGCCTTTTAGAGTTGCCAGGACTCTAGACTGGTACCAGAGTTGGCACAGCTTCATACCTGCCTGAGCAAGCAACAACAGGACCTTAACCCCAAAGCTGCTGCCAGGAGCAAAGTCTCATGGGAGTAGGGTGCCAGTTCCTTAACCAGACCTAGATCCCAGGAGCCTGTAGGAAATACCAGCTCTCCCTTTGGAGAGTCTCAGGAACAGAAGCAGGAAGCCTGCTCAGGAGAAATAAGCCGCACATCCAGGAACAAAGAGCAGCTGGAAGGTACAGGTTTGGCTTCAGTTTTAATTAAAATAATCACAGCACCCAAAGGATTTCCACTGCAATACATGGTGGTGGTGGTGGTGGTGGTGGGGGTCATGACAGAGACACCATGGCAACTCCGCACCTCATCATTAAGCAAACTTTCCAGCGAAGGCAGTCGCGGTAGCTACTGCACGACTGACTCGGGAGAGGAATAAGGGCAAGGCAGCGGGGAGAGAGCAGCATGAAAGATAAGGCCAGACACCTCAGGCTTCGTGCGGACATACAGCGATGGAAGGCATAGCCAAGGCACAAGTTCTGCAGTGGTGACAAGAAAAGGCGCAGGGGACACTTCTAGACCTAAGATGAAAGGAAACTGAGGTCTATCTCTCAGGCAGAGAGAACTCACAACTGAAAGAAAATGGGTACAGACAGGGCAGTGGCAAGGACTGCACACTAGGGAACTGGGGACTTCCCTCTGCAAACCCACAGCTCTCAAGGTGGGAAATGCACTTTTGGAGTTGTGCGTATACCCCAGGCCCACAGCTAGGGGTAACAGCTGGGGAGGTCTCAAGAGCAGAAGCCATGCCTGAGAATCCATGATGTGCCAGGAGGAAATTGACTAGCAAGGAGCCAGGCCTTAGCTTGAGCAGGAGCCCGTGGAAGGGGTGATCAATGTCACTTAATGGCGTAGCCTCCAAGCCTCACCAGGAAACCTACCTAGTACACACCAGACAACCAACTCGGATGCATATTACTATCTGACTATTCACTTTCTCATACAGTTAAGCAAAGGAGACATAACTCAAACTGAAGACATTCTTGAACTCTGGACATGCTGAAAGTCTGTAATAATGCATATACCTGGAGCTGGCAAGATGGAAAAGGTGCTTGCCACCAAGCTTGGCATCCTGTGTTTGATCCCTGGAACCTACATTGTAGAAGGAGAGAACTGGCTCCCACAGGTTGTTCTCTGACCTATACACACACACACACACACACACACTCATACATACACTCATACAAACATACATACAGACTCACATACAAAACAGTCACTCACACATACACATTCATAAACTCACAAACACACACACAAACTCACGCATACACACATACATACTCAGACATACACACTCACACATACACACACTTATCCACTCACACATACACTGATACAAACATACATACACACATACATTCTCATATACACTCACACAAAAACACTCACACATACACATACATACACATATATACTCACAAACTCACAAACATACTTACAAACTCATGCATATACACACTCACACATATACACTCACAAACTTACAAACACACTTACACATAAACTCATGCATATACACACTCACACATATACACTCACAAACTTACAAACACACTTACACATAAACTCATGCATATGCACATACATACTCACACATACACACTCACACATACATGCTCACACAAACATATACACATATATACACACAATACTCACACACATATACACTCACATACACTCACACATACACACATATACACTCACACCCACACAAATACTCACACTCACTCTTACACATTCACACACACATACACACACACACATTTTTAAATGTCAGAGCTAATATGATACAAGACAGAAAAATAGCTTAGACTGTATAATAATCTTTGTAGAACTGTTTTATGCATTAAAACACATAATACTGAACTAAATAGCCCTTAAAATTTTAATGTAGTTTTATAGCCATTTAATTTCATTTGAGAATGTAACTATTTCAAAGAAACATCCTACTTGGGACTTATCTACTGAGTAGGGGTTAAAAGCAGAAAAATGAGAAGCTGAAAACTCAGAAACAGGTAAAGAGTCCAACACTCTTTATTATACCAACTCATGGCAAACACTTAGTCTAGGCTGGAAAAGAATACACAAAGTATATATATATATATATATATATATATATATATATATATATATATATAAAGTTCTATAGAAAAACCATCTTCACTCATGGAACTTATGCAAGTCCTATAGGAAAGCCAAATGACGTCATTTCCCTATAATTCACATCTATGATACCAGTGGAAATTGAGGCAGTAGAAGCGCCGTGAGTTCAAGGCCAGCCTACACCAGGCACTGAGAACTGGTCAAAGAAGGGGGTGGGAATAAGTCCTTGTAATTTTCATTCTAGAGTCTAAAGTGCCACCCCACATGAGAGCTGCCGTGAGCACCAGGGCCAGGCTGCCACGCTGGTCCTCATCAGGATTTGCTCTGACTGTGACTCTTAGCTCTTGGGTGCTTCCTGGAAAGCGTGGCACTGAACGGCACCCCTAAGCGAGTGTGCACTCTCTGTCCTTGCTCAGCAGACACTTGGCTGAGACAGCACACAGGCCTCTGTGATCAACAGCCTGCTAGATTAAGGAGTTCCTGCATTTGTTACCCCCAGGGAGCCCTGGGAACCAAGCAATCAGCCATGGGAGGGTAGACATTCTGGGCAGCACAGCACTTATCTCTGCAGGAAAATGCAAAACCAACGATTTTGTTAGCCTGAAAGAAAAGCACACTGGTGCACTGCTACATTCATGGCTTTTCCAGGAGATCCTAGGAACAGCGATTACCTGCAGAAACACGAGTTAAAAAAGCGTAAGTGGGAGACCCCTGAAACTCCTCCTAAAAATGCCCAAAGAACACCCGGAGGCAGTGATCAAGGTTCACCACTCCCGGCTTTGGTGAATGGAATGGCATCAGCCTGCCAAGCAAAGCCTCACGTCTGTACAAAAAGACAGACAAAAGTCAAACCGGTGCGAGCAGCCAGCAGAGGAAGGGATGCACACCCCAGATGAGGGGACCTCCCTGAACCCTGCGGAAAGTGAACATCTCTCTCTCTTTTCATGAGCTCCCTCCCAATAGAGCAGCTGCAGGTGAGATCCAGGCTCTGATGGGGTGAAAAATTATTACTCCCAAGCTATGCAGTTGATCCTTTCAACACTCAACTCACAGATCTTTATGTAAATGCTTTTAAACTAAACTTCAAAAGGCGTTCTTTTTATCTTAGAAGTTCATTCTATAGTCAGCTTCAGTCGTGACTTAAGCAAACATTTAGCCATTTGGCAAAACATGTGTTTGATATTCTCCCTCTCCCTCTCCCTCTCCCTCTCCCTCTCCCTCTCCCTCCCCCTCCCCCTCCCCCTCCCCCTCTCCCTCTCCCTCTGTGTGTGAAAATGCACATGCACACACATCTATGATCATATCCATGAATGTGTGACATGAAGGGCTACAAGCCATAAACCCTGGAACTGTATGATAGAATGCTGAAGGTTTCTGATGCAGGAGACCTTGCTCTTTCTTAAAATCTCAGTGCTGGAGATGAAAGCTGGAGCCTTCCATGGTAGACAGGCACTTCAGCAATGAGTTGCAGCCTCCCAGCCTGAAAATGGCTTGTTTTGGGAGTCAGTGTACTATTTTCAAATTATTGTGAGGAAATTGGCATTTTTTTCATAGAGTAAGAGAACAAAAAGAGATATAAATAGAATTAAGATGGAAAATCGGGGCTGGATCGATATGGGGCTCACGCTGAGCCTGCACCAGACCTGGGTTCAGTCTCTGCAGAGAAAGGGGGCAGATGGCGAGAGAGAGAGAGAGAGAGAGAGAGAGAGAGAGAGAGAGAAAATGCCTCTAAACAGCCACCAAATGATATTTGATAAGGGTGCCAAGACGGTTCAATAGAGAAAGGATGGTCTTTCTAAAAACAGAGCTGAGAAAGTGAATATCCACATGCAAAAGAGCAAAGCAGGGTCCTTACATCATTTGGAGCATAACTCAGGAAGGAGTGAATACAGATAGGAGCTAAGAGGACACAGCTCTGTGTGGCCTGACACTGCCTGTCAGCCTGAGAGGACACAGTTCCATGCTGTGTGACACTGTCAGCCTGAGAGGACAGCTCTGTGCTGCCTGACACTGTCAGCCTGACAGGACAGCTCTGTGCTGCCTGACACTGTCAGCTTGACAGGACAGCTTTGTGCTGTGTGACACTGTCAGCCTGAGAGGACACAGCTCTGTGCTGCCTGGCACTGCCTGTCAGCCTAATAGGACACAGCTCTGTGCTGCCTGACACTGTCAGCCTGAGAGGACACAGCTCTGTACTGCCTGGCACTGCCTGTCAGCCTAGGTCCTGGAACCACCCCACAGAGGACACAACCTGTGGAAGATTTTCCTGAATAAATACATTGCAGTCAGAAGACCCGCTCTACCTGAACTACACAACATGGGAAAGTCATGCTGAGCACTGTTGCTCACCCCTCTCTGCCTCCTGTAGAGGCAGCGGGACCAGCTAACGCCAAGACTCCCCTCCCATGGTGGACTGAATGTACCCTTGAACTGCGGCCCAAATAACACCCATTACGTTGCTCTCATCAGGGTATTTATCAGCGCAACCGAAAAGGTAAGAGAGCTTTTGAAAGAGAACATGGGGATGCTGTGTAGTCACCCTGATCTTGTCACTGCTTCCTAGCTAGGACATCAAAGGCACAAAGACAAAGCAGGCAGGGGAGGCATCAGCAGGACCCACAGGCTTTCTGATTTTTTTTTTTTTTCTGAGTCAGGGTTTCTCTGTGTAGCCCTGGCTACCCTGGAACTCACTCTGTAAACCAGGCTGGCCTTGAACTCAGAAATCCACCTGTCTCTGCCTTCCGAGTGCTGGGATTAAAGGCGAGGCTTTCTGATTTTAAGGATACATTTGAAAGCCATTTATCTACTGGGAAAACAAGTAACCTAGATATATAAAGAGCTCTTATAATTCAGTCACAAGACAAACAAGGAAACAAGAGCGAAAAAGACAGGATTAGATTTGCCAAAGGGGGCTACGTGGTAGTAAAGTGCTTTGCTATACAAGCTTGTGGACCCGAGTTCAAGCCCCCAAATCCACATTTAAAAAAGGCTAAGTGCGGTGGTACGTGCTTGTAATCCCAGCACTGATGGAGCAGAGATGGGGCGGCGGTGGCGGGGTGTGAGGGGTTGCGGGGGAGGATCCCAGAGGTTCACTGGCCAGCCAGGGGAGCTGAACCAGTGAAGTCCAGGTGAATAGAAGAGATCCTCTCATAAAACAAAACAAAAACCCCAAACAACAACATAGCCAGCAGTGAGACACTAAGAAATATACCTAAGGTTGACATCTGGCTCCAGGTGCACTCACACAAACAGGTGCATGGACTGGAACACGCATGAACATGTATGCACACAAAAGGAATATTCAAAAGACAGTAAAATGTAAGGAGAGTCTCTCAAATACATGAGTCACTGGGATTGCCCAAATCAGGACAACCTTAGATCCACATTGCCCTCAGTAGACCGACTAAAGTCAAATCCATAAACTAGAGCAAGTGGGGCCCTGGGGACAAGATGGAATAGCCTAGCAAGTCACACATTGCTGCAGGGCCTGGGACGCAGTGCAGCTACAAAGGAAAACAGTAAGGGGAAACCCAAGACCTCACTGTAGGAGCCGACAACCCCACCCCTGAGGTACAGACACAAGAAGGATGAAGACTGTATGTATTCACACAACGATTGAAGGTTTTGGCTGCTGTTCCCAAATGCAGTTACAACCCAGCACCCCTCTGCTAATTGCTGGACGGTGTGCTATGAATTGAGTGCCTACTATCTGGAAGTAACAAATTCAAAACACCCCAAAAGCCAAAACCTTTTTTTTTGGAATGATATCACACACAGGTGTGGTGGTACAGGCTGCGCTCAGGACAGGAAGTCCAGCTTGGACTACGCATCAAGTTCCATGTCGGCTTCAGGGGCTTCGTAAGCTCTTGTCTCCAAAACCAAACCACAATTAAGGAAACAAAAACAAAACAAGACAACCTCCACACAAGAAACAAAATCCTTGTTCTAAGGAGAAGCAGAGGAGGAGCCCCTGAAAAGCACCAAGCCCAAGGCCAGCACAGCACACTACAGCTTACTGAGCAAAGCAGAGTCCCTCTACAGTGACCTCGGGGCTGCCAGCCTACTATAACCACCCTACCACACTGTCTGTTCCTTGTCACCTGTAAGGCCCCCCCACCCTCTGCAAGCTCTCCCTCCCACAAACCTTTGGAACCACCCACCCCCACCCCAGTGAGGGGGATCCTGTGTGCCTCAAGGTTCAGCTCCTCAAGGCTATGTGAATTTCAATAACATAAACTCGACGTCTCAAAGAACTCTTGTGAAGAGAAATTCAGGATTCACTCATATCAGGAAGCTCAGTTTTGCTTGAAGGAAGCTGCTCACAGCAAGACGGAGTCCACCCCTTCTTTTCAACACGGGGTTTCTCTGAGAGGCCCTGGCTGTTCTGAAACTCACTCTAGACCAGGGCTGGACTTACAGATGCGCCTGCCTCTGGCTCTGCCTCCCCAGTGCTGCTTCCTTTAAGGGTATGCACAGCTGTCACCGCTGCCGCCACCATGGGCTTCTCTTTCTCTTTTTAAAAGAATTTACTTTTTATGTGTGTTTTGCTTGCGTGTATGTAAGTATATCGTGCTTATGCTGTGCCCACAGAGGCCACAAGTGGGTATCAGGTTCCTGGAGCTGGAGTTATAGACAATTGTGAACCACCGTGTAGGCGCTGGAATCAAGCCTGGTTCCTCAGCACTGTGCCGTCTCTGTTAAGACAGTTTCCATCCCTGACTAATTTCTAATTGTTCTTGTGCCATGCTCTGGAATCCTGTGTAAATCTCTTTCCCCTGAAAATCCCTTTCTCCTCCATTTGTCACCTGCTCCTCCCCACTCCCAGGAGACTGAACATACTTATCTTTTATCCCAGAGGCTCGATGTGCTTGCCGAATTAATATCTGGCAGTGAAACCCCTGCCAACGGAGACTTATCACTGCCCCACTTCAGCAGTGGTCCCCCGCACATAGTCATCCTGTCCACCAACCCCCAGGAGACACACAGCAATGTCCAGAAATTCATCTAGTTACCAAGAGTGAAAGTGAGTGGGCCTGACATACTGGCTTAATGGCTCATAAAGCACAAAGCAGACTCCCTCAGTCAAGAATGATCTGAAGTCTCAACAGACATCTATACCATGCCCAGCAATCCACTTTCAGCTATGTTTGCCCAAGAGAAATGGAGGAATATAGGTCATAAAAACACATGCAGGTGGATGGAGGGATGGCTCCATGGTTAAGAGGGCTTGCTGCTCTTCCGGAAGAGCAGAGTTCAGTTCCCAGCACCTGTAACAGGTAGTTCACAACCATCTCTAACTCCAGCTTCAGGGAATCTGATGGCTCTGGTTTCCTTGGGAACCTACACTCATGCACATACCCGCATGCAGATGCATACTTGCACATCATTTAAAATAATAAACCTTTTAAAATTACGAGGAATTTTCTTTTTAAAAAATATGAGACGTGCGATAATATGAATGCGTCTTAGAAGTGCAATACAAGCAACATTACTTTAGGAGATGAAGCTCTAGTGCTGTCTCTCGGAGAGGGAGACAGACGCTGGCTCTGGGGTGCAGGAGGGTCTTCTAGGTCTTGAGGTGTCCTTGACTTGTGTCTGTGTGGGTGTGTGAATGCACCATGTAAAATGTCATATGCACCCCATGTCTGCTACACTCCCTACAAATACTTCATTGAGTGCAAGGCACATAACCCCCAAACCCACCTGAAAGGTGATGTTAATCACTTTGGAGCTGAGCATCTGTCCTGATTAGTTTCCACTGTCAACTTGACAGCATCTAGAGTCCCTGGGGAGGGACTTCCGCTGACACGCAGCCTAGATCAGGCTGTGAACATGTGTGGGGGACATCATCCTGACAGCCTTCTTTCATGGTTTCTGCCTTCCATGACTTTCCCACCCTTCCTCAATGATAGAACATGGAAGTTTAAGATGAAGTAAACACTTTCCTCCCCCAAGCAGCTTTTAGTCAGTGTCTTATTGCAATGGGATGAAAGTACGACAATGCCCCCAAAAGCTTTGGTCCCCAAGGCAAGAGCCTTCACCCACTGTGATGGTTTGCATATGCTCAGCCCAGGGAGTGGTACTATTAGAAGATGTGACCTTGTTGGAGTAGGGGTGTGGAAGCCAGTAGTCTGCTAAGCAGCCTTCAGATGAAGATGTAGAACTCTCAGCTCCTCTTGTACCATGCCTGCCTGGACACTGCCATGTTCCTGCCTTGATGATAATGGATTGAACCTCTGAACCTGTAAGCCAGCCCCAATTAAATGTTGTCCTTATAAGAGTTGCCTTGGTCATGGTGTCTGTTCAACAGCAGTAAAACCCTAAGACACCCACTGATCGATCACAAGCTGGCGGCTCTCTAGGAAGGTGGAAATATGAAGTCTGAAGGTAGCCTGACTGAAGGCAGGTCATTGCAGGCATGCCTCTGAGGAGCATTTCTTGTCCCTGGACCCCCATCTCTGTTCTTTTCCTGCATCCCAGCTGCTATCAAGGTGAATTCCTTACTCCACCACCAGATCTGCCATGATGCCCTGTCTCACGCCAGCCTCCCAGCAGTGGAGCCTTTGGAACCACAAGCAGGTGTCTGTCACATGACCAAAGCCTCTCCTGGACTGGCCCAGTGCCCTCACTGTTGGCAAGGGTGTAAACAGGTATGCTTCTAGAACATTCTTTTACAACAGGTACCAAAACCTCTAAAACATACAACAATCCTTCCCTTTGATTCTCCTAAGCTGGTTTTAAGGATCAAATCAAGGATGTGTCCACAAACTAAGCTTCGAGGACAGTCACCACAGCATTGACTTAATAGTGAAATTATAAAAAAGGCAGCAGGGTGAGCGGGATGGCTCAGTGGTTACGGTGCTTGCCATCCAAGCCAGAAGTCCTGAGTGCCATGCCTGGAGCCCGTGGAGTATGGAAGGCAAGAACTGCCCCCACAAAACTATCCTCTGATCTCCATATGCACATCATGGCACGTATGCTCCCCCCACATCATCTACACACACATATACAATAACAACTTCTTAAGGCCATAGGCTCGAGGCTCACCAGTGGGATCAGTGTACTGTGGATTCATTAAATTTTTACAATTTGAAAATTTAATGGGAAATATCCACGAGTCATTAATTGCAATTAAAAATTAGTTCATCCACCATGATGTGATCTTATATACATGGCTTTATGTATTTAGCGTCACAAATGGTTTCCTCCAGATAGAGAAATATTGTGGAACTAAAAAATAAATAAATTATCTAAAATGAACATGTTTATTATACAATGACAGTTTTTAAAAATCAAGGTGAGTTTGACACCCCAGAATGGAGCGGGGAACCTTCCAAGGCCCTGCTGGCACCCACAGACACAGTTCCTGGATCAGAAAGTCCTGGCTCCTGAAAACAGCACTAAGCTTCTAAGGAAAGTAGAAATTCTAGGATCTTCTTGTTCTGCCCTGACAAGAGTTACTTATAAAAGCACATTCCTGGGCTGGAGAGATGGCTCGGTGGGTAAGAGCACTGACTGCTCTTCCAGAGGTCCTGAGTTCAAATCTCAACAACCATATGGTGGCTTACAACCACTTGTAATGAGATCTGATGCCCTCTTCTGGTGTGTCTGAAGATAGCAACAGTGTACTTATTTATATTAATAAATAAATCTTTGGGCTGGAGCGAGCAGGGCCACCAGAGCGAGCAGAGGTCCTAAATTCAATTCCCAACAACCAAATGAAAGCTCACAACCATCTGTACAGCTACAGTGTACTCATATACATAAAATAAATAAATAAATCTTTTTAAAAGTACACTCTTGTGTTAAAATCCACAAAACATCAACCCCACCCCCACCTAGTGAAAAAAAAAACAGTTTTATGTATTAACATGGAAATAAGCGAGGGAAGGTGGCAGAGCTGAAAGAAGTTCTAGTAACAAAAAGGGGTGGAATTGCCTATCCTGAGGTGTCAGGTAAGACTAGGTGGATGCCCTCCACCTGGTCTGGTCAGGTCTCTCCACCTGCCCTCACAGCTAGGAAGCTAAGACCATCTTCCTGTGCAGAAATGACAACTTCTCTACCAGACTCTGTGTGAACATGAGGTATGACAAAGCACAGACGAGCAATTACTGATGTGACCCACACCAGGAGCTCCAGGTGCTGTACCCTGGGCAGCCTAGGGATATAGAGCTCCCAGGAAGTCATCTGCACTGAGTCCACATGGCTGCTCGGCTGTTAGGCAGCACTGCCTGAGACTGCAGTTGCAGCTCCCTAAGTCCCAGGCTCCTCCTGCTGCCACATGGCCTGGCCCAGAGCCACGACAGAAGGTACTGCTCCCCGGATTCCACAGGAAGGCCTCCTGCTCTCCTCGGTCACAGACCCCATTTAATTCTGGCTTTAAAAAAGGAAACGTTTTTCTCGTCTTACTCATGAGTTGGAAAGGCTTTACTAGATGGTACTGGAGAGATGCACGGCTGGCTAAGGAGTGTCTATGGAATGCTCAGCTATAAATGGGACACGTATATCACACCCCTGCCCGAAAGGCTCAGGGAACATTGAAGGAGGGGAAGTGGGAAGATGTGAGAGCCAGGCTAGCGGGGACCTGGGGTGATGCAATGTCTCCTGGACATGAAGGACCACTACACTCAAGAATTCATAAGATCTCGTCTACGTTCCAGCATGGACGGGGCACAATAGCCCCCCCCCCCTCAGCTAAGGAGCTTTGATGGCTAGTATCTGCTAGGAAAGAGTCAGTTTTCTTTAGGATGTGGTACCTGCTAGGTTGACCATGCTCCAGTAGACAGTCCCACATCTCTGCATATATGGGCAGCAGAAATTGGACTCAGTAGGTTATTAAAAAGAGGGGGGAGGAAAGAAGTGAAAAAGAACAAAGTTGGGAGGCAGATGTGAGGGGAGCAGAGCTGGAAAGAGTTGGAGGGGGAAAGAGAGTATGAATATGACCAAAATACATTGCACGGGTGCATGAAACCCTCAAAGAATAAAATACAATAAATAAGATAATTGTTACAAATGCTAAAAATAAAAGACTATCTTAATAAACCAGCAGTAAGCCAGGTGTGATGGCCCACACCTTTAATCCCAGCACTTGGAAGGCAAAGGCAGGTGGATATCTGGGTTCAAGGCCAGTCTGGTCTACAGAGTGAGTTTCAGGACAGCCAGGGTTACACCAAGAAACCCTGTCTCAATAATAATAATAATAATAATAATAATAATAATAATAATAATAACAATAACAATTATCATCATCATTATCTAGGCAGTAAACTCTAAGGACAAAAATTCAACAATGTTAATTTTCAACCCCACATTCCTCTCATCTTCCCAAGGTCAGGTTCCTACTGGAGTCTCGGAGGTTAGTATAGACAAGAGGGGTCAGTCACCACAGAAACCCAGCAAAGCTAGAACAGGCGACTGGAGACTGGTACTGCCTGCTTTTCTGCCTCCTCAAGAAGTGATGGAAGGCACTCGGAGAAAGAAGCCTGAAGGTCAGAGGCCCCAGACACAGCCTGGCTGAATCTCACACTGCTCCCAGGAGAGCTTTGCACACTGCTGGCAATCTGCACTGTGCGAAGGTAAGTGAGACTGACAGCTTGCTGGGTTATTTTAGGGGGCTCAGTTGTTAAGTCTGGACCCTGTTCTCCCAGAAAGCAGTTCAGTTCCCAGGAAGACTCTCCCATCTACACAAGGGTTAAAGCACGGACACCAACCTGCCAGTGTTTGTCTGTAAGTCTTCCCAAGGGGACCCACACCTCAGAGCAGAGCTTGAGGGAGGTGCTAGAGCCACTCCCCTGCCATTGCCAGCTGTGCTTTCCCAAGCATGCTCCATCCAGATAGCTGAAGCCATGGAAAACAGGGATGGGGCGGGGAAGACTTGAACAGTCTGAAGGGCCAGGATTCTCACCAGTAACTACCGAATCTCTCCCTCCCTCTTCTCAGCTCAGCACCAATGACTCTCTACTATATGCACAAAAATCTCCATGGAGCCACAGAACGGCTCTAGAGCAACTCAATATGTAATGGTCCCATCATGCACCTCTTTGCTGCCCAAAGACTCAGCAAAGGTCCCCAGGTCTTCAAGGGAATCAAGCTGCATTCTCCCCAAAGAAAGGAAACTCTCCACCAGCAGCGAGAGGGAACAGCTCCACATGCCCATCTGCACACTCACACTCATGCACAGATACAGTTGCTTACAGTGGGGCAAGTCAGTAAGTCCCATAGCAACCAGGAGCCCTATGCAGTTCTCACTAGACTGCTGCAGCTGGAGCAATCGCAAATGTTCTATTATGAAACAATGTAACATTGTAACAGATCAAAACACCACTCTTCCTCTCCCCGCACCCTACCCGCCCAGTTACATCTGTTAAGCAACTGGGCCACACAGAAGGGAGAGAGATTCAGGCAGCGTTTGTGGAGGTGTAGAGCAGCAATTGTTGGAGCGCCCCAGATGCTGTAGCTTAGCAGGCTGAACCTCTTGGTTGAACACTGCAGCAACCGACTTCCTAATAAACACATCCATCTCTCTCCACGCTCCTGGGCTCAAGGATCTTTTCTGACCAACCTGGAAATCGGAATCTATTTTAAGCTCTGATAAATCACTTTCCTTGGGCTCAACAAGCCATCAACTTTGTCCCTCTCCCCTTTCCCCATGTTTCCCTTAGGTAGCGGGTACCACAGAAGAAATTCTAAAGTAGATCTAAATTTAAAAGAGAGGATCACTCCTAAAGCAGAAAAGCAACACTGGCCACAAATACCCGCAAATAGCCGCTAATGCCTTTGCCTAAGGAACCTCTGAGTGACTCTCAGTAACAGGCTCAAACTCAGTGGCACTATCAGAAAGGAGGATATGACCCTAATGCCAGTGACAGGCAATCCTGGACTTCAGGCTGAGAGTGGACAGAGTGAACAGTGGACAGAGGGCTTTGCTTCTGAACATCGTGACTTATATATCACTAAGAAAGAAAGTTCTGGTTAAATCATTTTTGTGTGTTACCCTTCTCAATACCAGACCCTTCATCTAAACTAAGTCCAGCACGACATCCCTATTTTGCACTCTGACCTCAGCTTTGCTGAATTCTCCTCTGTAGACATCTACAGCAGGCATCTTAAGTGCTGCAAGATCAACACGGGATCACAAAAGCTCACAGCACAAAGACTGACAAACCAGGGCACCAGGCTGGTACAGTCCCAACATCCAATATGGAAAGCAGCTGTCCAGGGCAGGAGGCCTTTAAGGCACACTGGGAAATGAAGGGTGGCATATAGGAGGACAATTTAGAGTACCATGAACCACAGCCAAATGGTTGGGTTTTAAAATGTACCCACTTAGAACCTTGCATGGTGATGGTAACCCTCCAATCCAGATGCAACTTTGCCCATCCACACTGCAGCCTGGCAAGGTTGCAGAACACTCCCTCCAGGGCTGGGCCAACCTTTCCCACTGCCAGCTCCCTGCAGCTAAGTTTCCATACCCAGGCCCTGGAGCCTGCCTCCTATGCACCTGCAATCTTGAGGAACAATAGCTATAGTGACATGTACACTACCCAAAGTGTGTGTGTGTGTGTGTGTGTGTGTGTGAGAGAGAGAGAGAGAGAGAGAGACTATGCAAAGGGGCACTCCCTGGTGCCTATTCACACTGGTTGTGTGCACTTCACAGAATATATGTGTAACATCTGCCTGCCAGGAAGCCATGGAGCCTGATCAGCAGCACTGAGGGTCATATGGGAAAGCAGTTTCCACATCTCAGAAAGCAGAAGCTGACCAAGCTGCTGCAAAGCAGCACTATTTTAGACTCTGCAGAAGCCAACAGCTGAGGGCTCAGAGTAGCAGGGTGGCTGTGCTCAACTCCAGTCGCCTCTGCCTCCGAATAATCTGAGTCTGGTCTACACACCTTGAAAGTAACTCGGACTAACACTCCCTAACGCAGTGGAATCACCCTTGGCTCCTTCCGGTGCTCAGCGAGAGATCGACTGGCACCACAGGAAGTTTCTCGGGAAAACAGAGCGCAGTGAAGATGCTGATGTGCTCTGTCTCTGGGCTCTCTATGTGCTTCAGCTGCGACCGGCCTGACCCCTGACACCTAGGTCCTGCGTACTGCAAAGGACTCAGCCTCAGCCGTGCCAGGCGTTTGGATCCCCTCCACCAAAAAAGCCATACTTTACTGACCCCACAGGTGTGACACTGCCAGACGACCGAGAGCCTCTGGCAAAGTGCTAGCTTGGTCTCCACCCACGAGAAACCTGGGACCACCATCCTGTGCACTAGGACCCTCTCTGTTTAATCCCTGCTCCCCAAACCAGCTGTTTCCAGAAACACACAGGTGCAGGTCGGGTGTGTCTGGAACCAGTCTGGCCCGTGCTCCAGCCTTCAGACCGCGCCCTGTGTGTCCCTGCACCCCAGTGTCCCCGGTCGATCCTCACCACCGGTGTCCTCGAAGCGCGGGGACGGGCGATCCCTCAGCACGGCACTCCAGCCCCCACCGGTCTCGTCCTCCTCGAGTTCCAAGGGATCCGCGGCGTAGGATGGCGGGGCGGTCCCCGGAGGCGCCGGGCGCTCACGCTCATCGTCCGAGGAGGCGGCCGAGGAGGAGCGTGAGGCTGCGGAGGTGCTGTAAAAGGGGTTCCCGCCGCTGTCCGGGCCCGACTCGCCGAACACGTCGTCCGAGATGTGCAGGCTCTCGTAGCGTGCACGGGCTGCCTCCAGCAGCGCTGGAGCCCTCCTCCGCGCGCCCCCACCGCCCTCGGCCATAGCCCCGGCCGCCGCCCGCGCGCCCACACCCCACAGCGCCTCCCAGCCGCACACGCCGGGCCCGGGACCCCCGCCGCGGCCCGTGGCTCCCCACCAGCGCAGCCCGCAGCACAGCGCGCGCCGCCCCGCGCCCGGCCGGCCCGCCGTCTTGGCCGCTCGGGCCGCGCGCCCGGGATGCGCCTTGGAGCTCGGGCGCCGCTGGCTGCGGCCGCGGCGGGAAGAGACTCAGCCGCTGCCCAGAGCCGCCGCCGCCCCCACCCGCTGCGTCTCCGCCGCGCCCGGCCCCGTCGCGTCCCCGCGCACCCTCCCCGCGGCAACCGCGTTGCGCCGCCGACCTTCCCGGGCGCGAGCCGTGGACCGGGCCCGCCTCCAGCACCTTCAGCCGCTGGCCAATGGAGAGCGCCGGCCTCGCGGGGGCGGGGATAGCAGGTCGCCCCGCCTCCTCGGGGCGTGGCGCTGGGGCAGTCAGTCGCGAGGAGCCCCGCCCATAAGCTCAAAGCGGCTCGCCGGCGTGGGGAGGGAGGCGGGTCCTCGTGCTCCGTGCTCTTTGGCCCGCCCCTTGCGCAGCCGCGCCCGGCTCCGAGGAGCTGTCCGCCCAGCGGTTCTGAAATTCACTCTGCGGACACGCTCCAGGTGGGCGGCCAGCCGAGGCTGCGCCCAGCGCTCCTGTGAATTTCAGGTTGCCCTTCTAGCTTCCCCGAACCTTGCTCTTTTGGGAACCTGGGTCAGACACTAAAACAGTCTCTCCTCCAACAACTGTCATGTAAGGACCGCAACACTGGAATGAGGTGGCTCGTCATTTCTCACAGTCCTTTGATGCTCACATCTTCTGAACTCAAAATTGCTTCCATGAGAACTATCACCACCTGCGCTCTGGTATCACTTGCACAGGCCTAGGACAACGCACATCTGGAAGAGGATTATATGATCAGGAAACAAACAGCTGGTCACCAGGGTTTCAGCGCTCTAACAATGGAGCAGAGTCTGTCTCCTCTCTTCTGGGGGCAAAGCATGAGGCCGGCTGACCGACCTCCCCTCATCAGAATGTCTTCTCTCCTCCTCCTCCCAAACATAATGCAATAAGTCACATTAATGGTAACTGGGTCATAAAGTCACTTTCACTCCGACATAAAATAAATCCACGTAGATGTGAAGGGCTTGAAACCCCTATTGGGTGTAGTAAATGATAATTACACAAACGGAAGACGATGGGTTTCTATTTCTAAGAATAAGGGTGCTGGG
Source organism: Mus caroli (assembly GCF_978045245.1). Classification (NCBI taxonomy): domain Eukaryota; kingdom Metazoa; phylum Chordata; class Mammalia; order Rodentia; family Muridae; genus Mus; species Mus caroli. The sequence goes on along the minus strand of NW_028227265.1, from coordinate 4,858,759 downwards.
ACCCATCTGCTCCAGCTGAGCTTTTCACTCACGTTTGCCTGTGCCCAGACCCTGTGACCTGTAAACCAGGTCTCTGCACAGGCTTGAATCCATGATAATCACAAGCAGCCAGGCTGGAAAGAGAAAACGACTTACCGATCTTCCTCCTCTGTGTGTATTTAGCTGATAAGCAAGAAAGTATTTGCAGAGCACTGCCACTCTCTTGAAAAAGCATGCCAAAGGGAGGGGGTTCTAGCTTCCTGTGTACAGCAAATTGCCAAAGGCTGTGAAGTGGGTACCTATAAACAGACTTGACCAGAAAAAGGATGAAAAAAAAAAAAGCAGCTAATGTGGGTGTGGTTCTGGCCAATTTGCCATCACGGGAGCATGGGACAGAATGGTAACAGTTAAAGCACGGACAGCCATTCATTGACCCTGATATGGTGCTCAGACCGAGGAAATCAGGGCCTCTGTGCTTTCTGGGCTCCTCTTCCAGTAGCTCACATGGCAGCAACAGAGGGAAGAGGATTACGTTCTCAGGTCTGGGGATTTAGTTCAGCTAGCAAACTGTTGCTAAGCATTCAAGAACCCCCTAGGCTTGATCTCCGGGAATGCACAAACCAGCTGTGGTGGTACAAGCTTGTGATCCGGAGCACTTGGGAGATGGAGGCAACAGAGTCAGAAGTTCAAGGTCACCCTCAGCGAGAGAGCAAGTTGGAAGCCAGCCTGGGTACAGCAGACACTATCTCCAAAAGGAAACACTAAAGAGGAGGAAGTGGAGAAAGAGAAGGAAGAGACTGGGGAGCAAAAGTTTATCAAATAGGAAGTAGATAAAGGAGCATGCCTTGGTGGTGGGGCTGGGGAGATGGTTCAGTGGGTAAGAGCACAGGCTATTCTTGCAGAGGACTAGGTGTAGTGCCCAGCACACATATGGCAGCTCAGAACTGTCTATAACTCCAGGCATAGGGAATCTGATGTCCACTTCCAGCCTCTGAGTGTAACAGGCATACACACAGTACGCATACATACACGCATGCAAACAAAAGACTCAAGCTAACATAAAAATATACACATCTTTTCTTAAAATAAACACTGTTGTCATTTTTAATTGTGTCTGAGCCTTCTTTTTATCTTTAATTTTAGATTATTCATTCATTCATCATTCATTTATTCATTGTGGTGCTTGGGATTGAATTAAGAGCCTTGCAGGAGCCCTGGGCTCCTGGGCTATATTCTGAGCCCCTGATTCTCCTTTTACAGTGTACTGCCTTAGGTTTTCTTGTTTTGTTTATTTCCCTGTTAACATGATAAAATAGTCTGACGGGAGCATTTAAGGGAGAACAGGTTTATTCTGGCTCACAGCTTAAGGGTACAGCTCATAGTACATGCCCCCATGCTTAGCTTTTTATACAGGTTCTGGAAGGTAAGCTGAAGTCCTTGGACCTGTAAAGCAAGCACTTGATCAGCTGGTCAATTGCCACAGCTCCGTTCAACTGGTCGAGGGCTAAGCTGCTAAGAGCTGAGGCAGTCTGTCCCAGAACTCTCTTTTCCCCCACCCCTCCCCCTCTGCCACTGCACTTGGGACATGACCAGTGAACTTGGCAAGCAAGAATCCAGGGAAGGACATGAAGAAGAAGGCAGGGAAGTGGATCCTCATCCCAAGGACCTTTTTTCTCCTTGAGTTGTTGAGATAATTTACATTCCCATGTGGTAATTAGGGCAGCAGACCCCTGCTGGGGAGCGCAAATAACTCTGATTAGACTTTCAACCTGCCTTTCCTTTTCCAGGGCTTGAAATCATTTTTTTTTTCAAGTGACTATTATGGAATGTTTAGAGTGAAAAAAAATATTGCAAGTTAAGCTTTTATATTCTTAGGTAACAGAGGACTTGAAAGGATCTGTGCTGATTCCAAAACCCTTCCCACGAATTTTGGTTTTGCTTTGTAGATAGGCTCACCTATGTTGTCCCTGGTGGATTTTAGGGGTGGGTCACCCAGTCTTTCTTCCTCATCCTCCTCCAAACTGTAGTCTCCCTGTGTAGCCCATGCTGACTTTGAACTCCTAGTAATCCTCCTGCAGCAGAAGAACAAAGCGTGAAGAGTAAGGTGCAGAAGGCCTTACACAAAGCCTCATGGAATTAGCAGTTGAGAGAACACAGCTGGAACAGAGGAGAGAGAGCGCTACAAAAACCGTGTGGATTGGATGGAGCTGAGGCCCCAGCACAGAGGCACATGGCAGCTGGGTGCAGCCCTGCCCAATGTGCTAGCAACACTGGGTAGACATTTAAGCATCTAATTGGGCATCTGATGCAGGAATCTGTACCTTGAATGACTGGAGGGCTGGAGAGACAGCTCAGCAGTTAAGAGCACTTTCTGCTCTTCCAGACGACATACACAAGTTCAATTCCCACATCTAGTGGCTCATACCTGCATGCAATTCCATCTCTATGGGATCAAACACATTCCCCTGGACTCTACAGACACATGTCCACTCAAGCTCGTGTACACACAAATGCCAACACACACACACACACAAATAAAAAGTGAAAAATAAATCTTTAGATGTACACAGTGGATCATGCTCATATTATTATTATATATTAACATAATTAATTTATATTACAATGTTATAATTTTATACGATATAACATAATCACAATATTATAATTTAAAATATAATAATATTATACAAAGCCAGTATTATTATGTAAAGGAGAAAAAAAACTGGCTAAGGTAACATAGAAGTCCAGCTTTGTGTACGGAGTGCCTGTTTCCATTACTACAAAGAGATACCATGACCAAGGCAACTCTTATAAAGGACAACATTTAACTGGGGCTGGCGTATAGTTTCAGAGGTTCAGTCCGTTATCATCATGGTGGGAGCATGGCAGCATCCAGGCAGGCATGGTGCTGGAGAAGGAGCTGAAAGTTCTACATCTTGCTCTGAAGGTAGGCAGAAGGGAGGTCTGATTCCACACTGGGTGGAGCCTGAGCATAGAGACCTCAAATCCCGCCCACCCAGTGACACGCTTCCTTCAGCAATGCCACACCTTATGGGCCAAGCATTCAAACACATGAGTCTATGGGGACCATTCCTATTCAAACCACCACACCTTGGAAGTATGTTTTTCTCTTTAAAAGTTGGCTGGGTGTGGTGGCTCACACCCCCGCCCCCCAACATAATATTTTTATTGATTATTTGGAAAATCCATACAATAGACCCTGCTCACACTTGCTTTCCAATCCTCCCAGGTCTACCTTTCCCTCTTGTGCCCTCCCCCAAAAGATAAAAAAAAAAAAATCACCAAGTCCAATTTGTGTTGCCCATATACTCACTGGAGCATGGTCAAACTCCCAGTACGCAGCTCCTTAAAGAAAACTGAACCCTATTCACACACACACATACACACACACACACACACACAGAGAGAGAGAGAGCGAGAGAGACAGACAGACACACAGACAGACAGACAGACACACACACACAGACACAAACACACACACACAGACACACACACACAGAGCAGAAGCCATCAACTGTGATCACACCTTTCATGCCAGCACTCAGGAGGCAGAGGCAGGCTGATCTCTGTGAGTTCAAGGCCAGCCTGGTCCAATAGCAAGTTCCAAGACAGCTTGAGCTACATAGAGAGATCTTGTCTCAAAACAAAACAAAAACAAACAAGCAAAAAGTTCTCTTACCAGGGATGAGGTTCCTGAAAGCTGACCTTCATTACATCATGCTTTAATGAACTGTCCTGTATAGGCTCTGCAGAAGCCGTCTCTGCATAGTCTGCTCCTAATGGCGGCTACCTAGGATTCCTTTAGCTTCCTTTGTACCTCATCCGACTTCCACTACTTACCTGACCGGTACTGTAGCCACGGGATCACGCTGGAAAGGTGATAACTGTTAGGCATTGTGTGTGTGTGTGTGTGTGTGTGTGTGTGCATGCATGTGTGTGAGTGTGTGTGCATGCATGTGTGTGTGTGTGTGTAAGGGGTTGATACCTACACTCTGCTTCAGAGCTTGCCTCTGTCCAGGAAAAGAGCTTTCCTTCCTGCCACCATCGGTATTAATTGTTGTTCAGGAACCGATTGAGCTGCAGGGGTCACGCTCAGTTTACTGGGTCATACAGAAGACACAGGATCACAGGATTTTCTTTGAAAACTGCTGAAGAGAGCAGCATTCTCTCAGAGATTAAAGGGAAGGGTGCTAGGAAGAGATCCCAGGGGTGTTTCCAGACCGTAATGCTGGGCAGCCCTTAGGCTACTTCTAATGTCACCCTGCTGACTGCTCATCTGCATCTCATGTTCACTGTGGTAAAAGGCAAGACAGCTCAAACCCATAGAGGAAACCCAGGTGGCCCTTCACCTCCACCTGAATCTGTTCTAAGCTTTGATTCAAGGGAGAATCTGCATGTCCAGACCCTGAAGGTCCTTGTCCTCAATTGGTTTTATCAACAATAACGATGCCAATGGCCAATGGCTGAGCAAGAGGCGGGACACTTAAAATTGCCCAAGTAGGACAGAGAGATGAACTTGGAGCAGAATTGCGAGGACTGGGGTAGAAGGATGGGACACAGGCTGCAGGAGATGAGGCCAACCAACCATGTGAGAATTCAGGTAAGTGGCCACTGGCCACTTCCCTTATTGGGCCTCGTGTAGCAGGGGAAGGTTTAGGAGTGCCCAACCTTTGAGGTAGCCAAGGCATTTAAAACTAAGCTAATGTGTGTATGTGTGTGTATGTTTCATTCGAGGATCCAAAAATAGCTCCTAGGCAGGTGTGCAGGGAGCCGAAGTGGTGTAGCCAAAACTCACCCCTACATGTATCCTCATGAAAGAGAAAGGAGACATAGAAACATTCAAGTAGGGGATTTCATAATGTTTAGTTCAAATTCTACCCATTTCCCATCATCCTCCCCAGTAACGCTTTATAAATATCAACTTTGGGGTCACAAGCGGTAACCTTGGTGTTGTCAGTGCCACCCCACTTCCCAAAATTCTGTTTGGATGTAATCCATGTCATTCTCCAGAAATTTCATTTCAGGACAGACTGACAAGACTGGGAGAAGATTCTGGTAAGAGTCAGGTATGGCACATCTACAGCAGAACCTGCTGTTCCCCGCTGGAGCACTCCCCAAGACTTCCCACAAACAAGCAGGACCCATGGGACCTTTATGCCTTTTCATTTTAAGTCTCTGCAGGCATTGTTCTTGGCCCAAGAAGACAAATCAAGACTTCCTCCTCAAAGACTTCTACTCCTACAGGGGCTCTGCCCTCCTTCCTCCACTGCCTGGCTAGATGCCTGGTCTTGTCTGCTAGACCAAAGCTGGAATCCACGAACTGATAAGTTTCCATGCACAAGAAACTGGACCTTCGTTACAGTATGTAAAAGGCAGGGATGTCACCAAGGCTAGGAGAATGTTAAATTGACATCATGGAGTTGGGGGAAATGCCCATGTTCCATCACATGCTCCATCTTACCAGAATAGAGGGTACATCATCAGTATTTTAGATAATTGCTATATTTTATATGCACATATGTAAATTCCATGCAAATATATGTAAATATAGACATAAGGACAGATGTGCAGAAAAAACATATTAAAAAACATAACAAATGTTTTTATAGTCAATGCAAGACCTGTTTCTACCTCCCTGAATCTTGAAGAGGGATAGTGCATAAGGCTCCTAAATGTCTGGCAGCAACAGGGTGGGCCCTATGTGGCTTGGGAGGCCTGCAGGGCACAGACTGCCCAGAGGACAATATTCTCCCACTGCAGCAGAGACTGGGCCATTTCTCAGTAGCATAGCAGCTACCTGCTCCAGGCTCTTAGTGTATGAAGGATCTCCTTTGGAGAAAAGTGCCATTGAAGGTGGCAGCGGCAGTGTTTCTGCTCCTGAAAGGTCACATGACTGTGTCTTCCTCCTCCTCCTCACCAGCCCCTTCCATTCCCAAGCTGAAGTCTTACTGACTCCAAGTTGAAACCTGAACATGTGTTTCCATGATAAGCAGTGAATTGCCCGTCTTTAGAATCAACAAATTAAAATTTTTTTCTAAAATATTTACATTGTGTTTTGTTAAGGACATTCCCCTTGGTTGTGAAATCTCGTGTTCAGTAAGACACTGACAGCAAGGTGGGATGAGGTCTTTCCAAGTGTCAAGGCAGCTCCCTAATCACCTCACTGCATAAAACACGGTCTCAGCGTGTTTCTCAAATGTCATGCACCAGGAACCTAGTTGCCTGTGCAAGGGTTAGACTTCTGGTGAGGTCATAGAAACAGGGGCTGTCAGCTGGGGAGGGAGAGAAGGCGTGAATGAGCACTCATTGTATCTGAATTTTTGATTTTCAGCTGCTTCAGGGGCTTCAAACCACTCCAGGGAGAGGGGTCTTCTCGTGCTCCCACAATGCTCCCTGTCTTCCTATCCTGGCTCAGAACCAGCTTCCCCGTGGGCAACCCACGGTGGTCCAGGGCTACCTTCGGGAGGGCCAGGAGCTCGGTGGTGTTCTACTGCTCTTGTCTTGCAGTTGTGAGCAGCTTAGCTCTGTGCTTGTGTTGTTGGATGAGGCTGATGATTCAGTGGTGAGTGAGGTGTGTGTGTGTAAGCAAGGATGGAGGGAGGTGTGTGCATGGTGAAGGGAGATCCCAGCCTTCTCGTTTCCAAAAGGAATTCGATCCTCTGTAATAAGAGCAAAACCAAATCAGAACAGAAATTTAGCTCACACAGTGGAAATTCAAGGTTAAGGTGAGAGTGAGTCTGGCTCCTCCCCAGCCCCTTTTCTGGCCTAGCTGATCTCATCTTCTTTCTCTGTTCTCATGTGCATCCTCCTGTGCGTCCTGTGTTATTATATCTAAGTATACCATTGCTGACTTCAGCTGCACCAGGAGAGGGCGTCAGATCTCATTACAGATGGTTGTGAGCCACCATGTGGTTGCTGGGATTTGAACTCAGGACCTTTGAAAGAGCAGCCAATGCTCTTAACCACTGAGCCGTCTCTCCAGGCCACATCCTGTGTTCTGATTTCTGTTTCTATCAGATCAGATCAGGATACACCCTACTGCCCTGGGATGGCTATTCTTGGTTGTCAACTTGACTACATTTGCAATCAGCTAACCATCCCCTCCCCCCCCCCGCGACCCCTCCAATGAGGCACATGTGAGAGATTTTTGCTTAATTTGAAGAAGAGTCACTTCTAATCTGGATATTTGAGGTGGGAAGACACAACCTTATTCCACATCTTTTGAGGTGGAAAGACCCTCCTCTAACCTGGGCCACACCTTCTAATAGAAGCCTATTTAAGGGCATGGAAGAAGGAAGTGGTTTTGCTCTTTGCTTGCTTGCCTGTGTCTTCTTGCTAGCAAGTCTGTTCCTTTACTGGCATCAGAGCCTACTTCCTTAGGATTCCGGTTATTCTGAAGACAAGCTGAGACAACTAGCCCCGTGAACTGATAACTCCTGGATCCTTGCACCTTTCATCCATAGACTGCCATTGTTGGATTAGCTGGACCACAGCCTGTAAGTCAGGCTGATAAATCCCCGTGTGTGTGTGTGTGTGTGTGTGTGTGTGTGTACATATACATATGGAGAGAGAAGTTCATTCTGTAATCTCTGCTACTCTAGAGAACCCTGACTAATCTATGTTCCTACCTGCACTTAATTACTCTCTTCATCTTTTAAGAGACAATTTCTCTCGCCCAGGATGGACTCAAAGTCCCTATATAGTTAAGGATGGCCTTGAACTTCTGATCCTCCTGCCTCTGCTTTTTCGGTGCTAGGATACAGGTCTGTGCCACTACATTCAGTTTATAGAGTGCTGTGGATTGAACGCAGGGCATCAGGTATATTAGACAGGCATCCTACCAACTGATCTACAACTTCAGGTCCCTTTTACTTAATGACTCCTGTGACGTCTCTGTCTCCAAACATTTTCTGCAGTATCAAGAGTTCTGACTACAGCACATGGGTTGTGGGACTCACAGTCACAATTCAGATACTTACAACAGGAAAATTGCATTTGAAACTAATGTGTGCCTTTTAAAAACTAATAATTACATTTTTGTTGTAGTTCTCCTCAGTTTATACTAATACGTATCTGTAGCTTCCTGGTGAAGCCTGCTGTAGAAGAACAAAGAATGCTCTCCTGTAATCCCACATGTCCACAGTCAAAACAAACCAACGGCCCATAATTTGGGATCTGACCACCTTATGTTCAGTGACAGAAAACACCTGCGTGGGGCTTTTCCTTTGTTCTAGCACAAAATTAACTGGGAGAGGAACTGAACATTTGGGCATCTCCGTGGACTTTGTTTTTAATCCTACTTGATGCAGTCGTCCAAACCTAATTAGCTGCTGGCTACACAGAGCAGGGATGAGGTTAATTACATGGCACTAGCCGCTGTGGGTCCCTTTCCTTATCAGGAGTGTTTCTTTTATTTTTACACATAAGAGACGGGCTTCATTCAGAAACGGAAACTCACCAGATGAAAGGTATTTGCTGGGCATCTTCTGTACCAATGCACTTTTAATTGGTTAAAGAAAAGCCCAACGACAACAATAATCACCATCTGCTTGCTTCTCTGAAGAGCCCATCTCTCTGTTTTGTTTCCAGTGGGGACCTTTTTCCAGGAAGAATCCAGAATGTTCATCAAGTGCTTATCCCACCAATGGTGCTGTCCATACTGACAGAGTCGCAGCTCTGTGATGCAACCCGCAGCAGCCTGAGGTTAGGACACCTCAACCCAGGCAAAACCAGGTCCTTCGCTTTAATGCAGGAAGGACTTTTGGATGAAACAGTACGAGATAAGAGTTGGAATTTATGAAAAGATCTGAATACGGATTTAAAAATGAGGGTCAAGAAAAAGTGAGGCACTTGGAGACACACTGAAAAAGTGTGTATGCAGAGTCTTTTTAACATTGTTTTTATTTTTATGTTATTCCATGTGTATGGGTGTTCTGCCTGCTTTGCATGTCTGCACACTATGTGTATGCCCAGTGCTCCTGGAAACCAAAAGAGGGTATCAGATCTCCCAGAACTATTGTTACAAACAGTTGTAAGCAGCGGAGTGGATGTTGCAAATCAAACCATGGTCTTCTGGAAGAGCAACAAGTATTCTAAGCTGCTGAGTCATCTCTCTAGCACCATATGCAAATTCAATAAAAATTAAGTTAATGTTGTTGTGTTGGGGCCTTACAAGTCCTGGCTAGTCTAGAATTCACTGTGCGGCCCAAATTGATATCTAACTCTACTCTTGTCTTAGCCTCCTGTGTGCTGGGATTATGGTTTAAACCATTGCGCCTGCTTTTTGTCTTCTTGCGGACAGGATCTCACTGTAACCCTAAGTAGCCCAATACTCACTATGTGGAAAAGGCTGGCCTCAAACTTACAGAGATCCACCTGCCTCTGCCTACTGAATGCTGGGATTAAAGATGTGAGCCACCATACCCAGCTAAGATGTCTGTGTGTGTGCGTGTGTGCGCGTGAGTGTGCACATGCACATGTGTAAGTGTAGGTACCTGTGGTGACCAAAAGAATGAGCTGAATTTCTTGGAGCTGGGGTTATAGGGGTTGTGAGTCATTTAATGTATGTACGTACCTAGAATCAAACTTGGGTTTTCTGCAAGAGTGGTACACACTCTTTTTTTTTTTTTTTTCCCCGAGACAGGGTTTCTCTGTATAGCCCTGGCTATGCTGGAACTCACTTTGTAGACCAGGCTGGCCTCGAACTCAGGAATCTGCCTGCCTCTGCCTCCTGAGTGCTGGGATTAAGGGCGTGGCCACCACACCCTGCAAGTGGTGCACACTCCAAACTGCTGGATCACATCTCTAACCCCAGCCCAGATTTTGTTTGTTGTTTAAGATTCGAGAGTTCCACCAGGATATACTTTCTTTTAAGAACCCACTTTTCGACTTAGTTGTTCAGCTGATCTTATATGATGTGTTAACTAAAATTAATGTCATCAGGGAAACGTGACAGCAGAGAGACTGAATGTCCCTAAGTTCTTGAAAGCATCAGGGGATCCAGAAATGTGAAGAAAAATGAAGAGACAATGTTTCTATCGCACTTGCTGTTGATGCTGATCACACTGAAGTCTTTACCTTGGTGCCAAATTCCTGAAGTAGGAAATACACAAGAAGAGGTGAGCAGGTCGGTTCATGTCAACTTGGTGTAATGATATAACCTAGTATTATCTGGAAAGGAGCCACCTCAGCTGAGGAATAACTTGGACCAGATGATTTGTGGCCATGTCTGTGCGGTATTTTGTTGATTGTTAATTGATGTCAGAGGCCTTGGCCCACAGTGCCATCCTTAGGCATGAGGGCCTGAGTTGTATAAGAAAAGTAGCTAAACATGAGCCCGGGAGCAAGCCAGGACGCAGCACTTCCCCCATGGTCTCTGTTTCAGTTCCTACCTCCAAGTTCCTGCCTTGGCTTCCCTGGATAATAGACTGTAACCTGTAAGAGGAAATAAACCCTTTCATCCCCAAGTTGCTTTTGGTCAAGGTCATGACCAAAGAGGTCATGAAAACTCAGCTAAGCCCCAAATCCCATGATCAACCCAACTGTGATTCAAAATTAATTTCTTGTTGTTGTTGAGACATGTGATGGTTAAGCTTCACTGTTAACCACACTGGTTTAGACTCACCATGGAAACACACCTCTGCGTGTGTTTGAGCGTGTGTGTTTTCAGAGAAGATTGTCTGAGATGGGAAGATTCACCATGAATGTAGCATCGCATCAGCTGGGGTGGGGGGAGTAAGCGGAACACTGTCCTTCATCTCTCTCCGACTGGATACAATGTAACTGGCCGCCTGTCACTCCTGCTGTTGTGCCTTCCCCCATGCTCAACTGCAGCCTTTCAAATCAGGAGCCAAAACAAATCGTTCCTTCCTTAAGTTACTTTTTGTCTAGCATTTGGTCAAAGCAAGTAGAAACATAGTAACCAATACACAGGGTCTGTGCAGGGTCAACGCAACTAGAAACATAGTAACCAATACACAGGGTCTGTGCAGGGTCAAAGCAAGTAGAAACATAGTAACCAATACACAGGGTCTGTGCAGGGTCAACACAACTAGAAACATAGTAACCAATACACAGGGTCTGTGCATGTAGCCCAGCTGACCTCTGACCTTGTGCAGAGCCTCTTGCTTCTGCCTCACTGGTGTTGAGATAACAGGCAGGACTCACCATTCCCACATCCAAAAATTAACTTGAAAACAAATTGACTTATATTTGTTACAGAGGTACAGTCTTTTGAAGACTGGCTTATCACAGCATGACAGTGAACAGCATGGCCTGCTTGCCATGGTCTGGATGCTGTGTGTTTGAGGATTACTGAGCACACAGATTTACAAAGCATCCAGGCTGGGAGTGGAGCCTGGATGACATGGATGGGTCTGCAAGTGCATGTCAGGCCACCTATGATAGTGGCTTTCAGAAGCCATTTGTCTGCCTCCCTGGGGTGCATTTAACCTTACCAACATAGCTGCTCGGAGTTAAAATGCAATTTAAAAGCTTGAGGCCCACAACGCAAGGGGAAGTGAGGATGCTTGGGGGCTAGGAAGTGATAACTCCATGATGCCAACGTTACAGGAAGGTGACATGGGTGATTCCTCTGCAGTCGGTGACTCCAAGCAACAGGACACTGTGTTTATAATCACCGTAGTTTAAATGCAAACTTTTCATAACTTTGTGTTCAGTGACTTCATTTTCAAACACTTCAGACTGACTGGACCTTGGGTACTCTTATTACTGAGAAGCAGTAATCTAGCGTCTAGTGCTGTGTGGAAGAAGCAGTCTTGTAACTGTCTGGGAACTCAGATGAGCCTGTGTCTGTCCCATTGCTCTGATGGGGACTTTCCCAGGATAAAGGGACACCCATAGGCTTAGCCCTGCCTTTGGGTCAGCATGCCTTTTGCTATTACATTTCAGGTGGTGGCTCTTCCTCATGTCCTCAGCCTGGGAACCTCTTGCTTAACCCATGGGTAGTGACCCCAGTGTTTTTCCTATGGCCTCGTTGGCACACAGGAACAGTGCCGGAAGACACAGTCTCTAGTTAGCAAGAGTAGTCATAAACCATTTAATGTCAGGACATACAGGGGATCACCCAGAGAAGTGTGCGATGAGAATTTCATTCACTATGTGATCCATAAGCCTAGAAGACAAAGCCACTGCGCACCTAGCCACACGGGGTCTGTATGATACAACCAATGAAAAACTCCTAAGCTCACATGCACGGAAACAGTGTGAGGTTAAATCACACACAAGAAAAAATCATATGATCAAGAGTCAAGGCTGGCTGGGGTGTGGCTCAGCGGGTGGGGTGCTTGACTTGAGTATTCAGGGTTGTAGGGTCTATTCCCAGAACCACATAAAACAAGAATAATAGTGCATTCAGCATTCAGGAACTGGGGGTGGGGGGGGGGTAGAAGGAACCAGGAGGTCAAGGTCACTCTTGGTTAAGGGACTTTGAGACACTGTGTGCCAAAGGCTTGGTATAGACTGAATCTGGGATGTCCCTTCAGGATGATCTCCAGTTCCAGGGTTTGGAAGTGATTTTACATCACGAGGGATTAATCCACTAATAGGTTTGAATCTTGAATAGATGGTTGGGAGGTGGTGGAACTGTGGAAGCTGAGGCCTGGCTGGAAGAAGTAAGTCCCAGTGGTGTGGCTTTGGGGTCTGCATCTCATCCTGACTCTTCCTCTTTCCAGTTCACCAAATTCTGAGGTACTCCACTCCGCTCCGAACAAAACCATGGAGACAGAGAACAAGATCAGCCTGGCCTTCCTTTACTTGTTCTCTCAAACTTTTGCTTTACCAGTAAAAATGCATCCTCAAATAATGACGGGAGGGAACCACAGACCCACAACGGATGCTGGCAAATGCGCAAACCACTTGCACATTGCCATGACCTGATAACAGGCAGCTTAGAGGAGGACTGGTGTATTTTGGCTCACATTTTGGGGGATATGGTCTAGTATGGTATGGTATGAAGCATGGTGCCAGGAACATGGGGCCAGCTGATCACGTTGCAGCCACAGTAGAGAAACAGACATCAGGGAGGAAGTTGGACCTAGCAACCAAATGTCAGTACCTGCCCACAGTGACCCACTTCCTCCAGTGAGACTCCACCTTCTAAAGGTTTACCAGTCTCCCCCAAACAGGGGACATGTTACAGTCAAAGAATAGCAGTGACATGTTACAGTCAAAGAATAGCAGTTCAGCTTTATCCTACATGTTCTGGATGGAGCACCGTGGTAAGTTTGCTGACACCAGGGAGCCATGGTGCTGTCCATAATGTCCTAGCTACAGTATTGCTAGTCATTTGAATTTTTCAGCTTTATTATCATCACCACACAGGACCATTTTGTACACGCTGTCCATCATTGATTGAGATGTGGTCACAACTACATGGTGACTCACAAGAACACTCATTCTCCAAAGAGTCTTTGGCCAGAACCCCTGAGCTGGTGCCAGCAAAGGGGGACTCCTGAGCAGAGCAGTGCAGAGCAGAGCAGCAGGCAGGCTCAAAGTTTAAGGATGGAGCTGTGTGTGTCTCTTTTAGACCTGCCCTCCACAGCCAGGGCTGCAAACAGCAGGGCAGCCAGTGATGATTCTGATTAATCCCAGGTCCCCGTACCTCGCTGCCTATGTCTTGGGTTCTCAGGGGTGAGGACTTATAACTCTGAGATGGGGCCAGAACCTCCCGGAGCCCTGGAGCCCTGCCTCAGCTGCTGTGCTTCCATAGGAGACAGATGTTTGTTCTCACAGCCTGAGCCAACTCTGACATCCTAACCTTTCTGTGTCACAGTGTCCTGGGAGGGATGAATGAAGAGAGACACAGCATGAAGCCAGCAATCACAGGCTCCCCGGAGCAAGCCCAGCTGCCTCCGAGTGACAGAAATCATTATCCAGGTCAATAATGCAAAATCAAGAAATAACGACTTCCATTGTCTGAGATAATAAAATGACGGCACCAGCCATATCCGTAACCTTTAGCAGACATTTACTTTGAGAACCAGAACGATGGTTTTAAAGGGGTTTGTCAATGAGTGGCTCCCATAAGTCCCTGCACACACACACATACCCCAACACCACCACAATGAAAGAAAAGACAGATCTGAGGTTCAGGGAACAGGCCTCAGAACTGACAGGTTAACTTTGCCATTATTGAAATTGATTTAGTTTGACCCAGTTTTGCTTTGCTTCAAGGTCAGAGGCACTGTAGTCTCCTGGAGTGACATTCTCCTCACCTACAGATTAGACATTTGCTCAGAAAGCCTCAACCTCAGTCAGGAGCAAAGAGAGCCCAGAGAACTGTCTTTCATTTTTAATTGCAAAACAAGATGGCGACCTTAGGGAACACTTGTTTTGTGCTAGACAGTAGGAGGCTGACTGTATCTCCTACCTCACCTAACTTCATCCTGACAAAAATCCCATCAGGAACTAAGTCTATTTCTCATATTATACACAATGAAATGGAAATGTCAAGATCTCCCAACTAGAAAATGGATTCAGTGGGCCAGATAGCACAGCTTCCCAAGAGAAAGTATTCTCTGCCTTGTGTTGGCTAATATTTTACGTTTAAAAGATAATTATTCTTATTTTAAATCTTGTATTTATGTGTGCATGTCTGTATGTATATGTGAGTGTAGTACCTGCAGAGGCCAGACGAGGGCAGTAGATCATCCAGAGCTGTAGTTACAGGCAGTTTGTGAGCATCCATTATGGGTGCCCGGAACCGAATCAAGTCCTTTGGAAGAGCAGAAAGAGCCATTTCACAGCCCTTAGTTAACGTTTTAAAACATTTTTTGTTAATTGAGTTATTGTCTCAGTGCCACAAAATGCTCATATCTCAAAAGGCCCGTTCGGTAAGTTAAAACATTTAGTTACATTTCTGGGCTGAAATCCAAAGCCAGATAAATAACTCACATACCCAGGAAGCCCCACAGCCCTGTGGTGAACGCTGTCTGCCCAGGACAGCTTTCTTGCTTCTGTCTCTGTGGGTCGGCTCTCTGGTTCTGTGAGCTCATCTGAATGGAATGCTGCGATCTTTTCATTTTTACCTCCAACCGCATTCACAAACTTCTGAGATGCACACGCACCACTTTTTGTTTTTGTTTTTGTTTTTGTTTTTGTTTTTTCGAGACAGGGTTTCTCTGTATAGCCCTGGCTGTCCTAGAACTCACTTTGTAGACCAGGCTGGCCTTGAACTCAGAAATCCACCTGCCTCTGCTTCCTGAGTGCTGGGATTAAAGGCGTGCACCACCACGCCCAGCACATGCACCACTTTTTATATGGTTGGTTGTTCTTTCTCATGGCCACATTTCACTTCCATTTAAGGCACAGTTTTCCCATTTTCCCATTAGCAGGCATTTGGATGATCAGGAACAAGGTTGTTACTGAGACCCTCGAGACCCACATGCAGGGCTTTTTCTGCTATATGCAGCACAGACATAGGCTCAGAAGATAGCTCATAGGTAGTCTGTCTCTTTTCTCTCTCTCTCTCTCTCTCTCTCTCTCTCTCTCTCTCTCTCTCTCTCTCTCACACACACACACACACACACACACACACACACACACACACACACGCGCGCGGCAAAAACCAGACTTGGGTTTTGTTTCTTATGTGACCCATCTGAGTACTTGACTCTCTAAGCTGGCCAAATGGTGCAGAGTCCATGTATTACCTGAGACTTGTGATCTCCTGGTTACCCCTGCTTGAGTCATCACTCCTGCAGGGAACCCGGTGACACTAATCTTGTCTATCATTCCTGTGACTCCTTCTTTTCTTTGAGCTGGCATTGGGTATGGGATGCAATCTCCTTTTCTTGATTTCTCCCCCAGGTTTTGGTTTCTCATGAAGCAGTTAGGTAAGACTTAAGGGTCCAGCTTGAGTAGGTCAGCCCCATCGGCTTGCACCAGCCTTCAACACCATGGCATGGAGTCTGCCCCATCTGAGCCACCCCACACGGACAACCCTCCTCTGGGTTCCCTCCTGACTCTTCTCAGCACTTGCCACCTGGGATTTTGGTTCTTTTTACCAAACTGAAGTTTACCTCTGTTTGTTTTCACGGTCCCTAAAACCTCAGAGTTCAACCTCCACCAATAAACAGCTTATTAGCCAAGCCGATTTCTTTTTTGGTGCCACCCCGGGGTCTGTCTGACAGCCTGTGGCTTGTCAGAACAGGTGGTATCTCAGCTCCTCATTGTGACTTTGGGACCAACAAAGAAGATATGAGATTTTCTGAGCTCTGCTTTTTCTGTCTCCTGTTCATGCTTCTTGCCTTCCCCCTCCTCCCCCTCCCCCCTCCCCCATCTCTTCTTCTTGCTTCCTGAGCCCTCCCTGGCATACAGCATGGTGCAGTGGCCAGAGCTGAGGCAACCCGTTGAAGCCAGCTCTGTGAAGTCAACTTTGCCTCCGAGCTGTGCCGGCAGGCTCTTCCTGGGAGGCTCCCGTTGCTCCCACATGTTTGCTCCACTAAAGAAGCCTCTGGGTTTCTTTATGCCTTCTTAACAAACTATGTGCTGTTTCTGTGCTATTCTGCCTTGTAATTATGCCTTCAATTATGCAGCTTAACGGTCTCCTTTTACTTTGCTTCTTTGTAATTGCTAAGCTTTCTAATTTCATTTTCTTCTAAAAATTCTTTTAGCACAAAAGAGAGAGAGAGAGAGATAAGAAAAGAAAACTGGGGAATATCAAAATACTCGGATATAAATCTAACGATGTATGCACAAGACTGTGATGATAGTTAATGCTGATTACCAACTTGACAGGGTCTAGAACTGCCTAGGAGATGAGTCTCTGAGGAATTATGTGAGGGAATATCTGTGTTGAGGTGACTGTTGTGAGAAGACCCACCCTAAGATGCAGGCAGTGTCATCCCATGGGCTATGGTACCAGACTGAATAAGAAGAGGGTGAGCTGAACACCAGAGCTTGTCCCTCTCTGGTTCCCGGCTATGGATGCGAGGTGCCCAGCTGCCTCATGCTCCTTCCTTGCCTCGATGGATTGCATCCTCAAACTGCGAGTGCAAATAAACGCTCCCTCCCTTAAGTTGCTTGTCTTAGCCACTTAGTTAGAGCAACAAGAAAAGTCTCGAGTACAAACACTATAAAGCCAAATTACTGAGTGACCAACATCTCACGTTCACGGAAGGGGAGATCTGTCCACTGACCTGTAGTCTTAGCGTGGCCTCCGTCAAAACTTCAGGAATGACTGCAGACTGACAAACCGATCCCAGTGTTCACGAGGAAAGGCAGAAAGGCAGAGAATATGAACGCTGAGTGAGAAGGCAACTCCTCGATGTGAGACTTGCCATAAAGCGTTGGGAAGCAAGAGACAGGATGGAATTGACAAGATCAAAGGTGAGCAGAAGAAGGAGGCACAGCTTTCAGGGGACAAACTAGAGGGCCCAGAAACAGACCCGCCCTGGTACGGTCAAAGGAGCAAAGCAGTGAAGTCCAGAGAGGAGAATGATTTCAGTGAAACATTCCGGAACAACTAGACACCCACAGGCAAACCCAGACAGGCAGACCTCCTCTCTCCCCACACACGCACTTAGATGGGGTGCAGCAGGGTTGGGATTTAAAGGTCATGCTAGGCTGAAGAGAAACCTGTGATAAAAACAAGAGAGAGCAACAGGCCAGGTAGGTCAGGGACCCCAAAGCGATGGTTCTGACAAGGTCCCTGCTGGCGGCCAGGATGAGTTCTGGCTACTGGCTCCTTGCCTCTTAGCCTTGCCTGGAAGCTATGCATGAAGATAAGACAGAAACTGAGGGCAGCTGGATACCCCGAGGTTGGGCCAAATGGTCTGAGCATTTCATGCCCCACCCTGCACCTCACCCCAGTTTCTTCTATAAGCTACATAAAAGATCCCAAGCCTAGCATGTCAACGATATGCTGTTCCTAGGGGTCCTTCCTGTGGTCCAGTAGCTTTAACCCTCCACTCTCCACCCTGCCTCACCCCGACCTGTGAATCTACACCAGACTTCTCTCTAATGCTTACCACCCTCTGTGGTCCATGAATGTTAGTCTTTTAATTCACAAGACAAGAACTCAGAGGTCACTGGCTCAGTGGAAGTTTTGTCTAACCGTGAACATTTGCATCCTAACTCCTGAGTTAAAGCCGACCAGAGACTTCCATTAAACTCAAAGACAAGCACCCCTCTCCCTTCTTTTCCCTGTCATCTGGGTTATTTGAGGCACCCATCTCAATAAAGTAAGAGTTAAAAACTCTTGCTCTGCAAAAGATATTTTGTTGTTGTTGTTTGAAAGGGGGGTCCCTACATAGATAGTGCTGGCTACCCAAAACTCACCATAGACCAGGCAGGTCTTGAACTCACAGACATCCACTTGCCTCTGCCTCCCAAGTTTTGGGATTAAAGGTGGCACCATGTCCTATGGCAAAAGACATTATTAGTCAAGATAACTTGGATACTTTGCTCATTTCTTTAGAGACATTCTTTCTCTAATGGTAAGATTTAAATAGACATCTGCTTTGATTCTCCCACCAGTCCTGTTTGTATGTTATTTTAATCATTTTGTATGTCTAAATATTTTCCCAATTTCCGCTGTCATTTTGTAATGGAACAATGTGTAGCTTGGGAGTTTATTTTTAACGTCCAAACATCGTGATGCACCCCTTCCCCACAGGCTTGAGGATCATTGCAGCAGAAGGAACAGAAAGAGGTTAGGAGCTAGAAGTGGTGCACATGGCACCTTCCAGACACACACAGAGCAGCTGCACATATGAGCTTACAGTGATTGTGACAACATGCACAACATCACCTGTGGGAGCCCCAGGGAGACCAAATCTCAGCTGTCAGGAGAAAGGGGGCCAGATTTCTCTAAGAACATAAACTATAAGTCAGCTATACTCTGGTGAAAGGCTGCACTCCAAGAGTCTATGGGCAAGGAGGCAGAGGCAGGAGACTCTCTATGAGTAGGGGGCAAGCCTGGTCTACACAGTCAATCCCAGGCCAGCCAGGGTTACATAGTGAGAGCCTGTCTCAAAAAAGCAAGTGGTCAGCTGGCAACCAGAGCCTTTACCAATGAGCCATCTCATCAACTGAAGAAATCTATTTTTAAAACCTAGGTGTGTAATCACCTCCAGGTTCAAGACACTGTTGCAACTGACTTCTCTCCTAGTTTCACCGTTGTGTCAGAAGCTGTTCTCTGCTCCCACAGGGTGGGGAAGGGGTGCTGTAATCTAGAAGGGGGCTCATTTCCATGGGCACTGCATGCGTGTGCTTTCGCTGGGTTGGAGGGTGTTTGTTCTCCCTCCTTATTCACCTTCCTCTCTGTCTCTCCAGGGCTGTCACGATTTTATTCACACATACAAGCCTACTGTCCTTCAGTGTGCATGATGGCTCCCCAACAGTGTACCAACTACAGTCAACCACAGAGAGATACTTTTAGATCTCTCAGCATTAAGGGAAATTTTATACCTCTCCTTTTAGACCTGTCAAGTTTTGCTGTATGTGTTTTAAAGAAGTTAAATATCATGTTGCTACCAGTTCATTCTCGTAAGCTGAGTCTGTTTTGTTTTGTTTTGTTATTATTATTTTTTAATCTCTAGCAAGTCTTGCTTTCTTTAAAGTCTGTTTGTCATCTCTTGGGGATTAGTGTTTGCCTGATACTCACTTTTCTAGGTTCTCTGTGTTTTAAGTACATCCTGTCTTCATTTTTAACTTTTTGTATCTTCTCCTGGCTTTCCCCACTTCCTTGGGCTGATTAAATGTCCCAGCTTCCATGATTTTTTTTTTCTCTCTCTCTTCTTTGTTGGGAAATCACATTTCCATTCTTTTTAAAGACCTCCATTGTGTGGACTTTGCTGGGTTTGTTTGGACAGCTTCCTGCCTCCTGATGATGAACACAGGGCTTGCTTTCAGCATTTGCTGATGCACACACTCATGTGTGCTGATGCACACACTCATGCGGTGAAAGGGCTCTGCTGTTCCTGTCCTATCAGGTCCATGACTCATCCTAGCTCAAGGACCCAACTCAGCCTGGGAAGACCAATGCGAGAGCCTCCTGCAGAGCACTAAGACCTCAGGAGACGGCCCTGCCCTCCTTTTCATAAGGACCTGCCATCTGCTTATCACCTGCAACACACTGGGTTCCTTGGATCTAAATTTGGTGCCCTTCACAAATCTATAAATTTTTTTTTCCTAATTTTTCAGGTTTTTGAAGAATGGGTCTCACATAACCAGGCTGACCTCAAACTCACTCTGTAGTAGGGGTTGCCCTTGAACCCCTGATCGTCTTGCCTCCAGCCTCTGGGTACTGGGATTTCAGATGCTCACCCAGTTATGCAGTGCTGGAGGATAGAACCCATGGCCTCACGAGTGCTAGGCAAGCTCTCTACTGAGTGAGCGATATCTCCAGCTGCTCTAATCTTTTAGACTAGGGATTAATCTCCCACTCTAGTGCTGACACTTAAGACAAATGTTCACATTGTCATTTCAGTCTCTATAACTGTCCCTTCCTCCCTTCCCTCCTCCCTCCCTCCCTCCCTCCCTCCCTCCCTCCCTTCCTTCCTTCCTTCCTTCCTTCCTTCCCTCCTTCCTCCCTCCCTCCCTTCCTTCCTTCCTTCCTTCCTTCCTTCTTTCCTTCCTTCCTTCCTTCCTTCCCCCTTCCTTCCTTCTCTTACTTTTCTCTTAGTGTATGTGTGCGTGCATGTGTGTATGTATGTGTATGCATGCGTATATGTACGTGTGTGTATGCATGTGTGTGTTTGTGTGCATGCATTTATGTGTGTGTGCATGCATGTGTGTATGTATGTGTGTTGTGTGTGTGCATACATGTGTGTATGCATGTGTGTATGTATGTGTGTATGTGTGTGTGTGTGTGTGTGTGTAGGCTGGAAATTGACTTTGACATCAAGGATCTTCCTCAGTTCTCTGCCTTACTTTTTACTTTTTGAGACAGGACTTGGAGTCTGGAGCTTGCCTATCAGGCTGAACTGGCTGGGCCGGGGAGCCCCCAGGCACCCCAGAGGAGGAATTTTTCTAAGTGATTCTCTTAAGGTCAGATTGGATGGCTCTCAAGATAGCTGGATGGAACTCCTCCGGCTGCCCGAGGAGCTTTGCAGGGCCATTTTCAAAATGTCCCAGAGAGACTAGTATTCAGGGTTATAGCGTGCCCTCTGCAACACAGAGACTGGCAAGAACCGCTCCAAGGCATCTGAAGGCAGCATCACCCTGTCTCCCGAGACCCCTCGTTGACGCTATTCTTGCCTCACAGAGCATACTTTAGACTGAGAACACTCAGGCCGCACTCATGGGAAGTGTGTGCGATTTCACTAAGTCACACGCAGACCTGAATGTGAGAGGCCCCAGCATCAAAAGGAGCCCAGGAACACCTGGTCCCAAGAGCAGTGCAACAGCACAGGGAGGTGAGTTTTCACACCCGCACATCTGAGAGAGAGACAGACACAGAGACAGAGGCAGACAGAAAGAGAGAGAGATAGAGAGACAGAGACATCCTGGTCAACTCGCCATGCATCACATTTGCTTTCTCCCCTTTGAGATGTGCCAGGGTCCATCCATCTTCCTCTGGAGGAGGGGGTGACTGGAGGTGAAAGCCGTTTGGACAGAGCATCTCAAAAGACTAAAGAAGACTGCTGAGTGAAATAGCTGTGCTCACAGGAGTAGCTCTGCTCGAGGAAAAGGCATTTATCCTGGGACACAGCAACATCTCCTCATCTATTTAATGGGGGTATTCAGGATGTGATGTAGGGGGGAGGGTACCCAGGGTATGATGTGAGGGTTACCCAGGGTGTGAAATGGGTATACCCAAGTGTGATGTGGGTGTACCCAGGATGTGATGTGAGGGGTACCCAGGGTGTGATGTGGGTGTACCCAGGGTGTGATGTGAGGGGTACCCAGGGTGTGATGTGAGGGGTACCCAGGGTGTGATGTTGGGGGCACCCAAGGTGTGATATTGGGGGTATCCAGGGTGTGATGTGAGGGGTACCCAAGGGTGTGATATAGGGGTACCCAGGGTGTGATGTGGGCATACCCAGGGTGTGATATAGGGGTACCCAGGGTGTGATGTTGGGAGCACCCAGGGTGTGATGTGAGGAGTAGCCAGGGTGTGATGTGAGGGGTACCCAGGGTGTGATGTGAGGGGTACCCAGGGTGTGATGTGGGCATACCCAGGGTGTGATGTGGGGGTACGCAGGGTAGATGTGGTGTGGCTCACTCCATCATACACCCACAAACACGACCAGCCATACTGTACAATTATCAGAGGCCATTTTCTCTCATTCCCAGAACAGCCATTGGTGCATGTCACATGATAGCCCATGTCCTCTGAGCCTCTCACAGCATGGAAGAAAGGCTCAGTCCAAATTGTTGGGTTTACATTTTGGAAATCAGTTAACTTTTTTGTTAGTTTACTCTGCTCTACAATAGAAGATGTGGTGAACATGATCCTGGGCAAATGATGTTTGATCATGAGGCATAACGCTCCGATGGCCATCTATCCCCCATCATCTATCACCTATCAATATCGATCATCTACCTGTCATTTATCTACATCTATAGCCGTTACATATCTATATAGCTGTCATTTAACTACCGGCTATTATTTGTCTATATTTATATATGAGATATTTATATAATCAGTCATCTGTCTATAGCTACCAATTTATCTATCATCAGTATATAATATCTCTATATATCTATCATCTGTATCGTTATATTCTATCATCTCTTTATATTTATCATCTATCTATGCACCAATCATCCATGTCTATCAACATATTAGCTATGTCATACCTATTCATGGTCATCATCATGATTAAGTGAATCTCATAAATGGGAGATTAGGATCCTGAAAATCCCATGCCTAGACAGACCCCTCCTCCCCGTCTCCCCCTTTCGCTCTTGACTCTCCTGGGAAGCTCCTGTGAATTATATCCACGTTCATCCATGGTGAAAAGGGAGAGAACAGCCTGGAACGTCTGCTCCGTTTTGGAATTATGAGTCCAGGAATGGGTGGCAGCGTTTAAGACAGGAACATGCTCTGAGCCAGACACTTATGTACATTCAGCCATTCCTTCATGCTCCAGTCTATCATTAGCGAGCTGTTGTGAGATATTTATTAGCAGGGTGATAGTGGCAGGGAGACGCCTCCAATCACTATGCCAAGGGGAAACCAAAGCTGGCTTAGTTGTGCCACGCCCACCTTGAGACCGAGAGCGCATGCACCTATTGTCTCCACAGCCAGCAGGTAGAGACCCTGCAGCCATTCCCAAAGCTGGTTATGTTATAGGCTGCCTCTGCTCTGTGAACTCAGGGGTCTCTGGTATCTTAGTCCAGCTTGCCTGATGGTGCCCATCAGGCCATCTCATATATTATCTGGGACACAAGACAGACATGAGGAAAGCCCAGTGGTGGGCATCACAGGAGTCATGGAAAGAGAGCAAAGGGGAGTGCCTGAGAGGAAACACAGGAAGCCTGCAGCCTCCCCAGCCCTGCTGGTGAGCAAGGGAGGCCGTTGCAGAATAGAGCCGTAGATCATTCTTGTGAGGGTCATATGAGCTCTGTTCCACTGTTGGTTTAGGTAGAATAATATTTATTATTATTTTCTACTTTTAATATTTTCTTTTTAAAAAAAAAAGATGATTTATTTTATGTATATGAGTATACTGTGGCTGTCTTCAGACACACCAAAAGAGGGCATCGGATCCTATTACAGATGGTTGTGAGCCACCATGTGGTTGCTGGGTATTGAACTCAGGACCTCTGGAAGAGCAGTCAGTGCTCTTAACTGCTGAGCCATCTCTCCAGCCCCAGCTTCTTTCCTATTCTGGCTCAGTGTGGGCCCTTTCCCACACTCTGGCCACGGCAATTCAGTTTTCCTCGTCGTTTTGCTACTGTGAAGGATGAAAATCTTGAAGGAAGCGTGATAGCAGTGTATGAATTACTGCAGGTGATAGCAAAATAGGTCACGAATCTAGAAAGATACTGAACCTGGCATCTTCAGGAAGATTGGCCTCATGTTCAAGATGAAAAGTCACACGGCTGACCGTGTAGAAGAGAGGAAACTTTCTTGTATTAGCGATTGGAGGCAGGGCTGGGAATCAGGCTCAGTGCAGCTCACTAGAGCTCGCCCAGCCCTGGCTTCCATCCCCAGCACTAAAACAAGGGATAGTAGTAAAACTCCTACTGATAACAATCACTGTGCACATTGATTTTTTTGATATGGGCAATACACAATCAATCTGGACATCTGCATATTGACCTTCAACACAGCTTAAAAAAACAAAACAAACAAACAAACAAACAAACAAAAAATCCCCTCAGATACCTCATTAGTTACATGGTGCTTGAGACTGGGTGTCCAGTAGTCCCAGTGAGCTGTGGAAGCTCAGAAGGTCCTCAGAGAACCGGTTCCTAGTCTCCCATGAAAGCCAGGAAATGCTTGCTCTGGTGTCAGCAAAGGAGTTAAGAGCAGGCGCGGCAGCAATGGCCAAGTACAAAGGTCAGGTGATCTTTCTCCGCCACGCCCTTTCTATCAGGACCTACCAGAAGGCACCGCCCACATTCAGGTGGGTCTTCTCACTGGGCCCAGGCAATCCGGACTCTTCTTCAGGTGATCTCCCTATTCTGGTGATTCCAATTTGTGGCAAGTTACCGTTGAAAACAATCTCAAAGGCTGGGGAGATGGCTCAGCCCGCTGTGAGCACTGACGGCTCTTCCAGAGAACCTGAATTCAATTCCTAGCACCCACATGGTGACTCGCAGAAGTCTATAAACCCAGTTTTAGGGGAATTGATGCCCTCTTCTAGCTTCCATGGACACCAGGTACAAACACGGTGCACAGACATACATGTAGGAAAAACACCCATATACATAAAACGGACAAATCTCCAAATAAAATCAAACGGACCATGATACAAAGGAATATTGCTTAACAGTAGTAATATATGACCATGACATCGTGGTGACAGAGGTTTGTCCTGGGCAGAAGGTTGAGGTGGAGAGGGTCCCAAAACAGTTAAAGGAGACACTGAGGGAATCAGGATAAATTATAGACTTTATCCCATAATAACATGTTGGTATTGGTTGTTACATTGTAGCAAATTACTGTACCAATGTAATATATTAGCAACAAAGAATCATATTTTAAAACACATTACTCCTAAACATGGTGCAGAAGCAACTGAGAGGAGGCAGAAGCCGGAAGGGCATGGCTGCTTTCCTGCCTTCCACCCCTACGCCAGAGCATCAAGACCTTGAGGACATGATGGGTATCATCATCTAGAAGATGGATCTAGAAGAAACCAAGAGGCATGCTGGGTGCGTCTTGGGGGTGAGGTGGGTTCCAGATAGGATTAAACAATAGGGGAAAACCCTTCGAGTCCCAGAAAAGCTTACCCACTTTTGCTTGCTGGTTGTATGTCAACTCTGTTGATGGCCAGTGCAGCTGCGTTCCTTCCCTGACAACTGAACACAGCTGTCCTGGTCCTCCAGTGTGGACTGCAGAACAGTGGCTGTCCTGGCATCTCTCCTCCAGGCTTTCACGGACAGATTGGAGCTGCTAAAGCATCTGGCATTGGACTGAGCAGCAAGCCTATTTCTCTGTGTCCCTAGCATGCACCAGCTATCACTGGACTGCCCAGCTAATGCCGTGTAAGCCAATCTAATAAATCCCCTGTAATATAGGTTCATTCTCTCAGTTTTGTACTTCTAGAGAACCCTAAGTAATAAAGTGGGGTTCTCTGAGATTCCCCCTAAAGAGACACCTTCTCTGTACCCCAAAAGGGGCTATCTTTAGTTGAACAGAAAAATCTACATGGTTCCCTGGCTTATTACCACTAGATCAAACTTATTTCCACTGTCTAGGGGGCAGGGAGTGGGGGGTTCTCCTGTTGTATCCGGACTGATCTGGAACTGCCTCTGCCTCTCAGTGCTGGGGTCACAGGTGTGAGCTGAGCTTCTCTCTCATCACATCTAAAACACACAGGTTTAACCATGACGATTAAATTTTCCCCCAGGGGAAGCATAATTGATTCCTTTGCCACCACAAAAGGAGCCAGTTTTTCATTTATTAAGCGATTCGTGCTGACGTCGCTTGTTGGCTCTGTGTGTGTATGCTCTTGGGAGCTTTCCTTCTAATGAGTTGTGACCTGCTATTGTTTCTCAGATTAAAGAGAGCACAAAATAAACCCTTTGGTGTGCATTTGTTTCTTATTAGCATAAGAGCCGCACTGTTACTGTTGAAGGATGCAATCTTTAACAATATTAAAATAGAGGATAATATCCGAAATAAGTGGCTTACAATAATTGAAAGATAAAGTTTATCCAGGAAGGCCTTTTCACAAAAGAATTATTTATCTTAGGTGTATGAGGGTTTTGTCTGAATATATGTCTGTGTACCAGGTGTCTGCTTGGTGTCCAAAGAGGTCAGACGAGGCCATCACACCCCTGAAACTGGAGTTATGGATGGTGGTAAGGCACCATGTACGTGCTGAGAATTGAACCCAGGTCCTGTGCATGCGCTCTTAGCCATCAACAAGCACTGAGCCATCTCTCTAGTTCCATAAATGTCTATGTTGCTGTCGTTGGCCTGTTGCTTTTTGGGACAGGTCTTAGGTCATCCCTGGCCTCAAATCTTGTAGGAATTTTCCTTGCAAACCCCATTTCATACCAGAGCCTCCTTTCCACTGTGAAAATCTCAGTTCTTCAAAGAACACATTTCTGGGTTACTGGATAATGCAAGTGCAAACTGAGAGAGCTAGACTGGCCAGGAATGCCCCATCCTTTGGCCTCCACTTCCCAGGCTGGAATTATAGACGTGTCAGCGGGCCCAGCTCATGTTTTTCACATCCTTGATTTCCCCCACAAGAAACTTAAGATTTTTTTTTTTTTTTGATGTTTGAGCATTGCTTGTGCCCTGGGTAGCTCTCTGTCCGACTGTCTTAGTTAGGGTTTTACTGCTGTGAACAGTCACCATGACCAAGGCAAGTCTTATAAAAAAACAACATTTAATTGGGGCTGGCTTACAGGTTCAGAGGTTCAGTCCATTATCATCAAAGAGGGAGCATGGCAGTATCCAGGCAGGCATGACACAGGAGGAGCTGAGAGTTCTAAGTCTTCATCCAAAGGCTGCTAGTGGAAGACTGACTTCCAGGCAACTAGGGTGAGGATCTTATACCCACACCCACAGTGACACACCCATTCCAACCAGGTCACACCTATTCCAACAAGGC
Source organism: Mus caroli (assembly GCF_978045245.1). Classification (NCBI taxonomy): domain Eukaryota; kingdom Metazoa; phylum Chordata; class Mammalia; order Rodentia; family Muridae; genus Mus; species Mus caroli. Next base: position 4,831,553 of record NW_028227265.1, on the reverse strand, counting down.
CACACCTTCAGATGGTGCCACTCCCTGGTCCAAGGATATACAAACTATCACACCGACCCTACCTGTTCTTGGGGCTTGGAGGTGAGTTGGTACAGAGTCAAAGATACAGACTCCGGGAGCAGGTGAGAAACACCGTAGCAAGCTCATCTGAGCACTGCTGCAAGCTCCTTTAATACCTTCCACCCACGCCCCCACTGGGCCAAAGAAAGCATCTCTTCTAAACAGCAATTCTTGATTGGCTGGCATTGTCTGCACCAGCAATCCTTGGTCTCTCAGGCAGTCCTCAATTAGGTCCTCCTGCAGGAGATGCTTTTGCAGCTGCATGGCGCCCATTTCCGCTACATTTAGAGGCAGCCCCGCCATTCCTGCTACATTTGAATACACCATGTTGAATTTATCTGCCCCGTGTTCTTCCATGAAAGGGAGAAAATCCATGAGAGAACTTTCTAGAGAGGATGGGACATGTTCTATATTCTGCCCTGCTTATACAGTGGCAAAGCTCACTGAGATAACTGTTGAAAATCTTGTGTTTGTCATATTGGAAGGAAGAAGGAGGTGGGGACCAAACAGAGGGAGAGACAGAGGGAGGAAGAAGAAAACGGTCTCATCCGAGAGTTCTGAAGGTTGATACTGAATGAAACATTGTTGCTGCACAGAGAAGGGCTGAGAGGGGTCTGAATGCAGCCGACTGGCAGAACACACGCTTTGTGCCCCATGAGAGACGCTGGGTTCTGACTTGGTTTGCACTTGCGTGATCCAGTAACCCAGAAATGTGTTATTTGAAGAGCTAAGATTTTTCAAGGTGGAAGGGAGGCTCTAGTATGAAATGGGATTTGCAAGATTTGAAACCAGGGATGATCTATGAATTCAAGAAGCTCACACACACACACACACACACACACACACACACACACCAACCCCTCCACTAACAACCAGACCCCAGCTTTTCTCCTGCAGGGAGTGAGGTGGTCTCAGCAAGGGTATGCAGGTGAGGACCCCAAGTCCTGACAAGGCTGTCTTGGTGATGGATGAGACGCAAGGGAGCTGGGCGTCTGCTGCAGCCTGGGGACAGTGCAGGAGGTAACTGGAGATGTGAGTTAGTAGCCAGACGTGGCCTGAGCGTGTGTTATTTTTAACTTCCCCACAGGAGGGAAGAGCTTTGCTCTGGTTGCCAGGGAAATTGTGTTCTGAGGGATTATATATTGGTTGCTACTTTTCAAAGTCTTGGGGGAAGCCAGGAAACTTCACAAGCCAATCTGGCTTCTGAGCTTGGACTGTCATCCTGAGAATACATGGCCATTTTTCCTCTCTGTACACACACAGTGTCTTTGTGGCACCCTTGGGGATGCTGGCTATTATCTGGAAGACTCTGCTATCTTTAGTAGCAAGCCCAGCAGGTAAGGTGGGTCTGCAGGAGGGCATTGGACCAGGTGGGACATCTTGGATGTGCTGGGGCTCAGGGAGTGGTGTGAACAGATCTGTGACCCTGGTTTCCCAAAGCACATTAAACTCTTCATCAAGACCCAGCCTGCTTCCTCTCTGAGTCATTAAGGGAAGAGTCCCAAACTACCCTCAGCTTTGGAGACAGGCCTGAGTACTTCTGGCCAAGCTGAGATGTAGCTGGGGCTGTAGCTTCCTCCTGATCTTCTCCACTCAGTGGTCTTGACCTAAATCTGAATTCAAACCCTGATAAATTCAGTATCTCACTCAGTCATACAGTAAGTATACAAACCAAACATTTATTGATATAATAATTATAAGATTATTTTGAATAATTCTTTGGTATACATGTAACTCCACCATGTATTAGGGGTGGCAGCACTGCGGTCCTATGAGATGCATGTGCTTTTCACCAATATTTTGATTTTAGAATCACCAATGCTGAGAGTGACACTTCATGTGAACACGTGATGCAAAATGGCAGAAGCACAGTAGGGCTATTTCAGAAATCACTGGAAATTCTGTCCTAACCCCAACATGTAACCATCTAGGAGTCATGATGGGGTTCGTTTTCTCTGCCAGTTAAAGAATTAAGAGGCAGGAAAATTGTGGAGTACATTAGGCAGCAGCAGGGAAATCCCAAGCTCTGCAGACAGCAGCAGACAGCAGTGCACAGCAGCAGACAGCAGTGTACAGCAGCAGACAGCAGTGTACAGCAGCAGACAGCAGTGTACAGCAGCAGACAGCAGTGCACAGCAGCAGACAGCAGCAGGCAGCAGTGTACAGCAGCAAACAACAGCAGGCAACAGCAGGCAGCAGCAGGCAGCAGTGTACAGCAGCAGGCAGCAGTGTACTGCAGCAGACAGCAGCAAACAGCAACAGAAGCAGTGTATAGCAACAGTCAGAACTAACAGTTGAAGAAAGACATTTATTGGGGATGAGGAGACATACACACATACATACACATGAACACACATACACCATACTCAGGAAACTGAAACATCAAGTCTGTTCTCATGGGCTGGGGTTTTTAAAGAGTTTCCCTCCCCTAAGTTAGGCTTGGTCAGTTTGAAGAAACAGTAGGAATCCTCCAAGCTCCAGTCTCCCTCTCCAGGGGGCCCTGAGCCTCTTGAGGCTCTAGGGGGAACTTAGCTGAGAAATCAGAGACCCCAGGGTACCAGCCAATAAGCTTTGAAAAAATAATTCCAGAAAGACTACACACAGTGACTAGTCCTTTCTAGAACTTTTTCTAAAAATCTCTAGCACATAGGTGTGAAATCTTGTCTCTATTTAGGGAGCCTTTGTTCCCAAATGCTCAGCTGCTCTCCCGGAACTGGGGTGGGGCCATCTTCACACAGCCCTGTCTCCTCCTCTCATCTTCTCCCCATGGCCTCTCTACCTGAGATGTAACTTGGGGCTGGGAGATGGCTCCATTGGTGAGGTGCAAGCATGAGTATCTGAGATCAACCCCTATAGCCCACGTAAAAAGCCAGGCAAGGTGATCCTAGCCTAGGAAAATGGAGACAGTAAGACCCTTGGGGCTCACTGGTCAGCTAGTCTAGCCTAATAGACCAGATCCAGACCAGTGAGAGCCCCTGTCTCAAAGGAGGTGGGCAGTGTTCTTGAGAATGACATTTGACACATGCATGAACACACACACATGCACACACATACACACATGCATGCATATGCACACACATGTGTACACACATACACACATGCATATATATGCACATGCATACACACATGCATGCATATGCACACACATGTGTACACACATACACACATACACATACTTGCACACACATGTGCACATGCACATACACATGCACACACATGCACACACACACACACACACACACACAAACTTAAAAACTTATTATAAACTCCTTTCTCCCAGGGACATGTGACTCTTCCGCTCATTCTTACCCTTCTTTGCAGACTGGGGCTGAGGCTTTAAAAAAACACCAGTTTCCTGTGTGACCATAGCACAAATGGTGACAGAGCAAACATCATTCCTGAGGACCTCCTACCCACTGGATCCACCTCCGAGCGAAAATGTGATCCAAATAAACAAGAGGACATCTGTCCAAAACTCAAGGGGAGAGAAAGCTTCTGAGGAGGACAAAGCCACCAGACCCGGGAATGGCTACATCCCTGCCCACATAGGGCCCATATTCTGGCTAGTCACTTCCTGTCCAACTCAGAAAGCCCTTCCCAGGGGGCACTGTGGGTGCCTGGACTCTCACTTACCAAGACCCTTGAGGAGGAGTGCTGACTACGTCACTGGTTTCCATAGCTTCTGCATGATGCTGGCAATGGTCCCCACTGACTGGATCCCTAATAAAGGGAGCCAACATTGGATTATTCTAAACTCTGGCCTCCTCATCAGGTGAGCTAAAGGTCCCATCCTGTGTAAGACTGTTCCCTCTTCAGGTACAGTCTTAGACTCCCCTTTACCCAACCAGCAGCTGCAAGTCTGGGGGCTCCCAGCACCCCTTTGGATTCAATACTGAATTTCCTAGTCTGACTCACAGATTCACCACCACGAGCTGCACTTAAGAGTCACAGATTTGCCACAGAGGATTGGGGCTTGTTGTCAGACAGAAAAGACACAGGAGCAAAATCAAGAGGGTCCTAAGCACAGGAGCGCTGTCCTGAGTTGGGGTCGATTACTCTCCTGGTCCTCAGTAGTCCACCAAGCAGGGGGCTACTCAGAGCAGTGTGTCCACCACGCCCATGACCTGGAAACCACTTGGATGGACAACAGCATCTCTCAGTGGGCCACACCCATGGTGAAGAACAAGCTCTGTCAGACATGGCACAGGCAATCTCACAACAAGATGGAGGGTGAGAAGCTACACACAGGGTTGTGTGAAGGACGGAGAGAGGTGAGCTCCTGTGTGTGGGAAGTGAGTTCACAAGAGGCCATACTTGCTGGCCAGTGACAAGGCCAGGCCAGCTGCCATCTGGCTGTCGTTATGGGCACTTGGTTACTGCAGTAGAACTGCCATACAGCTTGTCAAACTGTGTGCAATGCAATGTGGGCATCATAATACACCTGTTACAATTAAATACGTGTTTTTGAGATAAAGTCTCACATAGCCCAGGCTGGCCTCAAACTTGCTACACAGACAGAGCTAACCTTAAACTTCTAATCCTCCTGCCTCCACTTCCTGAAGACCAGGGTTTCAGGACTGTGCTATTGTGTCTAGTTTGTGTAGAGCTGGGACCCTATCCAGGACTTCCTGCATCCTAGCCAGACTCTCTCTACTAACTGAACTCCAGACCCAGACCTTAGTAAAAAAAAAAATATTTTAGAAGACATGATTTAAAAACTAAGAAAAAGAGTGGAGAGCAGCTAAGAGTTGCTCAGCAATTAAGAATGCAAACAGCTCCTGCGAAGGGCCTGATTTAGTCTCCAGAACCTTTGTTGGGCCACTCACAAATCCCTTAACTTAGCTCCAGAGCAATATGATGCTCTCTTGTGGTTGCATGAATGAGTGCATACAGAAATCTATACACAAAAACAAAAACACAAAAAAGAAATCTATACATATACATACATTTTATTTTAAAAGCAGGGCCTTACCATAAAGCACTGGCTGGACTGGAATTTATTAAATCCAAAATGCTGGCCTTGAACTCTCAGAGATATGCCTGCCTCTGCCTCCCAAAGGCTGGGATTAAAAAGTACCACTAGAACCTCACATCATTTTCTTAAGTATTCAATAAAAATAAATAAGAAAAGCCATCCTGCTATCTTTAGCTGTGGGTGTGGCTTAGCTAGGATACAGTAGGCTTGCCCTAGTTGATGCTTAACTCCAAGAGATCCATTAGGCTTGGTTACGCAGGCCCTGTGACGAGTACAGGTCCCTTGGGGGAAATGAAAGTGTCACACACAGCCCTGAAGCCACCAGAGTCTGGAGATGTAGCCTCACCTTGGCTGTGCTGTCTGCCAGAGGCATCTGGAGCAGGGCTACACAGTCACCAAGGAAGAACTCGTGAATCGCTTCAACTGAACAAACCCCACCTAAGCACCCGGGATCTCAGGCAGGTGGCTGTTTCCACCCGTGCCGGTGCCAACCAAATGTAGGTGTTTGAAGGAAATGTGACTTTCTTCAGAAGCCACACACTCCCGCACCTGACAGCCTCCCTTTTTAACTGAGAAAAGGAAAAACAGGTGCAGAGAAAAAAAAAAAAAACAAAAAAACAAAAACTAAATAGCAAGAGGAGGGGAGGCTGGGACCTTCTGTCAGGAAGGAGAAGGGGAAGAGAGGAGGAACTGAGGGGGACAGAACAAAGCTGTAGAACTAACTCTCCTGCAGCAGGACGCCTGCGCACACAGATCCTGAGAGTAAGGAGCGAGCGGTTATATTAGTGCCGAGATTTAATTCTCACAGCAGCCCTGTGAAATAAGACAAGCCATAATGGGATTTCCTCGAATGTAAGATGCCGGTAATTAAAAATGTACATTATCCCCGCATGTCGTGAAGAAAGCAAACAATTGGGAAAGTCCTCACTGCTCTGCTTATCTAGCGGTCTGCAGTGAGCGGCCCCAGGCACAGCGAGTGGCTCAGAGCCGATGTTCGATGGCACCTCAAAGTTTCATAGCGACCAGACTCACCTGAGCGGCTCTCACGGAATCACGCATTCGGTCACAGTTAGCTGAGAGTGGGGATGGGAGAGCTGATGGACAGAGGAATGAATTCCCACACGGTCTCTCGCGCGCTCACACTGTCACTAGGAAACATGCTGGTGAGCGAAGACGCCCCACAGGAGAGTCATAGCAGGGAAAGGAGGCACGCTTTCCGGGGGAGATACTTGTATAGGCGACCCCAGCAGAAAGAAGCTGAACAAGCAAGCTGTTGCTTCACGTACACGTTTGCCCGTGGCTAGTGTGGGCTTCTGGGCACATTGTGCTCTAATGTGGCCTCAGAAAGTTCCAGAACAATTGTCTTCTATCAGTCACACCGACATTCAAGAACAGTCCGGCTCTCCTCTTAAAGAGCGGTGCGGGACGCACACAGAGGAAAGAAAGACTAGGGACTTCGGCTTCATCGGCTGTTTTTGTTTTTGTTTTTGCTTTCCCGAGGCAGGGTCTATGATGGTTAACCTTGGTTGTCACTTGACAAACTTGTGAAGAAAGGAGCACAGTTGAAGAATTGCTTCCATCAGACTGGCCTGTGAGTATGTGTGACCAAACACGTCAGTTTAATCTGGTAGCCCAACCTCACGCTGCGGTTTAATCCGAGCCCATGCCACCACTGAGCTACCTCCCCATCCCTGGATATCGTTTGTTAATTTTGGGAACGGAACCCAGGCCTTGCACAGGCAAATGCTCTAATACTGAGCTATCCCAGAGTCTTCCTCCACAGAAGCCAATCTAGATCCTGTTCTTTTTTTTGGGGGGGGGGGTGAGGGGGAGGCTCAAGGCAAGGTTTCTCTGTATAGCCCTGGCTGTCCTGGAACTCACTCTGTAGACCAGGCTGGCCTTGAACTTAGAAATCCACCTGCCTCTGCCTCCCAAGTGCTGGGATTAAGGGTATGTGCCATCACTGCCCAGCACATGGTCCTGTTCTTGGAACCAGAAATGTGTCCTTGCAAGTGGAGACATCCAGAGTCCTTTCGGTGGAACACTGGAGTTTGGTGAAGTCAACCTGAGCCCCCAGTGGAAGGAACCATGCCTAGCAGCAGCCAAGGCTGACCTTGTTCCTTCAGCCCCATCACCAGGGGCCAACCGACCACTCCATCCAAGGGGCTTGCCCACACCTGAGGACTCTGTGGTACTGAATTCAACCATCTGTAAAAGGCTCATTTCACACTGCTTCAGACCAACTATTTTAGTTTCCTTTGGGTTGCTGTGATAAAATTCTGACCAAAGGCTATTTAAGGCAGGAAGTGGTTTATTTAACTTACACTTTCAGGGCACGGTCACACCGGGTGAAGTCAGGGCAGGAACTCAAAGCAGGAGCTTGAGGCAGGTTTGCACACTATTCCACAAAGCATTACCTCTAACCAGGAAACTCACTAACAGGCAAGGAACTGCAGTGGGAAGTGTGGAGGAGGAGGATGTATGGCTCAAACTCGGCTAGCTTTCTTATACAGCCCGGGACCACTTGCCCAGCCAATGGTGCCTCCCACGGTGGGTTAGCAATCATGACACAACCCCAGACGAATATGTCCTAGACACTTCCTCAGTCAAGGCTTCTCAGGTGACTCTGGGTTGTAGATTTTGTCAGGCTGACAATTACAGCTAACTCAGGCTCTCCCAGGGAACCATTGAATAGGAAAGGTCATGTGACCTCAGTCACAGACCTTCCACAGGTCTTGTGGCTCTGGGCACGAGAAGAGGCTATTACTCATCATTTAGACACTTCCCTTTCCTCTGTCTGCTTCAGTCAGGACATTTTCCACTGAACAATATTGAGGGGGTCTGGGTTTGGAGAATTAGAACTGATTTTTTTGGGGTCCATGACAAAGGGCCATATGGCTTTCTCTCTTTTGCCTGTCAGGTGGTAGATATGCAGGGGTAGGGACTGGCTTCTCAGAGAAGGGCAGCCCAGTGGTCAGCACCCCCCCACACACACACACACTGTTTCTTGTGAATAATCCCAGAGCGTGGATAGCTATCTTCTTCCAGGAAGCCTGTGTTGCCTACATAAGTGTTATAGAGCTGTGTGGGACAGCTGAATGGGCATGGCCCAGCTACCAGGACCTCTGTGGGCCACTCTGTAAGCTTGGGTTTCTTGTCTCTGGTGCTTCGGGCTCTCAGCACTACAGTTGGTTGAAGCTTGTCCCATGGGTTGGTGGGACTGTAACAGGCAGAGCCCGGAGGAAGGTCTTTAGATCACTGGGACTTGTTCTTATAAGGGCTTAGGAAAGCCATCTGAGACCCCTGAGCTCTGGCTAGACTGACCCTTGAGTCTCTCTCTGGGTTTGTTTCCAGATATGAACCCCTTCTGTGCTTCCACCCTGTGACACTCTTAGTTAGGGTTTTACTGCTGTGAACAGACACTATGACCAAGGAAACTCTTATAAGGACAACATTTAATTAGGGCTGACTTACAGGTTCAGAGGTTCAGTCCAGTATCATCAAAATGGGAACATGGCAGCACCCAGGCAGGCATGGTGCAGGAGGAGCTGAGAGTTCTATTTCATCCAAAGCCTGCTAGCAGAAGACTCTTTCAGGCAGCCAGGATGAGGGTCTTATAGCTTATACCCATAGTGACACACCAACAAGGCCACACCAACTCCAACAGGGCCACACCTCCTAAAACTGCCACTCCCTGCGCCAAGCATATACAATCCATCACAGACACCATCTGCTAAGAGACCCTCAGCAGAGCCCTTTGCACCCGTACCTTAAATTGTCCAGAACAGAGAGCACCATAAGCCTCGTCTCTGTAGAGATCTACGCAAACACTTCAAGTGTTTCTTTGTCACGACAAATTTAAAGCTAATTCAGTGTGTATAGAAAAGACTTGGGGCCCAGATGAGCTTGGCCCTCAGGAAGAGGTGAGGTAGAGGTTACACAGAGCAGACCTGGATCCAATCAGCATGTGGTGGATTACAACAGAGCCACCTACTCACTGCTGGTGATAAATGAGCAATCCACAGCCACAACCTGAGAAGGGGGTGAGGGCTTGCATCACTCACGCCTAGAGGAAAAGAATATTGGCTACCCTGTCAGAAGTCCTTCACCTGCACCCCAAAGTCTGCATGTGCACCCCAAAGTCTGCATGTGTACCCCAAAGTCTGCATTGCACCCCAAAGTCTGCCCACTGGGCTCCTTGGCTCTGGCCTGGGTGCTCAACACACTCACAGTGTTCTGCTAGAGATTGCTGGCAAATCCCATGTCTGGTTAAAGAGGTGGAAGGAAAGACAGGCTTTGTTGCTGCCTAGAATGTCCAGGGCCACTGATTGTGTCCAGGGCCACTGATTGTGGGAACCAGGGTGGGGATTGTTTTTCATCTAGCTACCCCGCTTGGTGCTGTCTGCTTTAATCAGAAACATTTTCCAGCGAACAATATTAGGGTTTTCACGGACTGGAGAATTAGGACTGACCTTGTTGTGTCCCTGACAAGGTAGCCCATGACTTTCTCTCTTCAACCTGGCAGGTGGCAGATAGGCAGAGGCAGGCTGGGCTTCTCGGAGGAGCTGGAAGGCTTATTTTTGGCCGGCCCATAGGAAGGAATTGACCTCCTGGTCCTGTGAGGGACTTTTTTCCTTTGAAAATACTCTTTAATGTTTCTGTGTTCTACTTTCCCAGGGAATGGAGTGGTGGCGGCCTTTCAGAGTGGCTATGGAGAGTGCAAGCTGAATGCAGCACAACAAAGGGCAGGCAGGACCCAGGCCTGTGGCCCGCATGGCTCACAGAAGCTGATCAAAACTGCCGAGGCCTCCAATTGACTGGTGGCACAGACAGGATTGTGGGAAAGAGGGCCTTGGGTCCTTCTTCTCAAAGGTAAGAGACAAGGGAAAGAGGGCTCTGCTGGGATCCAGGACTCAGGGACCCCAGTGGCCTTCCTGCCTCAGGAAACAGCGTCTATCTAAAGGGGGACCTGGAGAGGCTCATACAGCTAGCGCTGGGGGCAGGTATGGGTCATGGGTCCAGCACCCTGCTGTGGGTTTGATATTTTCACAGGTCTGATTCAGCAAGTCTCTTGTCCTCAGCGAAGGGTCTCAGGCTGCATTCTACTGCTACACTTATTATAGTATTTCCCATGCTTGCCAAAAGGCTGAAGAGGTGGGGAGGCTCGTGTGGTCACTTTATAAAAGGAGCCTGAGCACTTGTGGTTTGAAAAAGAGCGGCCCTCACAGGCTCATGTATTTGAATGCCTTGTCAAAAGGGAGTAGAGTGGCTCTATTTAAAAGGATTCGGAGGTGTGGCTTTGTTGGAGGAAGCCACTGGGGGTGGGCTTTGAGGGTTCAGCAAACTGAGTCAGGTACTAGCATCTTGTCCCATCTAGTCTCTCACTTCCTGCTGCCAAGTGCTGCCGTGCTTCCATCCCTCCATGAGAGTGGACTAAACTTAAGCCACTCCCAACTAAATGCTGTCTTTTATAAGGATTGCCATGGTCATGGTGTCTCTTCACAGCAACAGAACACTGACTAGCACAGCATCCATAGCTTTGGCAATAACTGGTTGCCGTAAAGCCAGGCCCCGAAAGGGACCCCTGCATTTATTGGGTCAACAGACAGGATATACAGGAAGAACATGTCCTTCTTCTCATCCTGACATCTACTCCTAAGCACCTACTAAGTGTCACTGTTATGCAGAGTCTCCACCAAAGCTGCAGTCTCAGTCCTGTCTGCTGCTCTGGTGGGGAACATGGTCCTCTCCATGTCACAGATTAAAAAGGAGCGAGTGCAGACTGTAGTAATGTTCAGGGTAGAGAGCTTGCCTGCTGGCAGGACGTCCTAGATTTCATCTCTAGAACCACAGGACAGTATGGGGAAAGGGGGTATGTGAACAGGGGGAGAGGAGAGACAAAGGATACAGGAGGGGAGGACAAGTCACATGACCTGCCTGTGCTCTCAGCTAATAGCACCAGGAATCTAATCTTTTCTCCATCACTCGTTAATTCGGCGAAGGTTGGCAGAATGCTTTCTTTGAAAAAAGCAGGCGTTATGGACCCTGCTGACATGCACAGGCTGGCTAGCAACTTCTTTATGGCCCATCCCAGACCCTACTGTCCCGAGTCCTGTTGGTGGACACATACATGGACTATGGCAGTACTTGGAGTCAGGACTACTTATAAGCAACTCGGAGTAAGTCACAGCACTGGATAGGGTGGCAGTATGAACTACCATCAGGTGCCACACAATGACATTTCTGTTGCTGCTGGAGCTGGAAAATCCCTAGGATCTAAGATTTTACGGTCTTTTGTCTGATTAGAAATGCAAATAGCATTGTGGTAGAGTTGCTGCAGAATTCTATCCAGCAACAGGATGAAGACAACCTGTCCGGGGCTGTAGCTATAAAACCTACAGGTTGCACTGTAGGGCTGAGGGGCTGACAGCCGCAGCATGCAACCAAGGAACCTAGAAGGCTGGACCATGTGGCCAAGGAGCTATAACAAGCTGCATGATGACACCAGACGGCTCCAGCAGGCTGCACTGCCTGAGTTTGGGTAAGTGTGCTGCATTAATACATCATAAAAACAGCCCAAGGATACACTCCTCCGAGTATCTCTTCACCAGTAAGCGATAGCTGGGTATATTAGCTCCTGACCCCCAGAGGACGGCCACCACACACTGTCCTTTCTGTCTCAGTCACTAGAATCAATGAAGTAGCCACTGAGCAGTTAATCAATGTCTGCCAAGCATGTGCTGGTCAAGAAGTGGTGAGTGACCTTGAACTCATGTCTCTGCCTTGCACCCATTTTATCCCCAGCATAGCAGAGGGAACAGGGACTGGGCACTTTCCATCTCTTATAAAGATGCCCCAAAGATGTCATTGTTATAGTGGCTTTCCAAAAAAGAGCGTGCCAAAATAAACTTTAATAAACGTGTTGAGCTATTAATGAAGAAAAGGCTTCAGTTTGGCTTCAGAGTTGGTGAGGGTGTGCTAACCTCATCTGTCTCAGAGTCGGGCTCTTCAAACATGGTGGCTGGATACAGGCAAATGCAGGGGACATGTCCACAGAGCTGTCCCTAAGGCTGTCTCCAACCTGCTCTATGTGTGTGTGTGTGCATTTGTATGTATTCATGTGCAGTGTGCATTTGTGTGTGTGGGATGTTTGTGTGCAGTGTGCATTTGTGAGGCATGCATACACAATGTGCAAAAATCAGGCTTGCACAGTAAGCACTTTACCCACTGAGCCATCCCACCAGTCTCTTGTTCCTGCTGTTGAGGCTGTAATGAGGGGGGGTCAAGTGCTTGTTTCAGTACCACTGCCCCCTTAACAGGGATGATGCTCAGAGCTTGTTAACAAAGAGGCCAGGTCCACCATCTCAAGGGTGTGAGCCCTGTGTGTGAAACCGAGAACACACTGGTCTGTGATGAGGACTGACCAGTGTGCACAGGCCTTAGCTGGGAAGTACAGCGGGCTGTTTCCTGAGGCAGCAGACGTTCCCATGTCTTGATCTCTTCTTAAGACAGCGCAGACAGAGGATGAAGTTCATCTCGCTGTATAAATAGGTGGGGGTGTGTATGTGTGGTGCAACCCCACAGTAATAGCGTAAGTCATGTCTTAATATTGACAGTGGAGAGCAGGACCTGGGGCTGGACCTCTCCTTCTCCCCCTCTCTCTCAAACACACATACACACACACACACACACACATATACACACATGCACACTCACATATACATTGTCTCTCTCACACACACATACACACACTCTCACACACATACTAATACACACACTGTATCTCTCTCATGCACACACACTGTCTTTCTCTCACATACACATACTCACATGTACACACACTGTCTTACTCTCACACACCATACACACACACACTATTTCTGTCCCACACATACCATTTCTGTCACACACACACACATTCACACATAGTCTCTGTCTCTTTTACACACACTCACACAGTCTCTCACACACTCACCACACACTGCTGTTGATCACCAAAGAAGGTCAGGACTAGAACTCAAGCAGGTCAGAAAGCAAGAGCTGATGCAGAGGCCATGGAGGGATGTTACTTACTGGCTTGTTTTCTTATAGAATTCAAGACTACCAGCCCAGGGATGGTGCCACCCACAATGGACCCTCCACCCTTGATCACTGAGAAAATGCCCCACAGCTGCATCTCATGGAGGCACTTTCCCAACTGAAGCTCCTTTCTCTGTGATAACTCCATCCTGTATCAAGCTGACACACAAATCCAGCCAGTACACTCTGGGTGACTTTCAAAGCTCTCAGTGAGACCTGGGTGTGGGGAGTGCCTGGAAGGTGTTAAATGGTTCACTGCACCAGTGAGCTTGGAGGATCATAGGACACTGTGGCCTTGCTGAAGGCTGCAAAGGACAAGTTACCCGATAGAGACTACTAGGCCCTTGCCAAGAGACACTGCCACCTGAAGCTGGTTTCAGAACCCATACTCCCTGTCCCCTAAAAGAGGAGACGCAGTGAACGGCAGCCATTGGCATGTTGGGGGTGACTGAGAACCATCTCATCCCAAAGTGGACCCCTGCAAAGGGAAGGGCACGGTGAGATGGTTCGTTACTGTGGGCGCTGGTGGAAACTGCTTAAACTGATTCTGTTTAGTCCTATTTATTGAAGTTGGATGTGATGGCACACACCTGTGGTCCAGTGCTTGGAGGGCGGAGGCAGGAGGACCAGGAGTTCAAGGTCATCCTTAGCAACATAACAAGTTCGAGTCCTTCCCTGTGCTAGACTCACAATCAGCAGAATGGAGGGATTTTCCTGGGGTACCCTAAGGCCCCCCAAAGACAGCTCCAGTGGCTGCTACAGTTCAAAGCCAGCCTGAGATCCTTAAGACCCTGTCTCAAAGCAAGCAAACAGACAGGCAGACAGCCATTTGTTTTGTTTAAACATATTTAAAGCATTCACAGGGGAAGTACTCAGTCTCTCTGCCAGGTTGTCTTTTATTTTTTAAGATTTATTGTGATCTCAGTGACATGTGTGTGTGTGTGCATGCATGTGTGTGTTTGTTCAAGTATGTGAGCATGTGCATGTGAGTTGTTGAATCTCTCTGGAGCTGGAATTACCGGCATCTGGTTACCAAACTCAGGTCCCCTGCAGGGCCAGTACACCATGTCACTCTGGACTATCTCTCCAGGCCCCTGCCTGGGTGTCTTTAGGAAGATATGTGGAGAAGCAGCTTGGTAGAACTCCGAGGCCCACGAGCTAATTAAGAACCCCTAGACATTGCTAAAATAAGCATTGTTTGACGGCAGTGGGGGATGCTGGGAGAGGAGTGGAAAGCATAGGACAGGGACAGAGCAAGCTTTCCTGCAGCAACTGCAAAGGGGGAGGGTGGAATATCTGGAGCACCATCTGTGCGCTAAACAGCAAGTGCGGAGATGAACCCTGGAGGCGGCCCACAGATCGCCATATGTGTCCTTTCAGAGCTGGCCCGGCCGCTGGTAGTTCCACAATGGGATACAGAATAACTGATCAAAGAGGCTGGATTCCGACCATCCCTCCAGTCTGGGTGCTGATCGGTGACACGGAGGTGAGAGATTGACTGCTCCCGCCTCATCAGCTATGGGTGAGCTTCCGGAAGCTGTAAGAAGCCAGGATGGAAGGGTTAGGCAAAGCAGAATTTTGGGAAGGTCGGTAAAGGAATTCCTCAACTTTTTCTGACTGCCATTCCTCTTAGGCCAATAGTGGCATCCACAGCAGTGCGGGTCAGTGCTGTGTAATAGGGGTGCACAGACCTTCTGCGTTCTGAAATAGCTCTAGGAAAACAGGCTCCGAGGCCTTGGAACAGCCGCCCATTCGGCAGGGGCTCTGTACTGTGGGGCTTCAGGCCACATCAAGGCTTTCATGTTAACCATGTGTGTTTGGTGGTACCTTTGACCACACCATCCAAGCGGGACCTTTGAGGGGACTGGAGACTGAAAAGTGGAGACCAATCATGTAGGTACTCTACACTTCAGGGGCCAATGGGTGAAGAAGGCCTGCTTCTGCTTCTCCCCAATTGGCCATTTACCTCCTAAGGCACAGAATATGTGATAACTCTTTAGACTTCTCTCAGGTCTCCCAGCTCCACAGGCTCCTGTGGTCTGTGCTTTATAAAAGTATGGGTTTTCTCTGCCTGCAGTTCAGTGTGTGATAACTGGAGCCTCATCTGAGCCCACTGACTGGGAGGTCACAGGTGGCACACACCAAGTGCACCTACTGTGTCCTGGGACCCAGCCCTGCACCTGGCACCGTGTAAGGGAATCAACCATGAGTGGCCTCTGTGTGTCCCATCTCCCTCTTCTCCTTCTCTTTCTTCCCTTTTCCTCTTCCCCTCTCTTCTTCCTCTCTCCTCTTTTCTCTCTCTCCCCCTCCCCCTTTCTTTCTTTTCTTTCTTCTCTCCTTTTCCTCTTCTCTTTCCTAGTTTTTGTTTTGTTTTGTTTTTTAGACAGGCTGACCTGGAACTTGTGATCCAACCTGCCTCAGCTTCCCAGATGCTGGTCTCACTAGTGCACACCACAGCATCTGGTGTAGAGCTCATTCCTGAGTGGTGCAAGGAACAAGGACCACATCAGAACTGCTCTGTACTTCTTGAAATTGTCCTAATGTCTTTCCCCACATGAGTGTATTCTATCCTTCTGCTCTCTTGCCTTCTGGTTTGGTCATCTGCTCAAGCTTGGAAAGGAATCACAGAAGCCGTAACTGCTGAGTCAAACCTGGTTCTGGTGGGTGCAGGATGAATGAAGAGCAGAGGGCAGTGCACAGAATAGCATAGACTATGTTGAGGGTGCAGGACTTCCTCTGCGGGCCCTGACATGTATGGTACCCTTCACCTTGCTCCTTGACCACAGAACATATCCAACCCACGTCTTAGCCAGCATACATAGCCTGATGCTTTTCTTAAACAGTCAGGAAGTGTTGGGATCCATTACTGATCCGGCTGTTTCTCTTTTCATGGGGATGTTGGTTGTCTCCCATCATGTGACCACACCTGTGCCACCTCTGCCAGCAAGAAGCAGCCCCTTGACTTTGACCTCGAGGTACAAGCAGGAATAAACCAATCTTCTACATAAGCCATCCTGGCTGAACAGAATACCACAGTTACACAAGTCCTGAGCCTTCCTGTTCCATGGAGGCCAAAAGGTGTTCAGCATCTCCTTCCAACCCAACACCCTCAATGGCCCTTACAACAATAAGTCCTGTGGAGCTGGCCCTATCTTCAGCCACTCCCGATTAGACCCTTGATGCCCTTGATGCTTTCCTGACTTTCTCAATTGGGAGCAGCTCATGGTCTCCTTTGGGACCTTGCACAGATGCTGTGAGTGCCCTCAGACTCCACCGGTCCCCACACTTTCCCATATCACTGCTGCTGTAACTTATGACTCTCCCTGCATCCTGTCATTAGAAAAGGTCCCCTGCCCTGGAAAACTTAACATCGAATAAACTACTATACAAATGTCTTATTGATTTGCTCATTATCAGTTTAATTCTTATGCTCTCGGGTATGGAAGGAGAAGGAAGAAATCTGAACTCCAAGCAAAATCACAGAAGTCAATAGAAGCATGCACAGTCCCCTCTAACGCTAAGTCCCAAGAGTAGTTGCCCAGAGTTAGACCAACACTATACCTGCGTGTCTGTTTTCTCATCTTTAAGGCCATAAAGAGAAAAATGCTTCAGACTATAGTGATGTGAGGAGCCTGCTCGCTTCAGAAGACTAAGCAGGCAGTGTCTTTGGAAGAGAGTTTTCAATGTCTGCTGGCCACTGTGGGTTTGACTAGCTGCTTTAAGCTCCTGTCCTAATTTCCCTGCAGTGCCAGATGGTAACCAGGGATTGTAAACTGACCTAGACCAACAGGTTGTTCTTCAGCAACAGCGTCTTGAGGGGTAGGATGGACTGGGGATGACAAAATAAGGAAGAATAGACAGTTAGGACACAGGAGGTCTCATGTAAGCTGTGTATAAGAGGATGGCTTATATCAAGCAAGTTTATGTACGGCATCTTATAGAGCTGGCAGTGGGAAATGAGACGCAACTAGCAGAGAACCATCGTCCAACAGGACCACGTCAGCAGGAAACTAACCAAGCGATGCTGCACAAAAGAGACACAGGGTGTCCCAAATGTGACCGAGAGACACAGGGTGTCCCAAATGTGACCGAGAGACACAGGGTGTCCCAAATGTGACCGAGAGACACAGGGTGTCCCAAATGTGACCGAGAGACACAGCGTGTCCCAAATGTGACTGAGAGACACAGGGTGTCCCAAATGTGACCGAGAGACACAGGGTGTCCCAAATGTGACCGAGAGACACAGGGTGTCCCAAATGTGACCGAGAGACACAGGGTGTCCCAAATGTGACTGAGAGACACAGGGTGTCCCAAATGTGACTGAGAGACACAGGGTGTCCCAAATGTGACTGAGAGACACAGGGTGTCCCAAATGTGACTGAGAGACACAGGGTGTCCCAAATGTGACTGGGAGACACAGGGTGTCCCAAATGTGACCGAGAGACACAGGGTGTCCCAAATGTGACTGAGAGACACAGGGTGTCCCAAATGTGACTGAGAGACACAGGGTGTCCCAAATGTGACTGGGAGACACAGGGTGTCCCAAATGTGACCGAGAGACACAGGGTGTCCCAAATGTGACCGAGAGACACAGGGTGTCCCAAATGTGACCGAGAGACACAGGGTGTCCCAAATGTGACTGGGAGACACAGGGTGTCCCAAATGTGACCGAGAGACACAGGGTGTCCCAAATGTGACTGAGAGACACAGGGTGTCCCAAATGTGACCGAGAGACACAGGGTGTCCCAAATGTGACTGAGAGACACAGGGTGTCCCAAATGTGACTGAGAGACACAGGGTGTCCCAAATGTGACTGAGAGACACAGGGTGTCCCAAATGTGACTGAGAGACACAGGGTGTCCCAAATGTGACTGAGAGACACAGGGTGTCCCAAATGTGACTGAGAGACACAGGGTGTCCCCAATGTGACTGAGCAACCAATAACCATAGACCTTCAAGTGAAAGAAAAATTGGGTTTTCAGGATCTGAAGATGCAGCCCCTGATCACCACTCCAAGGTCCTGGTCCCGGGCCATTACTGGCCTTGCCAAGTGTGCTTTTGTAGATAAGGAGCTATATACCCCTTCTCTAAATACCTGGCTTCAGGAAAAATCCCCAGAACAGCCTGGGCCTCAATAGTAAACCACATAAACTCTCCCCTTTAGAATTTTTTGTGTCATGGAATTTTATCACCATAATAGAAACAAACCTAGACACAATGGTGTGTGGTGAGCTCTGGATAGACACCAGTGAGCATCCTACCACATGCCCACTCAATGGCAACAAAGACCTCAGCCAGAGACTTAAGAAGCCCATGCCATGCAACCCTGAGTGGAGCCGAGCCTGGACCTTGAGTGTTCTGGCTCTGGTAGGCCCATTATCAGAGTCTACACTGAGCCCCTGATAGGAAGATATCACTGTGTCCCAAGTGGCAGTTAAGACCTGGCTTGCTGAGAGTCATGGCCTCAGCCGTGGCTTTGTGGAAAATTTCTAGCTTACATAAACAGCCCTGAGAGAACATTCATGGTCATAAAAGAAAGAATATTTGTGGGTAGAGA
Organism: Mus caroli; assembly: GCF_978045245.1. Classification (NCBI taxonomy): domain Eukaryota; kingdom Metazoa; phylum Chordata; class Mammalia; order Rodentia; family Muridae; genus Mus; species Mus caroli. The sequence continues at coordinate 4,812,882 of NW_028227265.1, read as the reverse complement.
GGACACTGTGACTGTTGGTTCCAGGAGCTGACGACTAAAACCTGACCTTCAGAAAGCCCCCCGGGCTCTTCTCCCCCTCCCTTGGAGCCTCTTCTTGCTTATTCTTATATTGCCACTCCTGAATAAAGTTTTTCAGAGCTTGGTCAGTCTAATTGACTTGCTCTCATTCTTCGTGTTTCTTGTCCCTCCCACTCTCTCTCCCCTGCCCTAGGTCCCTGCAGGTCGGAGCACTGGCTGTGGCAATTTTTTTCCCTGCTATATAGATTGGACTCCCTTTGTCCCTGTGTTATCCCAGTGCATTCACCTTTCCTAACATGTCCTTGTCACTGAGGCTCCACACACTGGAAAAGAACTGAGGTCAGTTTGAGAAGCTGCCTGAAAACCATTTGACTCTGGACTTTCTCTCTCTCTCTCTCTCTCTCTCTCTCTCTCTCTCTCTCTCTCTCTTTCTTTCTCTCTCTCTCTCTCTCTCAGGATGGATCCTTCTTCTACTTGCTGGAGAGTACTGGCAATCATCTTTCACAAGTCCATTCCAAGCCAGGGCTGTATGCTGAGCAGGAGACAGTTCCATACAAGGTTCTGGATGCCTTCCCAGTCAATCAATCAATACCATTTGGGTATTGATTAAACCAGTTGACCACTCCACTTAATTGTAAAGAGCGTCTAATACATATTTCCTTATTCAGTCTGTACACAGTCGTGGGGAGTTGCCAGGCCCTTGCGAGTTTTCCAGATCCACCCATTCTGTAACCTCAGCCCAAGTAAGAGAGAACTTTATAGGTTCCTGGGTCTTAGAATCAGCCAGATCTCACTTCTAACTCAACTGTGGGACCTCTGCAAAACCTCCTGCTTTCTCTTTGATGGATGGTCTTTGTGAAGATGCCACGGGCCAAAGCTCCTTTCAGATTCCTGTCCTAAGAGGTGGGGGATAAGAGGGATTATCAGCTCAGGATGCTTTCGGGCCTGTATCTTTGCAGCCTTACTAAGTGACAGGCTAGGATGAGGGTGTATTGTTCCTTGCCTGTGAGTCAAATCATTTTTTGTTTGTTTTTTTTTTTTGTTTTTGTTTTTTTTTTCCTTTTAAAGTAGCGGGTGGTATGGCACAAACAGCATGAGCTACAGTGACTTGGACTTGGATGCTTACCACTCCAAGAACTGCAGGACATTTCACCAGTTCCACTGAAACTGTCAGGAATCCTGGGTCTCACCTAGGTTGAAAACTACGCAATAACAAGTCCCAGGTTGATGTTATTTTTGAGTATCAGCTTGCTACAACCCAGAGTTACTTAGATAGAGCCTCAGTTGAAGAATTATCTGGATGGTGTTGCTCTATAACATGTTTGCTCTCCCAGAAGTCCTGAGTTCAATTCCCAGCAACCACGTGGTGGCTCAAAACCATCTGTAATGGGGATCTGATGCCCCCTTCTGGTGTGTCTGAACATGGTGACAGTGTACTCACATACATGAAATAAATAAATAAATCTTTAAAAAACAGTGGACTTGTCGGTCTCTGCTCTTGACCGTGGACATGTTGTGACTACCAGCTAGCGTTCCTGTTTGACCTTCCCCCACTGATGGATGGCATCCTCTCCTTAATTTCTCTGGTCAGGGTGCTTTAACAGAGCGACAGAGATGGACTGGGAGCATCACTTGATGTCCCTGGCCTCTGCTTTGAGGAGGACTATGGGCCATACTGTGTGGGATGCCACACTGTGTGAGATGTCACACTGTATGTGAGATGCCACACTGTGTGTGAGCTGCCACACTGTGTATGACCTGCCACACTGTGTGTGAGATGCCACACTGTGTGTGAGAGAGGCTGCACCTACAAGGCTGAGAAAGAAAAGCAGACTTGGCTGAGAAATGGAAAAGAATGCCTTCTCCCTCAGAGTGGGGAGGAAGGCCAAGACTTTCCAAGGAAAGAAGGCCCTGTGGGCCTGTGTTTGGGACCCAAAGAGTGTTTGACAGAAGGGCAGGCAAATAATAATATATAATTATATTATCCTATCACATTTAACTGTTCAATGTGTCCTACACAGGTCTGGAATGTCTGGCTTCCAGTCAACTCTGCCCCCACAACAGCGCCATCTGCTCCAGCCTCTTTGGGAACTGAGACTTCACCCTGGGCTTGGGTGGCTCAGAGGCAGGGCACACTTAGTACAAGTGAAGCTGGGGGTTCCGTCCTCTGTGCTGAAAATAAATAAGTAAATAACGTCCAGACATCGATCCTCTTTGGAAGATGGCAATACTTAGAACCTTGTATTGTCTTTTAACAAAATATATTTTTAAATGATTTTTATGTGCATGGGTGTTCTTGCCTGCATGTTTGTTCGTGCACCATGTAAATGCCTGGTATAGATATAGATATAGATATAGATTTCAGTGTCTTGCACACTTGCACACAAACAATGATACAGGAAAGCCAGGTGAAGTGATGCATGCCTGTAATCTCAGCACTTGAGAGACTGATACAGGACTATGATCCTGAGTTCAAGGCTAGTTAGGGCTACAGAGTAAGATTATCTCAAAGCAAACAAAGGAACAAGCAAACAAACCCATTAAAATGAAAACCAGGAGGCCAAAAACTAAGGGGAAGAGGCAGGCAAGATGGCTTAGTGGGTAAGAGTGATTGCTGCCAAGTCTGGTAACCTGAATTGATCTTTGGAACCTACACAGAAAGTGAGAGCTGACTCATGCAGTTTGTCCTCTGACACCTACATGTCCTCCATGCCGAGTGTTCCCTCACAGTACTCTCGCTCAAGCAAGCATGCATTCACACAAATACAAATTTTGAAATATTTCTTTCCTTTTATATATATGTGTGTGTGTGTGTTTTGTCTGCATGTATGTCTGTGTACCATGGCTGCAGTGCCCTTAGAGGCCAGAAGGGGCGCTGGATTACCCTGGAACTGCCGTTGCAGACAGTTGTGAACTGCCATGAGGGAGCTGGGAATCAAACATTCTCTGGAGGAGACGCCAGTGCTTTTAACTGCTGCACCATCTCCTCAGGCCTAAATAGAGGTTTTTAAAAGGGGGAAGGGATGGTTTTACCAATAGTTGGTGCTGGCCTATTGTGGTGGTTTGAATACAAATGGTTCCCATAGGCTCACTGGGAGTGGCACTATTAGGAGGTGTGGCCTTGTTGAAGGGGATGGGCTCTGAAGTTTTAAATGTTCAAGCCAAGCCCAGTATCACTTTCACTTCCTGCTGCCTGCTGATATGGATGTAGCAATCTCGGCTTCTTCTCCAGCACCATGTCTGCTTGTGGGCTGCCATGCTTCCAGCTGTGATGATAATGGACCAAGCCTCTGAACTGTAAACTAGGCCCAACTAAATGTTTTTCTTTATAATAGCTGCCATGGTTGTGATGTCTCTTCACTGCAATAGAAACCCTAACTAAGACACCTATCACATATCTACCATGGTAAAATAAATAAATGAATAAACAAACAATGCTGTGTGCCAAAATCAAGCCCATGTTGAGGGTAGACCTGAAAAAAATAAAGCAAGCTTCCATGTGATAACATGAGAGGAAAATTCACGGACACCCGGTAAGTGAGGGTATATTAAGTGAAGTGCCAATTGTAAAGAAAAAGACTGACAGCCACATTGCATGAAAATGAACTTCTGCTGATAGAAGAAGATAATGAAAAGATTGGAAAATGTAGGATGCAGCATAGAAAAAAATTTATGATATTTGTATTTGATAAAAAGCTTAGTACCATACACACACACACACACACACACTCCAAATTCTAATATATCAAAAGAAATGCTCAAGCGCCTCAATATATAAAAATCCAACAAACAACAACAACAAGCAAAAGACTTGAAAAGGGTGGCTGGGGAAAGCGCCTGTTGTGCTAGCAGAAGGGCCTGAGCTCAGATTCTCACCACCCTCTCTAGAAGCAGGACATGCAGCCTGAGTATGAAATCCCAGCACCAGGACAGTGGGGACAGGAAGACCCCAGAGACTCACTTACCAGCCAGCCTACCAAACATACCACACCCCACCACAGTGATTGCTGCCCTGGTGATGGAGGGCCAGACACAGAGTCAGTACACTGCCCAGCACAGTGAGAAAGGGCCCCATTTTACACAGCTAGAACAGAAAGAGATTCAAATTCCAGAACCAAAGGGCACTGTCAATTAGGAAACAGCATCGCTTTCACACCTTTCCAAAGATGAGAAGGCAGACGTCAAGGCTTGGTAAGTGAAGGGTCCTTTATGCAGAAATTCCACCCTTCTTTATTGAAAGGATATGGATACAGCAGCCTGAAGGGAATACAGGTGTGACTTCTAGGAAGCTGGCTGTTTTCTGCTGTCCCCTGAACCATCAGCTATGTGTGGGTTTCTCTGTATCTTCTTCGCACTCTCTTCTGAGTATGTTTATTTTGTCTTTGTCTGTGTCTTTTCAGTAAATAAGTTTATTGAAAGTACAACTTCCTGGGGCTGGAGGGAAGGCCCAGTGATTAAGAGCAGTTGCTGCTCTTGCAGAAGGCCTGGGTTTGTATCCCAGCACCCACATCAGGAAGTTCATAACCACCTCTAAACTCCCGTTTCAGGGGATCCAACACCTTCTGGATTTTTCCAGTACCTGCATGAACATGGTGCACCTAAACTCACACAGGCACACACTCATACACACCAATAAAAAATTTAAAAATCTTTAAGAAATACAACTTGGTAAATAATTCATGAGAAAGTGTTCAACCTTAATAGTAACCAGCAATGTTGAAATAATCAGACACCATCTTCCCCTTGGGTAGATTGCAACAATGTATAACATTGTCATTTGGTACCAAGAGTGTGTGGATTGCAACAATGTATAACATTGTCATTTGGTACCAAGAGTGTGTGGATTGCAACAATGTATAACATTGTCATTTGGTACCAAGAGTGTGTGGATTGCAACAATGTATAACATTGTCATTTGGTGCCAAGAGTGTGGGAAAGGAGTACTTGGACAGGTCAGTGGTGACATATTGGCAGGTGATCACATATTGGTTCATTCTAAAGAGAGAATTACACTCATCTGCATAGATTTAGCTATTAGCATATTCATCCCAGGGGTGTTCTTGACAGTGATGTGTCTGCAAAAGTTAAATGATGCCTAATTAGGATTGGATACATAAATAAGGTATAGTCTTATAAATATAATCACATTAAAATGAGGAAAATGTGTAGTGTAATTATGAAGGGGCTGCTTGTGATCAGCTAAAGGAAGAAACTGCTGTTTACAAATGACAGTCTAGGGGCTGAGGATGTGGCCCGGAGGTTGAAACTCTTGACTTGAAAGGCAAGGAGCAGAGTTTGGATCCCCAGAGTCCACATGGATGCTGGGTACCTGTGGCAGCCTGCATGCGAGTCCAGCCTCCGAACGGGGAGAGAGGGAATCCTGGAACAAGTTGTCTCGTGAGACTAGCTGTATTAGTAAGTTCTGGATCTGACCAAGAGATCCTGTCTCAAAAAGAACACAGTTGAAGAGTGGTCATGGGAGATTCCTAACATTAACCTCTGGTCTCCACATTCACACCTGTGAGCACACACGTGTGAACATGCAAGCACGCACGTGCCACATGCTTGCACCCAGTAAAAAGAGAGAGTACATTATAATATAACCTTCCCTTATAAGAAGATAGCCCTACATATGTCAGTGTACATACATGTTTAGTATTTAAGGCAGGTAGATGGCAGACACAAACAAAGGCAGGGATGTAGACACCTAAGGAGGCAGGAGCAACCATGAAGATCAATAGTTTCACAGCTGGGTAGCCAGACAGAGGTGGCTGTCAATCTCTACTCTGAGGTACAGTTCTGTAGCAGGAATGGCAGGGCCGCCTCTATGTAAACGCTGGGGGCGGTACAGCCACAAAAGCATTTCCTGCAGGAGGACCTAATTGAGGACTGCCTGAGACCCAGGATCGCAAGTGCAATCAATGCCAGCCAATCAGGAACCACTGTTTAGATGATATGATTTCCTGGGTCCCATGGGGGGCGTGGGTGGAGGGCATTAAGGGAGATTGCAGCAGGGTTTTTGATGAGGTTGCTTTCTCACCTGCTCCTGGACTCCAGGACAACTCACCCTCAAAGCCCAAGGGCAGGTAGGGGTGGGGAGCTGTCTAGGGCACAGGCAACATAGTTTCTAATTTCCTCTCCAATTCTCCCAAGAATGTGCCTCTCACTTACTTAGACGTTATAAAAAGGAGCCGCCCCACCAGCTTCGCAGCAGGTCGTTTTACTGCAGGATGTGTGAGGATGCAGAAACCTGTCTCAAGCTCTGTGGATCTTAAAATTTCTTTGGGTATCGTGTCCCTCCACATATCCGTGTGCAGCTTTCTTATTCTCTGTGACATCAGCTGGTCTGTGAAATACGTCCACTCAATGTTACTTTTGTTTCCTGTTTTCCATTCAGTTTGTACACCCAAGTGACTCCCAGACATATGCCTGGCTGCTTTCCTTCCGTGTCTCTCCGGGAGAACATGTGCCTGTACCTTGGTTCTGCTCTAAGTGGCATCTTCCAGCCTGCAACTAGACTTGCCTCCTGCTGCCCCCACCCCCAGGCTCACCATGCTTGCTCTGAGTGTCTTATAAACAAAGCATCAGATCATGAGACCTGGAGTTCCAGCCACAGCCCACCTGCATGCATAGCCTCAGATTCACCCACATTCCTTCCTGATGCTATTCAATGTTAATCCCACTCCACTGATTCTTTTCACCTGTAGGGAAGCACCTGTAAATCATGCTGCTTCTTCTTCTTCTTCTTTTTTTTTTTTTTTTAATGAAGGGTCACATTATGTAGCCCTGGCTGCCCTGGAACTCATGTAGAGCAAACTGGCTTGAACTCACAAAGGTCCTCTGCCTCTCTGCCTCTCTGCCTCTCTGCCTCTCTGCCTCTCTGCCTCTCTGCCTCTCTGCCTCTCTGCCTCTCTGCCTCTCTGCCTCTCTGCCTCTCTGCCTCTCTGCCTCTCTGCCTCTCTCTGCCTCTGCCTCTCTGCCTCTGCCTCTCTGCCTCTCTGCCTCTCTGCCTCTCTGCCTCTCTCTGCCTCTGCCTCTCTGCCTCTCTCTGCCTCTGCCTCTCTGCCTCTCTGCCTCTCTGCCTCTCTGCCTCTCTGCCTCTCTGCCTCTCTGCCTCTCTGCCTCTCTGCCTCTCTGCCTCTCTGCCTCTCTCTGCCTCTGCCTCTCTGCCTCTGCCTCTCTGCCTCTCTGCCTCTCTGCCTCTGCCAGTGCTGGGATTAAAGGTTGCACCATAACGTCTGGTGACTCTAAATCATTTTAAAATAATGATTTATAATAACATGTGTATTATCGTATGTGTGTGTGTGTGCGTGTGTACGCACACACACACACATACACACACGCATGTGCATGTATGCACATGTCCGAGGAGGCCAGAAACGGCAACAGATTCATTGGAGATAGTGTTAGAGGTGGTTGTGAGCCTCCCAGTGTGGGTACTGGTCCAGGAAGTCTGCTAGAGCAGCAAGTAGTCTTAGACACTGTTCCATCTATCCAGCCTGCCTCCCCCACCCTTTTTGGCAGTGCCATGGATGGAACCTGGGGCCTTAATGAATGCTACCCATGTCCTTTACTACTGTTCCCTGCCCTCAGTCCCTCACTGCTGGATTCTAGGCCTGTGCTATGCCATGCTCCCTACCCCCGGCATCCTTACCCTGCTTTTAATAATAGAACTCCTGTACTACTCCTGCAGATTTAATTAGTAATAAGATTGTCAACTAGGACTATTTTGCTTCAAAATTTTAGACCTCATTACAACTCCTGAGCCTTGAAATTGGTGCAAGGCAATACAGCAGTATCCCCAGAGCAGCTTCGGGTTCCTGGATGGATGAACGGTTCACGGCCCAGGTTCCTCTCCTCTCCTGCAGACCTGGACCTCAGGTCCCTCCCTCAGGCACACTGTTGCATAATACTACCTCCCATTCTGAAACCACCCACTAGTCATTTAAATATTGTGCCAATTATACAATTTGCCTGTGTAATGAAGTTATTTATAACTTGCCTTTCACCCAAGGGCATGCAGATGCTTTAAAAAACATCACTTACCCAGAGGTGCAGGAGTTTCAGCTTGACCTGCGAAAGCTGGCTAATGCCGTGGGCCAGTGAGTCTGCAGGCGAGGATGAGAGCTCACTTCCGGCTCGCTCGCTAACACCCTCTGCCAAAGCCACTCTCAGCTTCACGCTGAAGACAACGTAAGAGTCTTCTGATCTGTGTGATCTTGGGACCTTCAGAAACGATGCCAGAATGTGATCTCAGTCACTTTTAGTGGCGATGGCTCAGCAGTTAAGAGATTGGACTGCGCTTCTGGAAAACCTGAATTGGGTTCCCAGCATTCCTATTGGAAGACACAAGCGTCTGCAACTCCAGCTTCCTGGGATGTGGCGCCCTCTACTGGCCTCCACAGGTATATACACACAAACATGGCATAAACTCACAGACACACACACACGCACACACACACAATATTCTTTTTTTTAAAAATGAATCTTATTCGGAGTCTTCAGTTGCTTTACATTACCATAAGACCTGAAGCTGGAGATGTTTAAAGAAGGAGAAAGAGATTGCTTAGCATCTAATGTGGAGTCCAAATCAGTTGGCCTCTTTGGAAAATAATATGGCTGCTATCCAATGTTCAAGATCAGGCAGCCCTGCCTGTTCAGCTTCTGGTGAGGGTCCCTTGACAGGGTGACAGCTGAGGTGTTTTTGTAGGAGTATATCTCTGAAAGAGAGGTCACATGTAAAGACAAGAGGTCAGAGAGATGGGGGGACACACCCACTCCTTCCTAATAGTCTGCTCACCCTAGAACAGCAGTGTGAGTCCCTCTGAGAAGTGTCCCCTGGGACTTAACCACCTTATGTTAAGTTTTGCCTTATAATGGTTCCCACCCACACCACGTTTTAAGCACATGTTCCATTGTGATAGGTAAGACAGATCCTGCTCACAGCAGTTAAAAAGGAGCCAAAAGCATGTATTTCAAGCTTCTCAATGATTTTTTTTAAGCCAACTTACATCAGTAGAGATTATTTTCTAGTACTGTGGGGGTTTGGATGAGAAACCTCCTAGACTCATGAACTTGAACACCTGTTGCTGGAACTGTTTGAGAAGATGAGGAGGTGTGGCCTTGTTGGAGTTGGTGTGTCACTGGGGGATAGGCTTTGAGAGTGCAAAAGGCCAAGCCATTATCTATTTCCCGGTCAGACCCTTTTTCCTGCCTTCTGCTTTTAGATCAGATGTGCGCTCTTGGCTACTGCCCCAGCACCATGCCTGTCTGGCTATTGCCATGTTCCCCATGATTAATGGCCATGGACTCCAACCCTTGAGAACTGTGAGCCCCAAATTAAATGTTGTCCTTTATAAGCTGCCTTTGGCATGGTGTCTCTGCACAGCAATAGAAAAGTAACTAAGATGAGAACTACTTCCAAATCTCTCGAAGAAATGAATAATTTACACGATTTGTAATTTTAGTTTTGTTTCGAGACAGGGTTCTGTATAGTCCAGGGTAGTCTCAAACTTACCATGGAGCCTATGATGACTTTAACTCCTGATACTCCTGACTCTACTTCCTAAGGACTGGGATTACAGATGTGTGCCCACAAGCCCAGATGATGGTGATATTTAAGAAATTCACATGTGGACTTGTTGTGCCCTGCAGGACACATCCCATGTTTCTCAAATGCAACATATATATCACTGCTTTGAAGATATCAATCATTCCATGCTGTGATTTGGAGGAAGATGATAAGAGGAGGTGTGAGCTAAGAGACAAGACAGGGGTGCCCAGCTGGCAAGGGATTCTCTCATGTTTTGAATATGCTTGGCCCAGGGAGTGGCACTATTAGAAGGTGTGCCCTGTTGGAGTAGGTGTGTCACTGTGGACATGGGCTTTAAGACCCTCATCCTAGCTGCCTGGAAGCCAGGATTCTGCTAGCAGCCTTTGGATGAAGATGTAGAACTCTCAGCTCTGCCTGCACCATGCCTGCCTGGATGTTGCCCTGCTCCCACCTCGATGATAATGGACTGAACCTCTGAACCTGTAAGTCAGTCCAATTAAATGTTGTCCTTATAAGAGTTGCCTTTGTCATGGTGTCTATTCACAGCAGCAAAACCCTAAGACAGGCTTCCAGGGCTTTTGACTTTAAAATCTGATGTGAACTGTCTTTATAGCCTTAGAAGGTTGAGGGCAAGAACGGGAATGTATATAAAGAAAAAGCTAACTGCTAAAAGCTTTTTATTTATTAAAGATGTGGAGTAGTGTTAAATGCAGCATCTACAGGTCAACTGAAGAATGTAGGAGTGTGCCCCCAATTGCCTATCAATGTTATCCACAATGCATTCTGTTCCATCATCTGCCACCATTTGCCTGAGGTTTTGTTGGGCCCCGCCTACTTCCCAGGACCTAGTACAAGAATACAGAATACTAGGTGTCAGAGACCATCCCGTGAGAAAGTGATCCCCTCTCAAATCTCTTTAACAAATCAAATGGCCTTGTGCTAAGAGCTGGTTGCCACCCCCTTTCCTCCCTATTCCCTTCCTAACACCTAAGGCTGTAAAGTCGAATAATCGTCCCCTCTTCCTTATCTCTTCCTGAGTTCCCATGACATCCAAGGACATGAGTTACGCCTGAGCCCAGCCTGACACCCAAGGCTGTCAAGGAGGATCTATGTTCCAGAGATAAGATGCAGAGTGCCCGCAAGTTTGGCGCCTGACCTCAGCCCCCATGTCAGCAGATGCCCACTTCTTTGTTCTTTGTATAATTCCCCCTCGACCCCTCCCATTTTCTCCGCGATGTATGCTTTAAAAAGAAGGCACCTCAGCATAATAAATGAGACCTTGATAGGTACAATTCTACTTGGTCTCCGCCTCTCTTTCTTTTCCTCCCATTTCCTTCCAGGTTCTCGGTCCCCCTCGCACCCATGAATAACTGAATCCCGCGGGACGGGATAAGTGGCGCCCGACGTGAGGGCGAGGTCCGGATCGTAATTCCTAATCGGTGGAGGTTCCAGAGAAGTTCGTCGCGACCCCAACAATTCAGAAGCAGTGAAGGACCCTTTCCGCTGCTCACGGAAGAGCGAGAAGTCCTTGGTGAGTGAGTCATCTCCACTTCAGGTTATGGGAAACAAGCTATCTAAAGAGGCAGCCTTCATCAAAGGCTTAAAGGTAGCTCTCAGAGAAAGAGGAGTACGAGTAAAAAAGAAAAATTAGATTAGACTTTTTATTTTCATAGACCAGGTATGTCCATGGTTTATTATAGATGAAGCAGAGATACATTGTAAAAAATGGTGAAAGTTAGGTAGAGACTTAAATGATAAACTAGCTAATGAGGGTCCCGATGCGGTCCCTACAACTGTCTTTTCTTATTGAAGAGTAACTATCAAAGCAACCACTGTGCCTCCTCTCCCTTCTCTGGATGTATTCCCAGAAGAAGGAGATAAGGAAGTAGACTCTAAACATGAGAGAGAGAAAATAAGTTTTAGAAAAGCAGTTATCCCCTGTTTGAGACCTTTTAGCAAAAAAGAAAAAAAAATGAAAATAAGCTATTTCAGAGCTCTCCTGGAAACAGAAGGAAAACGGGAGACGTCCTGCTTCCTCTCTATCTCCTATGGAGATATTCTTAGCTCTGGTTAAGATATCTGTGTCCCTTTGAGACACCAAGTTCTATTCCCTGTCTGTCTATTGTCTGTTTTTGGTGCACCAAATTGTCCATATATTTGTCAATTCATGTTTGTTTTTGTTTTGTTGTTTGAATGATTGTTGTTCTGTGTTTCATGTTAAAAAATATAAATGGTTAAAACTTTATCTGCTGGCTGTACATACTTTAATTTAGTTTAACTTGTTTAAAAAGCAGTCTCAATTTGCAAAGCACAAACTGATAAGTTAGCTGCACTGTGGCTAAGAGCCAAGTACAGCTAAAAAAGCCCTGCTAAGGGCCAATTACAAGCTCTTAAAGGGGCAGGCAGCCTTTTGCTTGTAACAGAAAGTTAGCTTAAAATTGAGAACTCAGGGTTAGAGTCATTCTAAACAGTACTAACCCTGAAAAACAGGTCTTTAAAGATACTTCAAAATAGAGATAATCTTTGGGCCAAGACTCTGACAGAGTGTTCAGATTGAGAAAATGTTTGCATTTAGGTTGATGCTGAGCTCAAAGGAGAGCAGACTCAGCACGGCTTGTGTGGCACTTCTTAGAGCCTTGTTACAGACCTAGCCAGATGTTGTTCTAAATAAAGTTTAAATTCAACGTTTATAAAAGGTCAATCAAGCTGTAGAATTTATCAATACATTTCGATCTGACTTGCCTACTTTATATAAAGTTATAGTGTACAGAGTTTGCTTATATATATGTGTCTTTTCCTTGTTCCAAACAGCCATTAATTTAGTTATTGCAGAATATTGATGTTTGATCTATTACATACCATCATATTAAGTAAAATTAATAGTCATTATCTTAAAATAAGTTAAACAATGTTTTTATGCATGCTCCTATATCTTCTATAAATTCATGCATGCATGCATCCCATTTACTGTGTTTAAAAAATAGCCTTTATATGAGAGAAAAGTATATGTGAATTAAATCACATACATATCCTATTTCAGCACAGATAATTAAATTGTGTGCTAAAGATGGTGTTTAAAAATGTTGAACAATCAAACTTTAAGTTGTATATTAATAGTCATATTATATCCCAGAGCTTGCAATTGCTTATGCGACTTATAAGAAAAAAAACTGTTCCTTTAAGAAGACTGTTTTTAGACAGTTAAGAAATTGTCTTGGGTTGCCTAGAAAAGCCCCCCAAGATTTGCTTTTATGTTGTAAAGGTTTACATAAAGCTTTAACTGTTAAAGATTACAGATAGCTCCTAAAAAAATACAAACTCAAGATCCTTATAATTATTTGGGTTTTAGACTTACTGATCAAGCTGCTTTTCTCTAGAAGATAGTTATTCTCAAAGCAAACTTAAGGACTTTCTCTTATTTCTGATTATTAAATAAATAAATTATACACATGTGACTATAATAACTTTTCAAAAATTCTAGTTACAATCTCTCTTCAAGAGAAACAATTAAAAGTTTAATTAGTCACTGTCCATGTTATATTAAAACCAAATATTCCACAAACTGTTACCTTAGGTCCACCTGGGACTTCTATATTCCAGCCCACTTTACCTGCTGGATCTCCCTCCTCCGCAGAATTAATTTTATCCTTAGTTAATGCATCGATTACTACTATACATGCAGCCAATGCTACTCAGTATGAAAAATGTTGGGTGTGCTTTTCTCCTCAACCTCCCTTTTACGAAAGAGTGGCAACATTCGGATCAGTTGTTGCAATTAATGATTCCAGTAAACTTGGATGGCACCCCAAGAGCCATGATGGACTCACTTTAAGTCAGGTGTCTGGCATAGGCTTATGCCTTTTAGGGCCTTCCATGCTTCCTCCTCAGGCCTTATTAGAGGTTTGCAATCAGACTATTATAGTAGAGGCCACCTCTAGATATCTAGGAGCACCTAATGGTACTTATTTAGCATGTTCTACTGGACTTACTACCTATATAGTCACTCAGACATTTTTAGAAGACAAAGATTATTGTGTTGTAGTTCAGCTTCTCCCGAAGCTGACAGTACACCATGCAGAAGACCTCCTCCAGCTCTGAAAGAGTGACACAGATCTATTCCGTGATAAGAGAGAGCCTATTTCTGCAGTAACCTTAGCAGTAATCCTAGGCTTAGGAGCTGCAGGCACAGGAACAGGTATTGCATCTTTGGTCACTTCCCAACAACAGTATACTCAGCTCCACCTTGCTGTGGACAGAGATATTCAAGAGTTACAGAGAGGCTTAAAAAATCTAAAAGACTCCTTGGTCTCTCTGTCTGAAGTAGTATTACAAAACAGGCGAGGTCTTGATCTAGTGTTCCTTAAAGAAGGAGGGTTGTGTGCAGCCCTCAAAGAAAAATGTTGTTTTTACTCTGACAAGACTGGCTTAGTTCAAGATAGCATAGATAAAGTTAGAGCTAGTTTAAAAGAGAGAAAACGTAACAGAGAGAAACAAGAATATTGGTATAAAAATTGGTTTTCTACTTCTCCCTGGGTCACTACCTTGCTTCCCACACTTTTGGGACCTTTCTTGGGTATTCTGCTGCTTTTGTCTTTTGGCCCCTGGGCCTTTAAAAATTAACCAGTTTTGTTAAGTCACAGATTGAAGCTGCTCTAAGTAAGCCAGTTGCAGTCCACTACCATCAGCTGGATATCCAGGACTCAGACGAAGAAGATCCTCCTCCCACCGAGACAAAAACAGCGACTCGTCTCCAATTTTCCACCCTTGCTGCTAATGCAGAGTCCCCCTGGTTCCTTAGGTTTTGGAGACAATAGGGACAAAAAAGGGTGACCTCCAGCTCCTATTATAGCTTAAGAGCCACAAATTGTGGCGTTACAATTGACATAATTCTTGTAGAGGCCTTACTGAGTCTGAGGTTGATAATTCTCCTATGAGAACTGCACAAAATTCAGAATTGTGCATGCTGGTTCGTTAAAAATTCGAATCTGGTATGGGCCCAGCATGGGTGCAAACTAAGTATTGCAGGGGAAGGTCCATATAGACCATTTCTGAGTTCCCTGAGAGACAAACCCGGTTTGAAAAGAGGTTGGTATCTGATTTCAGTTACAATTAATAATTTTTCTAAGGCTCTGCCTCACCTCCCCAAAAGATACCAAGAGCCACAAGTGTGGGTCTGTGACAGCACCCACGGGAGGAATCGGGTCAATGTCCCCCCAGCCATGGTAATGCCCGCTCATCTAAAGATGAAGAGATTATTTGATCACCTCAGTTAAGTGTGGCCTTATTAAATTTAATTCAAAAGGGGGAGATGTCAGAGACCATCCCGTGAGAAAGTGATCCCCTCTCAAATCTCTTTAACAAATCAAATGGCCTTGTGCTAAGAGCTGGTTGCCACCCCCTTTCCTCCCTATTCCCTTCCTAACACCTAAGGCTGTAAAGTCGAATAATCGTCCCCTCTTCCTTATCTCTTCCTGAGTTCCCATGACATCCAAGGACATGAGTTACGCCTGAGCCCAGCCTGACACCCAAGGCTGTCAAGGAGGATCTATGTTCCAGAGATAAGATGCAGAGTGCCCGCAAGTTTGGCGCCTGACCTCAGCCCCCATGTCAGCAGATGCCCACTTCTTTGTTCTTTGTATAATTCCCCCTCGACCCCTCCCATTTTCTCCGCGATGTATGCTTTAAAAAGAAGGCACCTCAGCATAATAAATGAGACCTTGATAGGTACAATTCTACTTGGTCTCCGCCTCTCTTTCTTTTCCTCCCATTTCCTTCCAGGTTCTCGGTCCCCCTCGCACCCATGAATAACTGAATCCCGCGGGACGGGATAACTAGGGTACCCTGACCACTCAGAGAATTGCGAAGGTTTGTCCCAGGAACTAGTGGCAAAGACCAAAATATCTGTTTCTTGTTATGAATCACAATATCACACTTTTTTAAAAGCTGGGGTGGAGTATGCATATGCGGTTATGTTTTTTGTTTGTTTTGTTTTGTTTTAGGTCATCTGAAAGCATTTTTTGTTGTCCCTTAACTTCTGTTGCTGCTACTGAGAATGTTGTCTTCAGTGCTGAGGATGAAACACCAGGCCTTGCACATGCCAGGCAAGTTCTACACCACTGAGGAGTGCATGTGCCCTCAGCCTCTGCTGAGACCTGCTCACCTGCCCCTGCCCCTGCCCTTCCCCTGCCCCTGCCCCTGCCCCTGCCCTGCCCTTGCCCCTGCCAAGTACCGCCAGCTCTCCCTTTTTTCCTATTGAGGTCTTTTTTGTTCTATATTTAGGTCTGTTTGGGGGACTTTGTGTATGAAGATTTGCATCTTGGAAGTCCTAAAATGACAGCCACCGTCGTTGGTTATGTCTCTGCCTCTTCATCTCTTCCCCTTTGCTCCTAAAAGTCTTGCTTAACCCACGTTAGACTTCCTCGTTGGAGCACTGAGGGGCCCTGGGCCTTGAACCCAGAGCCTCACACATGCTAGCAAGTACGCTTCCACCAAACCACACCGTTTGTTTCCACGTCGGAAGCTCTGACTATGCTGTTCCTGCCTCGGAACATCTCTCCCAGTGTTCTGCTTTCTTTTTGCTGTGGAAGACTTTGTAGAAGATGAAGTGGAAACTTAAGAGTTCTTTGGAAAGTTGGTTAGACGGTGTTTTGCTGGGGCAAACAAGTGAAGGGACGTTTCATTAAAGTGGACACGGGTGTGAAAGGCTAAGGCAGACTCATGAAGGAATGTTTCACTGACAAAGACACAGGAGAGAGGATGTTCTGCTAGAGCAAGCATGTGAAAGGACACATGATAAAGAATTCTTTGCTAACAACACACATGTATTGGTCCGTCTTACATTGTGTAGTTGAGCTCCATTTGTCAGGACTCCACAGAGAGAAATGCACCAAGAAACTTCTGGTGGTATGCTGCAGTTTGTTGCTGCTTCCAAGAACTTGGGCTGACTGGATGCACTGCTGAGGCAAGGCACGAGGAGGACACGTGATGTTTGGAGGGTTTAAATAGGACTCCACAGAGTGATGGAGACAGAGCCTGGCTTGCTGGTACAGCTAGCTGTGCAACACTCATGGGTCTCACATCTCCCCTGATCTTCACTTCCCTGAAAGAGGCACAGCTCAGAACTTCTCCTGGTGTTCCTCCTGGCCCCTCCTGCTGACTTGAGCCTAGCCTGAGGCCTGGCTGTCTCTGCTAGGTCATGCCACTGCTGTTGCTAATGTGACTCTACCGAACCAGACTGCTGGTGCATTCGTGAAGTGTTTGGGAGTGGATCGAGCTGCCGCTGCCGCTGCCTGCTGACTTGTGAACTGAACTGCTGCTGACTTCCAGACAGCACAGCAGGGAGTTGCTCCAAAGGACCTTTCTAAATATGTCTATTCCCCCCCCCCCCCACTTTTCCATTACCTTTGGTGGGGTGTAGGCTTCAAGGGAGTTAAAGCATTTAAGAACCATCATTAAAAATAAGGTCTGAAGAAAGATTAAAGTTACAGAAAGAGCTAAATTCTCCCTCACCAAGCCTCTTCTTAGCCGGGTTTAAAACAGGCCGTGGAAACTATCCATGCCGTTCCGAGATTTAATTTGTTACACTTAGTTTTACGGGTTCAGCTCCACTCTCTTTCAGATCTCCTTGGCTATTAAAGTTTCTCAACCTTCTCACATAAAATCTTTTAATGTCTGATTCCCACACCAAGGACCCTCTGAGGACCGTCTCTGTCCCTCGCTGTCTCCATCGTTTCTTGTCCCTTACTCAGGATACCAAACGTTTCCTGTAGTTTGTGTTGTGTCGTCCTGTGGGTTAATTATTTGTCTAAGAAGTTTATTGGAGAAAATCAGTTTCTAAGGTCAAGGAAAATTCCCTCCTGGGTTTTTACCCTTACCTTTTCTAAGGAGCCTGAAATGCCAATAGTGTGATCTAGTGTCAGTGAAACTACCCATTCACCCTTGCTTCGCCCATTTGTGGGTCTGTATCTAAGGACCAGCCTTTGGTTCCAGCCTGATGTAGGTGGGTTTGCCTTTTGGTCCACACTGAGGAGCTGTGCTGTCTCCCTGTGGCACTGTGGCATGGCAGCAGAGAGCACTGGGTGTGTCTCCAGGCCATGCTTGCTCTGGGAGAGGTTTCCTAGCATGGCAACTTTTCCTTGATTGTGCCATACCTTCTCTCCCAGGACATCCCTCAGAGCTAACCCACACATACCCAGGATCCACACAGGGGCACACATGATTAGGTTAATGTCCCAGCTCTGTGTTTAGCCAGAGCTCTCAGGGAGGTGAGAACCAGGGCTCAGGACTTGGCATGTTCCCCAGGCTGGAAGGCGGCTGCTCACTTCCCTCATTCCCACTTGCCCTTGGCTCTCTCCCCTGTGTGTTTCTTGGGCTCTTGCCTGCTCGCTGAAGCTTTAAGAAGGCTTTGGATGTCAACCTTTTCGGTTATTTTCAACAGGAAGAATGATCTGGGTAATTAGGTTGCCATGCTGCCAGGAAAAGAACCCTGCAGGCCTTGTTTATGCAAAACAGAAAGGGGAGAAAATGGTATTAATAAAATGCTCAGGTTGGTAAATAGCAGTGTGCTATTATTCATCTTGCGGGCAGGCATGCCGATCTTATTATATCCATACGCCCAAAGTGGCTTTGCTTTCTTCTCAGGTGGTGTGAAATGCTACAGGTTATGTACGTGACTTTCTGAAGAAGTCTCGGGAAGAGGATGTGGCCGGCAGAATGGCAGAGGGAGGGAAAGGTCTCTTCCACTTAGAGGTGGGGCATCCAGGTAAATGTCAATCGTCCCTGCCAATGGGTGGCCGGCAGGTGCAGGGATAGGAACAAACGTTCCTGAATAAATAGCTCACATCCTTCACACCCCACCCCGGCGTCATAAAAATAGAGCGCTCAACTGCCAACTCTCCAACTATGCACATATAAAATGGACTAAATTGAGCAGGGATTCCTTTCTCTCTGACTCAGGTATAAAAAATGCTTTTTTTTTAGAGATGGCTCATTGGGTAAAATGGTTGTCACACAAGCACGAGAACCTCAGTCTGAAAACCCAGAACCCACACAAAAGAGCTGGGCACAATGGAGAACCCTTGCAGCCAGGGGGGGCAGGGACACGGGATCCCTGTGGCTTGCTAAGCCTGACAGTCCAGCCTAGTGGATGAGATCCAGGTAAAAGTGAGAGTATCTTTTAAAGATACAGCAGATGTCACCTGAGGCTGAGCTTTGGTCTCCGTGTGTACACACATCTGAAAGGTATTTTAGTTCAGGTGAAAAGACAAAATTCCTTTATCAAAAACGGGAAGAAAAGTACCTCACTGAGAGAGTCTCTTTTCCAAAGAGCCGTGTGGTAATTTACACTCTCCTGCACGCGCAAACACACACACACACACACACACACACACACATACACACACACCATATGGGTGGCTCCACCCCAGCAGGATGGCCCTGAGCCCCTCCCTTTGAGAAGAGCAGAAAGGCAAACACCAGATGCTACTAGCCAGGCCAGGGCAGTGGCGATGAGAACCAGGCCTTTTCCAGAGGCTGCCCATTTAGAAGTCTGGATTCAATGCCTCATTAGCAAAACCACACACTGAACTGCACCATGATGAGGCCCTCATCACATGAGACAGACAGCAAAGGCTCTGTTGGCCCAGCTCGAGGGTAGATCTGAAGCTGCTAAGTCCTCAGATGTCCTACCCACTGCCTCACCTGTCCTTCAGGCCAACTCTGTCCACTCCCAGTCCCCACTGCAGCAGCCCAGATAGACTCTAGAATGCTCCTGTCTTGTATAACCCCAGTGCTAATGGGAAGTAATGAGATGAAGCAGACGGTGGTGTGTGAGGTTAGCCTCTGCCAACCCTGAGCTGGGAGAACAGGAGACAGGGCAAGTTCTGCTTTGTCAGAATGACATTCCCACAGCGGAAGTGAGCCACATCTCCCATCTGTGGCCACCTGGACACCAGTCTCTGGAGAGCTATAAATGCAACGTACACATTTGTAGATGGCAGTGCCATGCCACAATGTCAGAAGGTTGGATAGCCCTGGTTCCTCAACAGCATGACGACTACCTAGCCCCTGGGCTCCAAATCACTTTCTGTTTGCCCATAAAGCTAATTAATCTTGGCATGTGGCAGGGTCCCAAGACCCACCTCCCACTTAGAACTGCCCCAATCCTGGAAGTGCAAACTGGTCCACACATAGAAAAGAGATTATTTTTGTTGTTGTTTTTGTTTTACTTTGTTTTAATATTTATTTTATGTATGTGAGTACACTATAGCTGTCTCCAGACACACCAGAAGAGGGCATCAGATCTCAGTACAGATGGTTGTGAGCCACCATGTGGTTGCTGGGAATTGAACTCAGGACCTCTGGAAGAGTAGTCAGTGCTCTTAACCACTGAGCCATCTCTCTAGCCCTTGTTTTGGTTTTGATTTGGTTTTTCGAGACAGAGTTTCTCTGTGTAGCCTTGGCTGTCCTGGAACTCTCTCTGTAGACCAGGCTGGTCTTGAACTCACAGAGATCTGCCTGCCTCTGCCTCCCAAGTGCTGGATTAAATGCATGTGCCACCACCACCCAGCTCCACACTTACTCTTGAGAATCCAGCGGTGTCACACATTCCCACTGGACTCTTCCTGCACAGCTCAGGGACCTTGATTTGGAGTTTGCTTGGAACCGAACAAGAAGTGGCAGATGGTACTCAGTTACTGCTTCCATGTCCCAGTTCCTGTCAAGCATGCCCACCCCCAACTGCGCTCACACCCACGTCCCACTGTGATGCCCTGCTTCTAATCTCTGCACTAATTTCTGAACCACTGGACCTCCAAGGAGGTCCATGAGTTTAACTTAAGTGAGTTTATTTCTGAGTCCTTGATTGACATTTACCCAGTAAAGAGATGCTCCACATGTAGGTCAGAAGTATGTGGGTTATCTACAGCTGTGCACCTTAAGATCACCTTAGAACTCAGCAACTGAAAACCGTGAGTTATCCTTATTGTTTCTAAAGGCCAGATACCAGCAGTCCAATCACCCAGCGGGGATTCCCTGGTACTGTCAAAATACCGTGAGTCTGAAAGCTGGATCCCCCACATCCAAGCTCACCGTGAAGAAGCCAGATTGACTCAGTCATCGTGGAGAGGAGTTGGGGCCAGAACAGCTGAGTTGAACCAGCCAACCAGAGTTCAGAAAGAACTAGAGCCAGGCATGGTGGCACACACCTTTAGTCCCAGCACTCGGGAGGCAGAGGCAGGCAGATTTCTGAGTTCGAGGTCAGCCTGATCTACAAAGTGAGTTCCAGGACAGCCAGGGCTATACAGAGAAACCCTGTCTCGAAAAACCAAAGAACTAGAAAGAGTGAGCTTACTCAGCAGTACATCTCAGAGGCTGAACACATCCTAGATGCAGATAAGATTGTACGGAGTCTAGAAGTTTCCGGGACCAGGCCTAGGTTAGCCGACTGAGGCGGTAAGTCTCGGAGACAACAATTACTTCAGGTAAATAAAAGTTACTTTTACTCTAGCAGCCAGGCTTCCTCCAGCTCACCAAGCTCACGGTGGCCCTGTTCTCTGTAATATTTAAGTTTTAAGACTTATTTGAACATAACTTCTGGACACTCCATTGTACCCCTGAATAGAAAAGGGAGTGATTGACTTTTATAAAAAAAAAAAAAAAAAAAAGTTTTGTCTGGCAGTAGTTTGAAATAAAAACTCTTGTAGGTGGTTTAATATGTTCTGATATCTTGGGGTTTAAGTTAAACAACTAAATTGATTTCATCTGAAGAAGGCAATGCTGCGTGCACGCTGCACTCACACAAAGGGGTGTGAAAAACAAAGGGGGGTACAGAATGCATGAGCTTCAATTAAAACTAATTAGGAATCTAGTTGAGAATGTTGCTAAGTTTGGGGATTTTTCTCTCAGTTTCTTAGGTCACTTATCACAGGCCTCCTCAGAAGACAACCAGTGCTGGACATTGCAGCGGTGCCTGGGCACTGCAGGGATACAAGGGCACTGTAGGGGTGCATGGCATTGCAGGGGTGCATGGGCATTGCAAGAGTGCATGACACTGCAGGGGTGCACCAGCATTGCAGGGGTCCATGGCACTGTGATGGTGCATGGGCATTGCAGGGGTTCATGGTATTGGGGGTGCATGGGCACTGCAGGGGTACATGGCACTGCAGGGGTGCATGGCATTGCAGGGGTACAAGGGCACTGCGGGGGGGAATTGCAGGGGTGCATGGCACTGTGATGGTGCATGGGCATTGCAGGGGTTCATGGTATTGTGGGGGTGCATAGGCACTGCAGGGGTACATGGCACTGCAAGGGTGCATGGTATTACAGGGGTGCATGGACATTGCAGGGGTGCATGGGCATAGAGCTCCTGGCACCTTCTGAGCTGGCTAGTAACATCTCTGTCCTTGTATAAACACATAGGAATGAGAACTCAGATATACCTGCGAGCACTCACAATGGTTACTGAAAATGGATCACAGATAAGACTTCCTGTTTCATTTCCAACCCTGGACAAGGGACTGAGGTACATATTTTACATACTACAGAAGACCTGGCCTCCAGGTTCTCCCATAATCTCTCAGTCCCCACCTGGCATAGTCTGCCCACAACCCTAACCTTTGCAGCCCAGGAGCTGGGCTTCCCTTCTCCCCAGAGTGTATCCCTATACCATCCTGGTTCTCTCTTTCTCGTTTTCTCACTTCTCTCTCTCTCTCCAAGACTAGCTCATGCTTTAGGGGACAGATTAAAACAGTTTTGACTGGAGTCCCCATAGCCCATCTTTGACCTGTCAGGGATGCCTGCTGAATTTGCCCATTTATTGCTGTCTTACAGAATCCCACATGCTTCCTAAGTCCACATAACTGCATAACCAACAGAAATTCATAACTCACCATTGTAGAAACTGGGATGTCCCAGAGGAAGGAACCTGGCCTTGTAGCAGCCCTCTTGCTGCGCTGCTCCTAGTGGATGACAGAGGGCAAACTGGGCAGGGACAGAAAGTCTGGTGGTTAATCCAGACTGACAATTTGGCAGGATTAAGAATTGCCATGGAAACAAGCCTTCCAGGGAGTTATACACTGAGTTAACAGAGGTGGGAAGCCACGCCCTGTGAGAGGGTGATACCACTTCACCAGGCTGGGATCCTATACTGAGTGAAAGAGAGAGAGTGAGTCAAACACCAGCATCCATCTCCCTCTGCTTCCGGACTGCCTCAAGCCCTACAGCCATGTCTTCCCTGCCGTGGCACAGTTATCCCTTCTTAAACTTTAAGCTAACTTAAACCTTCCCTCCTGTACTGGCTATTTTTGTGTCAACTTGACACAGCTGGAGTTATCACAGAGAAAGGAGCTTCAGTTGAGGAAATGCCTCCATGAGATCCAGCTGTAAGGCATTTTCTCAATTAGTGATCAAGGGGGAAAGGCCCCTTGTGGGTGGGACCATCCCTGGGCTGGTAGTCTTGGGTTCTATAAGAGAGCAGGCTGAGCAAGCCAGGGGAGGCAAGCCAGTAAAGAACATCCCTCCATGGCCTCTGCATCAGCTCCTGCTCCCTGACCTGTTTGAGTTCCAGTCCTGACTTCCTTTGGTGATGAACAGCAGCATGGAAGTGTAAGCTGAATAAACCCTTTCCTCCCCAACTTGCTTCTTGGTCATGATGTTTGTGCAGGAATAGAAACCCTGACTAAGACAAATTGGTACCAGAAGTGGGGTATTCCTGTGACAACCTGACCATGTTTTGGGGAGGACTGTGGAAGGACTTTGGAACTTTGGGCTTGAAGATCCATTCGTTGTTAAGAGCGCTGTCAGATGTTGTGTAGGAGCTTGGAAGATAATGCTGAGAACAGTGCAGAAGATGGAGGCCTGGTTTGTGAAATTTCAGAGGGAAAATTAAAGACTCTCTTCAGGGCCATTGCTGTTTTTATTGTGAAGATTTTGTAGTTCTGGTTAGCTGGGGCTGAAGAATCAGCTGTGATTAACAAGATACTAGAACTACTAAAGCAAAAACTTTGCATTACTGGGACTATTGATGCTGGTTAGCTGGAGCTAAGAAATTAGCGGTGATTAAGAAGAGACCAGCATCGTTGAGGTGACATCTTCTGGGAAGTGTTTTCTGAAAGCACAAAGAGGCTGTGTTCCAGAGATAGGCAAGGTTGTACTCCTTCTGCAGTGGGACTTGGTAATGTGTAAGGGTCACCCAGGTGGTACTGGTTTTGAAGGCATGAAGGGGTCACACAGCAGCTCAGGCTTGGCACTGTGAGAGGCCATGGAAGGCCATTGGTGAAGGTGCAGCCCCAGTTGTAATTGAAGGCCCAGGACTGAAAGGGTCACGCAGTGTTTTGGAGATGCCAGTACCATGAGATGACCACCAAGAGCAGCAGCAGCAGTGGAGTACAGGCATCTGGAGCCCAGAGGACGACGTGTGTGCTACAAAGGGCATGGCTGGAGAAGTGACCCAAGCCCTTGGAGGAGCCCAGAAGATTGTGAGTTGGATACCAGACGTTGGACGGTTGGAGATTGATTTTTGCTTTGATTGTGACTGTGCCCTGATATTTTCCCTCTTGAAGGAAGAAACTGTTTTAGTGGAGCCCACAGTTAAGAGACTTTTAATTGTAAAAAAGACTTTGGATTTTAAAAGAGATGGATATTTTAAAGAGATTGAAATTTTAAGAATATGTAAAGACTGTGGGACTTTTAAAGTTATTTAGATCTTGGGGATGAATAAGAATGTAAGGGTTGAGGCTTACTAGTGATGTGTTTGTGTGTCAAGTTGACAAGGGGTCAATTGTACTGGCTATTTTTGTGTCAACTTGACACAGCTGGAGTTATCACAGAGAAAGGAGCTTCAGTTGAGGAAATGCCTCCATGAGATCCAGCTGTAAGGCATTTTCTCAATTAGTGATCAAGGGGGAAAGGCCCCTTGTGGGTGGGACCATCCCTGGGCTGGTAGTCTTGGGTTCTATAAGAGAGCAGGCTGAGCAAGCCAGGGGAGGCAAGCCAGTAAAGAACATCCCTCCATGGCCTCTGCATCAGCTCCTGCTCCCTGACCTGTTTGAGTTCCAGTCCTGACTTCCTTTGGTGATGAACAGCAGCATGGAAGTGTAAGCTGAATAAACCCTTTCCTCCCCAACTTGCTTCTTGGTCATGATGTTTGTGCAGGAATAGAAACCCTGACTAAGACACCTCCCCAAGTTGCTTCTGTCAGGAATTTGGTCACAGCAATGACAAAGATAGCCAAGGCAGAGACTAAAGGCGCTTCCTTTCACAAAAAGCTATCCCTGCAATGGCAGAACTACTCACTGTGGGGCTAATGGCCTCTCCAGGCCCCACCCCCTTGCTGTTGTAAATGATTAATAATTAACTCTATTACTTCTTAATATGACCTGGCCAGGCCCCCGATATTTGAGACTGAGTTCTATCTATTTATTTAATCAGCTTAGCACAATTACTGGGCAATTATCCCTAATCTATTTTTCTATACGCTAGGCCGGCTAACTCCCGGTGGCGCACCCCAAGTTACTTGCTGTTTGAGTCTCCATCAGCCTTTCCTCAGCAGCATTGCTCCTGGCCACGTGTGCATGATCTATCTCCTCTCGTGGAGGGCTCCTCCTCCTCTCCTGTCTTCCTCCTCCCCTCCCTTCTCCCATTCTTCTCTCCTCGTGGTCCCTACCTGCCAACCCTAATCCGGTTGCTGAAACCCTGACTACCTCTATTTTCCCCAGTAACTGGCTGTAGCCACTTGCATTTAACCAGTCAGAGGAGATTGACGAGGAAAATTCATGCAGCATCATTTGGTGGACTTGAGAGTGCGCTTGTTGGGACCGTATCTGAATCTTGGGAGCCAGCATTTTGCATTTGAATATATAACACGACAAAGGCTAGGCCAATTCCATGACAGACTTCAAATTGGCAGGTAAGGAGATGGGCCTAAAAACTGGGCAAATCCAGGCAAGTCCAGGTAAGTCAATTACTCATAGAAAAACCCAGGCTCCAGCCTTCACACCCAGGTAATGGGATGTCCCAGCCACCTGGCCTGAGGCAAGGACAATGGGTCAGCAGCAGTTTCCAGACTTCCTCAGTAACAGTTCCCAGACCTCCCCAGCAAGTTTCCAGCCCCCACATCCCAGTAATGGAATGTCTGTAGAGATGGACCCAACAGATTAACATCGAGGTCACTTACCCTGGAATTCCCTAATGTGCTTTGAATAAGGCCTGCAAGCTCACTTGGGTGTTTCTGTCTTAGTAATGGGAGACCCCAGTATTCTGGACTTCTGCAGAATAAAACACTCTTTGCATTTACATACTATTTGAGTCTGGGGTATCATTCTTCAGTGAATCATGATCTTACAACACCACCAGACCAACATCCAACACTCCTTCCTCTCTAGAGCCCATTCTTGGCAGGCCAGACCCCTGCCCACCCCCACCCTTTAGACATCACTGCACTGGGGATTACATTTCCAATACATGCTTTTGGGGAGTCTATGTGGAATACAGTGTCTCTACCTAACCATTCACAGGTTACTTGTGGGTTAGAGTAAGGTGACATGGCTGGTAATTTGGGGTATTTGATAGTTCAGTGCAGCCCCCTCCCTCCCAGCTCCTCTTCTCTGATGCTCCGGACTGTGATGACAGAGAAAACCTTGAATAAAGCAATCCAAGGTTTCCTGCTCGCTCAGGCCCTGGATGTCAGAAGAAACAGAAAAGTTCTGTGGAGCACAGGAGACCTCTGCTTAGTGATGCACAGGCCTGCCCCTGTGCACCATGGGAGGGACTCATTTCAGTCATTAGGGACCATTTCAGTCATTAGGGACCGGGTGGCAGAGCATATATCATAGGAGGAGAACCGGAGTGAGGAAGAAAACATTACAATTAACAAAGTTGCTAAAGCAATCATGGAGTGAGGAGAAACCGTTACAATTAACAAAGGAGCCAAAGCAATCATGTAGCCACCTGCTGAGAGCAGGGCTGGGCGGGACTGGCCTCAGAAGGTTCCAGAAGCCTCGGCACAGATGAGTAGGCTGACATTTGCAAGCAGAGCCTGAAGGGGACTCGGTAGCAGACATCGGAGGATATTCCTGAGACCTTCCAAAGTCTGAGGGCCTGAAAACCCTGTAGCAATATCCAGAAGGAGACTACTGGAAAGGAGGTTGAAATCCTTCCAGAACTTTCTAAAACCACAGTCCTCCACAGTTTAGACCATTAACACCGTTCTCCTTCCATTGTGAGGTCTCCAACCGCAACTTTCCAAAAGGCCATTCAGCCTGTTTCCTCAGCATATGGACTCTGGACTGGCAGATAGCTTTGAAGGGACCCATGGTATTTAAATTAAGATGTTTTAAAGATTGTGTTTTAGGGGATTGGGGAGATGGCTGAGCAGTTAAGAGTACATACTGCTCGTCCATAGGACCTGAGTCCTATTTCTAGTATCCATGTAGGAGCTCACAATGCCTTTAACTCCAGCCCCACATCCTCTGTTAGCCTGCGTGCACACTGCACTCACACGCACAGACCCACACATACACACGTAAGTTTTTCTTACAAAGAATAATTTCAGGAGCAGCTCACAGACCAATCCACCAACCACACTCTATTAGAAACACCAGGGGGAAACTCATGGGCTCAGAAGGCAGGTGTCTCTATCACTGTTTGTCTTAGTCAGTGTTTTATGGCTGTGAGCAGAGACCATGACCAAGGCAACTCTTACAATGGAAAGCATTTAATTAGGACTGGCTTACAGGTTCAGAGGTGTGGTCGATTATCATCATGGCAGGAAGCATGGTGGCATGCAGGCAGGCAGACACCATGCTGGAGAAGAAGCTGAGAGAGGCCTATATCTGAATCCAAAGGCAGTAAGAAAAGAGAGACACAGGCCTGAGCTTTTGAAACCCCAAAGCCCACCCCTAGTGACACACTTCATTCAACAAGGCCACCCCTCCTAATCTCTCTCAAGTAGTGCCAGTCCCTGGTAACAAAGCAGCCAAATATTTGAGCCTGTCTATTAATATGAGCTATTATTCAAAGTGCCACATTTGGCTCCCTGGCCCCCATAGGCTTATAGCTGTATCGTAACGCAAAAATGCCGTCAGCCCAACTTCAAAAGTCCCCACAGTCTCAAATAGTCTCAACATTGTTTAAAGTCCAAAATCTCTTCTGAGACTTATGGCAACCCCCATGTAAAATCAAAACAAAACCAGCAGGTTACATACTTCCAACACACAATAGCACAGAGTATTGTATGTATGTATGTATGTGTGTATGTATGTATGTGTGTACGTATGTGTATGTGTATGTATGTGTGTACGTATGTGTGTGTGTATGTATGTATTCCTAAAGGGAAGAAACACTGGGCCAAAGCAAGACCTAAAACCAGCTGAGAAAACTCTATACTCTGCATCTCCATGTCTGATGTCAAAGTGCGTTTTAGATCTACGACCCCTTTTAGCTTTGTTAGCTGCAGCACGCTTCTCTCTCTTGAGCTGACTCTACCCTTGGTCCACAGCTTTCCTTGGCAAGTATTCCATGACTCTTGCATCTCCAACATGTTGGGTTTTCTAAGGTAATCTAGGCTTGGCCTTCACGGCGTCATACAATGGCCTCTATGGGTTTCCATGCAGGAACACCCCTGACACACACCTGACCTCAGCAGCTTTCCTTACCCTTGCAAGGAGATTCCAGACCCGCCCCGCACCCTTTTTTTTTACTTTAAAACCTGAACATTGTGGCCAAAACTGCCAACTTCTTCTGCTTTCTGGGGCTGAAACTTGGCCCCTTGTTCAAATACATTTTCACCAGTTTTCTGTTTTCTATGGCTTTCCACAAGTTGGAAGCTTAACTGGGTAAGGATTTTTCCTGGGGCCAACACTTCCTTTATTCTGTTTAGCATCAGGCTGTGCTTTAGACTTTTCATTTCCTTGAGTACTGAACTTAACCCCATTACACTTCCCAGAGTTCCTTTCCTCCTAACACTGTATTTTGTATTTTTCCTTGCTCACTTGCTTGTTTTATTAAAGATCTGCATAAGAGTGGCTACTAAGAAACAAGCAACACGGTCAATAGTAGGCTGTTTTGAAATTTCCTCTGCCAGTGCCATTAATCCAAAAGTCTTCCATTTAGTCTCAGACAGAATTTTTTTGGGGGAGGACAATGGCAGAAAGCAGCCACATTCTTTTCCAAAGACATCACAAGAAAGGTCTCCAGGCTACTTACTAACAGCCTTCTCTTCTGAAACCACTTGAACCAGGCCACCATAATCTACATTGCTCTCAGCACCACTGTCTTCCACATGCCTACTAGTGTGGCCCATCAGCCCCCCACTTAAAGCATTCATCTGGTTTCCTAATCCAAAATCCAAAAGTCCACACTGTGCCCACAAGAATCATGGTCAGGCCTGTCACAGTAATACCCGACTCCTGGTTCTAACTTCAGTCTTCCGCTATGTTCTATTGCTGCAAAGAGACACCATGACCACAAGAACTCTTATAAAGGAAAGCATTTAATTGACACTTGCTTACAGTTTCAGAGGTCTAGTCCATTCTCATCATGACAGGAAGCATGGTACCACACAGGCAAGCATGGTGCTGGAGAAGCAGCTAAGAGTTCAACAGCTGAATCAGAATCCAGAGCAGCAAGAAAAGAGAGACCCTGGTCCCAACTTGAGCTTTTGAAACCCCAAAGCCCACCCCCAGTGACACACTTCCTCTAACAAGGCCATGCCTCCAAATCCATCTCAATTCACTAGACGATGCACCTGAGGGTGTTGGTATTGTCGCTTTAATAGCGAAGAGTATAGTTCTTAGATATTCGAAGGTACATTACTATATTGCGTGATAGACAAAAAGTAAGTCCTCATATCCATTCAACCTCAACAAAATGCCTTCTAGTTTTTACCCACTTCCCAGAAGAGTAAAGGTCTATAACTCCTGGGCTGTTAGTCGAGCTGAACCTGCCAACTTTGCAATAACATAGTATGCACAGGGATTATCAAGCCACAAGAACAGATGGCTAAGCCTGATTAAAGGAAAGAGGCTGAAACTGCCAGGAAAGACTTATTTAGGCCATTCTGATGTTTTCATATTTGAGCAAAGTTCTCTTCACCCACGATAGGGTGCCACCATGGACCCAAGATAGGTGCCACCATGGACCCAAGATAGGGTATCACCACGGGCCCAAGAAAGGGTACCTCCACAGACCCCCAAAAGGGTGCCACCATGGACTCAAGAAGGTGTACCACCATGGACCCAAGATAGGGTATCATCATGGACCCAAGAAAGGGTTCCACCATGGACCAAAGACACAATTTGCCCAAGTCTATCTTGGTGAACCAGTAAGTTAATTGAGCTTACTTACAGAACCATGGGCAAGTCCAAGTCAGCTGTGTCACCAAAAGACACACCCTGGGTGATGACAACATACAAAAGCTACATCCCTGAGGCTCCCTGAACAACTAATAGGTGATGTCACCAGAGTCTCATCTCTACAGCAATTGTTATTGATTTGTATAATGTACTAGTAAAATGTGATCGTTTATTAACTTATCAAAATAGACTGGGAACATATGCAGACATGGTCTGTTAATATCGTACGGAGGAAAAAGCTTGAGAACTTAACAAACCACCTGAGACAGGGTGCCACACCCTCCCTTCGACCCCACTAAAAGGACACTTGATGTTGCAGGGCTGTGGTGGTTTGAAAGGAAATGTCCCTCATAGGCTCATAGGAGATGTGGCATTGTTGGAATAGGAGTGGTGGTGATGGAGAAAGCACTGTCACTGCGTGGGCTTTGAGGTTTCAGATACTCAGGCCAGGAAGTGTGGCAGTCTTTTCTGCTGTCTGCCCATTTGAATGTAGAACTCTCAGTTACCTCTCCAGCACCATGTCTGCCTGCATGCTGCCATGCTTTGTGCCATGATGACAGCGGACTAAAGCTCTGAACTGTAAGCCGGCCCCAATTAAATGTTTTCCTTTATAAGAGTTGCTGTGGCCTGGTGTCTCTTCACAGCAATAGAAACCCTAACTGAGACAAGTAGCAACAGACTCACTGACCTGTCTTTGGACCACCTGGTGCGCGTGTCTGGGATTGAAAACTTCCAACTATCCTGGGGCTCCAGTTCAGCATGGTCCCCACTGCTTTTTGTAGCCCACTGAATTATGATCCTTCCATCCATCCCAGTCCTGCACTTCACAGGTGGCTCCTACATCATCCTCCCCAGGGGGTTAAGGTTGAAGCTTAACTCATGTCAGAGATGCCAGAGATATGAGGCATTCTCAGAAACTACAAGCTCTGAGTAACCTGGCTCAATAATGAGACAGCATGTGCCACAGGCAATGGAGCTGGCAAGACAAGCCAGCTGGGCTAGAGATGATGTCATTAGGAGGTCCTGATGCCAGGCATGGGGCTGTGTGGTTTGGGGTCTGTGTGCTGGGCTGCAGCCTCACTCTTGTCTGCTCTTGCTAGCCTGTGTTTCCTCCCTGTTGGAATGGGGACACTTGTTCTGTACTGTCAGATATGAGTGACAGACATGGCTAAGTACACATGTGAGTGGAGGTCCCTCAAACATCTAGAATGGGGCACTGAAACTCTGAAGCTAGAGGTACAGGCAGTTGTGGGCTGCCTGATATGGGTGCTGGAAACTGAACTCAGGTCTTCTGCTACAGTGGTATGAACATTTAGCCACTGAGCCACCTCTCCAATGCCTGAAAGTACGAACCTTGCTTTTCTCTTATAGCTCACAGTTAAGGGTTTACCCTGAGTCACAGAAGAGACTTTGGAATTTTGAATCGTGTTGGTCCTATAAAAACCCGGGGGGCTTTTGAAGGTGGGCTTAATACATCTTATATTATGAAAGGAAAATAAGACCTGGAATGAAATGTTGTCATTTGAAGAGATATATTTGGATGACAGTTGACAGGGGTGGAGTCTGTGATGGTGTCCTTCCATGGTCAACTTGATTGGATTAAGAAATTTCTCAGGGACAAGCAGTGGTGACATTCACCTTTAGTCCTAGCATTCAGGAAGCAGAGGTGAGCAGATCTCTGAGTTCAAGGCCAGCCTGGTCTACACAGAGAAACTGTATTGGAAAAAAAGAAGGAAGGAAGAAAGGAAGGAGGGAAGGGAGGAGGGAGGGAGGAAAGAAGGAAGGACAGAAGGGAGGCAGGGAGGGAGGAAGGAGAGAAAAGGAGAAAGAAAAAGAAAAAGAGAAAAACGAAATTCCTAGGGCTGGGGAGACTTTCCACAGAAAAATTGCCAGCCATGAGAACACGAGGCTCTGAGTTTGGATCCCCAACATCCATGTAGGTGTGGTATGACATACTTGTGACACTGAGGGGATGCAGAGGCAAGCAGATAGCTCATTGGCCAACCAATGTAGCCAATCAGTGACCTCTAAATTGAGGGAGAAGCCTCATCTCAAAAACAATGTGGAGAGTGAAAGGAAGACTATTAACACCAACCTTTGGCCTCCATATGCACACATGCACACACACATATACATATACATATACACATACACATATATACACACAAACACACATAAACACATATATACATACACACACAGATATATACACATACACACATACACATATATACACATACACACACATACACACATATACACACATACACACACATACATACACATATACACACGCACAAACACACATAAACATATATACACACATACATACACACATACATAAACACACATACACACATACATAAACACACATACACACATACACACATATACACATACACACATACATACACATACACACATATACACACATACACACACATACATACACATATACACACGCACAAACACACATAAACATATATACACACATACATACACACATACATAAACACACATACACACATACATAAACACACATACACACATACACACATATACACATACACACATACATACACATACACACATATACACACATACATACACTTATATACACATACATACACATACACACATACATAAACACACATACACGTACATACACACATACATACACACACATAAACACACATACATACACACACATAAACACACATACATACACACACATAAACACACATACACATATACACACATTCATACATACACATACACACATACATACACATATACACATACACATATATAAACACACATACACACATACATACACACATACCCATATATAAACACATACACATGAACACACATACACACACATAAGCACATACATATACACACATATACACATGTACATATACACATACATATACACACATAAACATACACACACATATATACACACTCATACAAATACACTATAAGAACAAATAAATACCTATATCATTCATGAGCACATGTCTGGGCATGCCTATGAGGGCATTGATAGAGAGTTAACCCAGGGGTAAGTGGTATCTCATAGGGTTCTAGCCTGAATAAAGGACAGTAGCCTAAGAGGTGCATTGGCCCACTCCTAGCCTCAGGAATGCTTTCTTTTCCTCAACAAACTGTTTCTGTTTCTGTTCTGAGAGGCAGTGTGGGGTGCAGAGTAGCATCATTCCTGTCTCTGTTTCCTGATTACCCAAATGTGAGCAAGCGGCCTCCCACTTCTCCCACCAGAGCTGAGAGCTGTTCTCCTGCCAGGCCCTTCCCAGCCAGTACCGACAGCATCCTCAAACTGTTAACCAAAGTAAGCTCTCCCTTCAGTTGCTCTTCATCAGGGAGTTGGCCTTAGCAACAAGAAAAATAACCAATACACAGCTACAGCAAATGATGGCTTTTTTTTTTCTATTTATTTGTGTTTTTAAAGATCCTTAACCAAGGAGACATGGACACCTGAGGAGGAACAGAGTGACTTTGGGCAGAAGGACAGTAAAGGGCATAGGTTTTTGAATCATGATTTTGGAGTCTGTGGGGAGAGAGGCAAAGGAGGCAGATGGCTGGAGGTGGGAGGCAAATTGGAAGTGCGGAGTCATGTTGGCAGAGGGGGTGCACGCCTGAGCAGGAGGGGAGAGTGAGCAGAAACCATTAGGCTAATAGCTGGGCTTCTTCTGCATTTATTTTAGAGTTTAACATTTAAAAAATGTTTAAAAACCAAAACCAATAATGCCTGGTGGCAGTGACAGCACAGTTTGGGGGCTTTGGGACGGAGTCTGGTGGGATCTGGCTGGCAGACAGGCAGCTAAGAAAGAGGAAAAGGGCATCAAAGCTGCTTCCACTGTGTAGACGGAGGGACCTCTTTCCTTTGCCTTTTAAAAGGTCAAATTGGCTGCTTTGTGGAGAGTAGGTGGGGTGGAGGTGCAGCAGAAACAAGGAGGCTGGACACCGGTCAACGTCTGTGGGCACCTGCTGGGCACCAGCTGCCACGCAGACCACAGAGAAGGACAACTTAGCAGAGAGTCAAGGTGCTGTCTGGCAGAGCTGCTATCTTCTGGAGGTGTCAGACAGTTGATAAACAAATACTTACCTTCCTACCTGTTAATCATCCATCTATGTGTCTGTCCATCCATCCATCTCTCCATCCATCTCTCCATCCATCTCTCCATCCATCCATCCATCCATCCATCCATCCACCCATCCATCCATCCACCCATCCATCCATCCATCCATCCACCCATCCATCCATCATCTCTCTGTCCCATTCATCCCTCTATCTGTCCATGTATCTGTCTATCTATTTACCCATCTATCTTTTATCTATCATCTATCTATCATATTTTCTGTTTTATTTTGCAGTACTGGAGATTAACCCCAAGGCTGTAAGCATGTACTTCTGAATGCTGTCTCTAGCCCTGTCATCTGTCTACCTGTGGAGGGCCAGCTTGGAGGGCAGGAACCATTAGGATGTTACTCATATGCTGTGCTATGGGAATTATGGGTCAGGCAATTTTTCCTCAGGGGGCCTGAGCCAGCATCCCTCGTCTCTGACTTCCAGCGGCACTGATTCTAAATGTCTTCAGTCTTTGCCAAAACTCTGAGGCGTGGTGGGGTGGGGGTGGGGGGTAAGGGGGCACCACCCTTCCCATTGAACAGGAGCCAGTGTGAGGGCTGTAGATAAGCAGATTGGAGGAGGGGGGTGAGATTTCAGCTGTGTGCCAAAGCAATAGCACAGGACCTGTGGGGATGTGAGAGGAGGAGCAAGCGTGGGGGTGAGCAGGGCTGATGTGGTTTTAAGGTTTGGGGCCCTGAGATGCTAGAGAAATGCAGTTGTTTACTGAGACGGGAAGGCCTAAAGGAGGAGGAATAACAAGAGGAAGCCAGGGCTCTGGCTTGTAGTATGTTAAGTCTGAGGCGTGTTTTGAAGCCACATGGAAGGGATTAGTGGGTAGCTGTCTCAGTTAGGGTTCCATTGCTGTGAAGAGGTGCCATGACCAAAGCAACTCTTATAAGGACAACATTTAATTGGGGATGGCTTACAGGTTCAGAGGTTCAGTCCATTATCATCATGGTGGGAGCATGGCAGCATCCAGGCAGGCATGGTGTAGGAGGAGCTGAGAGTTCCACCTCTTGTTCTGAAGGCAGCTAGCAGAAGACTGGCTTTCAGGCAGCTAGGACAGGGTTCTTAAAGCCCACCTCTACAGTGGGCTGGGACACACTTACTCCAACAAGGCCACACCTCCAAATAGTGCTACTCCCTGGGCCAAGCATATTCAAATCACCACAGTAGCTAAATGTACCAGTCTAAGTTCTGGGGATACCCAGGCAAAGTATCAACCACAGCTGTCAAGATAACAGTCAGAACCCTGGGATACTGAAGGTAGGAGTGGTGTGCTGGTGACATTTTAAGATGGTCTTTTAATTGTGGGTCTGTTCAGATGTGTATACACAAAGGTGCAGCATCGGCAGAGGCAGAGGTGGGTGTCTGACCCCCAGAAGCTGCAGTTATAGGCAGGTGTGAACCACACAACAATTCTCTCAATCTCTGAGCCATCTCTCCATCCACTAAGGTGGCTGGGTTACAACTTTTGAATATGGGCTGGACCTAGCATCTGCTTCTGGAACAAGCCAGGTGAAAATGCTTTTACACCTGGGCATGTGATGGCAACTCGGATTCTCTCTGCTGACTGGATGAGGAACTCTCCAGCTAGCCTTGAAGAAAAGACAGGGCCAAGTTGTCACCACAGCAGAGAGGACTCAATGCAGGGACCACAGGTATCTTAGAGGCTGCACGTGGACCCCAGTGAACAATCAGAAAGATTCTGATCCACACATACCTGGGTGGGTGGAAGTGGAGTCTTCCTTGACAGAACCTGCAGGTGAAGGCACAGTTCAGTGTGTGATATAGTCACTTCTGTCTCTCATGAGCTCCTGAGTGGAGTGAGCCCTAAAGCTGTATGAAGACTCCTGACATACAGCAACTGGAACAAGACATGGATGTGTGTGTAGCTTAGATTTCTCAAAACCTATATTAACAAGGTTCTCAAATGCTTCAACCTCCCTTCTAGCCCACCAACCAAAGGAATGGACAGTGGGTTTGTGTCCATTAATAGGACAGTGGGTTTGTGTGCCTGTTTAGAAGTTAGTTCTTTGGGGTGATTGCAATCCACCGAATCAGCCCAAGTCCATGGAAGCAGCAAGAATTGGTCAGAATACCACGAGAAGTTCTTTGGTGCATTTAGCTCTATGAAGTGAAGACCAGGGAAGACCAGCGAAGTGTTGCAAGGTGTAGCACTGCTAGAGCATCCTCTTGCTGTCTGTGGGGTTCTATTTATACTCTTCCTAAACAGCATGTGCCCTCTCAGGCGTCCATTCTACCAAAACATCACATGCTCTCTCAGGTGACTGCTTCAGCAAAACATCCTCTCCCAAGACAGTGCCAAGAGAAATATCACATGACACAACCAACTTTCCAAAGAAACCAGGAATTTCCACCCCAAGTATGCATTAAAGGTGACCCCATTTATTACACAGCAACAGCACATGAGAACCAGAGGTCTGAGTACCCAGAGCTGAAGGTGAATCTCAAGGAAGCCTTCAGGCAGGACCCCAGCAGGGACTGAAGGGGTGGGGTCCAGCACCCAGGGTGGAGCCAGAAGCTATGGAGTGTAATTAGGAAAACGGAGTCATTGCTGAGTCAATGCACAATCCTAGAGGTCATGATGCCCACTGCCACAAACACCAATGAGCAAAGATAGGAATTGAATTCTGGCAGTCTAGACACAAGGACAGAGAAAGGAAGAAATCACTTCAAGGGGGCTCCTTTCACCCCAAGGTGGGGGAGTCACCACCTTTTAAAAGAAGCTGTTGGCTACTTTCCCATTGATGCTGGTTCTCAGCATCTCACTTACCTCTTTTTATTTAGTGCAGGACTCGAGTCCACAGGATGATACCACACATTCGTTGTGTGCTCTTCCCACCTCCCCGAACCTCATGCAGAAACTCCTCGCATGCCCAGGGCTTTGTTGCCTAGGTGATTCCTAGAAGTTGACAATCAGTGTTAACGAACACAAGAGTGAAAATATTATTTTATCAAGATGATATTGAAAGAAATAACTTCACCGGGATAAAATGTTCCTAGTATAATTAGGATTTTTGAAAGACACGGACAATCTCTATTCCAATGACTTCATTTACTATACCAACCAGACTCTGAAAAATATAAATCAGAATTGCTACTTGTATTTTTTCTATTTTGTATGAAAATACGATAACTTGGTAATCCCTCAAAACAAACAAAAATTCATTTTAATTTTAAAAGACCACTATCCCATCACCTGAATCAAAGCATTTCAACATTTGCCCCCAAACTTTCCATATGAACCCATAAGAGGTGCAGAAGATTTTAAGTTGAGGCCCATGATCCACTTGGACTTGAGCTTTGTGCAAGGTGACAAATATGGATCTATTTTCATTTTTCTACATACAGCCAACCAGTTAGACCAGCACCATTTATTGAAGATGCTTTCTTTTGTCCACTGTACTTTTTTTTTGGCTTCTTTGTCAAAGATCAAGTGTCAGTAAGTATGTGGTTTTATTTCTGAATCTTCAATTCTATCCCAACGATCACTCTGTCTGTCTCTGTACCAATACCATGCAGTTTTTTTTATCATTATTGCTCTGTATTGCTTGAGGTCAGGTTGGTGATTACCCCAGAAGTTCTTTTATTGTTAAGAATTGTTTTTGCTATCCTGGGTTTTTTGTTTTTCTGTATGAAATTGAGAATTGTTCTTTCCATGTCTTTGAAGAACTGTGTTGGAATTTTGATGGGGATCGCACACTGAATCTAATAGAAGAGAAAATGGGAAAGATCCTCAAACTAATGAGCATGGGGAGAACTTTCCTAAACAGAACTCCAGTGGCTCGGGATCCAAGATCAAGAATTGATAAATGGGACCTCACGAAACTGAAAAGCTTCTGTAAAGCAAAGGACACTGTCAATGTGACAAATCAGCAACCTACAGATCGGGGGTTGGGGTGGGGGAACCCTTCACTAAACCCACATCCGATAGATGGCTAATAGCCAAAATATATAACTCAAGAAGCTAACTCCCCGCCCCCCAAAAAATCCAAACAACTCAATCAAAAAAAAATGGGATATAGAACTTAACAGAGAATTCACAACAGAGGAATCTCCAATGACCAAGAAGCACTTAAAGAAATGTTCAAAGTCCTTAGTGATCAGGGAAATGCAAATCAAAATGACCCTGGGATTCCACCTTACACCAATCAGAATCACTACGATAAAAAAAAAAAAAAAACTCAGGTGACAGCAGCTGCTGTTGAGAATGTGAAGAAAGAGGAACACTCCTCTATTGCTGGTGGGGTTGCAAACTGGTACAACCACTCTGGAAATCAATCTGGAGGTTCCTCAAAAAACTGGAAATAGATCTACCTGAAGACCCAGCTATAGCACTCGTGGGCATATACCTAAAAGATGTCCCACCATGCCACAAGGGCACATTCTCCACTATGTTCATAGCGACCTTATTGGTGATAGCCTGAAGCTGGAAACAACCCAAATGTCCCACAACAAAAGAATGGATAAGAAAATGCGGTTTACTTACACAGTGGAATACTATTCAGCTATTAAGAACAAGGACATCCTCTTCCGGTCAGAAAAGCACCGGGGTAGCTAGGGCGCAGGGTCGGCTGACACTCGCCAGCTACCCACAACACCCGCCACAGGATCTTAAGACTTCTGGTGAGTGGAACACAGCTTCTGCTCCAAACCAATTGCGCGTGGGACCTGAGACTGCATTAGTTAGGGAAGCAGAAACTGGCCTGAGTAGGGCCACAGGCCTTATCCGGCCAGACCAGCACTGGGGTAGCTAGAGCGCAGGGTCGGCTGACACCCGCCAGCTACACACGACCCCCGCCACAGGATTTTGAGACTGCTGGTGAGTGGAACACAGCTTCTGCTCCAATCTTTAAACAGTGACAACGACAACAACTAACCCCAGAGATTACTAGATGGCGAAAGGTAAACATAATAATCTTACTAACAGAAACCAAGACCACTCACCATCATCAGAACCCAGCACTCCCACTTCACCCAGTCCAGGGCACCCCAACACACCGGAAAAGCTAGACACGGATCTAAAAGCATATCTCCTGATGATGGTAGAGGACTTCAAGAAGGACTTTAATAACACACTTAAAGAAATACAGGAGAACACTGCTAAACAGGTAGAAGACATTAAAGAGGAAGCACAAAAATCCCTTAAAGAATTGCAGGAGAACACTGCTAAAGAGTTACAAATCCTTAAAGAAAACCAGGATAACATAATCAAACAGGTAGAAGTCCTTAATGAAAAACAGGAAAACACATCCAAACAGATGATGGAAATGAACAAAACCATACTAGACCTAAAAAGGGAAGTAGACACAATAAAGAAAACCCAAAATGAGGCAACACTGGAGATAGAAACCCTAGGAAAGAAATCTGGAACCATAGATACCAGCATCAGCAACAGAATACAAGAGATGGAAGAGAGAATCTCAGGTGCAGAAGATTCCATAGAGAACATCGGCACAACAATCAAGGAAAATGTAAAATTCAAAAAGATCCTAACTCAAAACATCCAAGAAATACAGGACACAATGAGAAGACCAAACCTACGGATAATAGGAGTGGATGAGAATGAAGATTTTCAACTCAAAGGACCAGCAAACATCTTCAACAAAATTATAGAAGAAAACTTCCCAAATCTAAAGAAAGAGATGCCCATGAACATACAAGAAGCCTACAGAACTCCAAATAGACTGGACCAGAAAAGAAATACCTCCCGACACATAATAATCAGAACAACAAATGCTCTAAATAAAGATAGAATACTAAAAGCAGTAAGAGAAAAAGGCCAAGTAACATATAAAGGCAAGCCTATCAGAATTACACCAGATTTTTCACCAGAGACTATGAAAGCCAGAAGATCCTGGACGGATGTTATACAGACACTAAAAGAACACAAATTCCAGCCCAGGCTACTATACCCAGCCAAACTCTCAATTAACATAGATGGAGAAACCAAAGTATTCCACGACAAAACCAAATTCACACATTATCTCTCCACGAATCCAGCCCTTCAAAGGATAATAACAGAAAAAAACCAATACAAGGACAGGAACCACGCCCTAGAAACAACAAGAAGGTAATCCCTCAAGAAACCTAAAAGAAGACAGCCACAAGAACAGAATGCCAACTTTAACAACAAAAATAACAGGAAACAACAATTACTTTTCCTTAATATCTCTTAATATCAATGGACTCAACTCCCCGATAAAAAGACATAGACTAACAAACTGGCTACACAAACAAGACCCAACATTTTGCTGCTTACAGGAAACTCATCTCAGAGAAAAAGATAGACACTACCTCAGAATGAAAGGCTGGAAAACAAATTTCCAAGCAAATGGTATGAAGAAACAAGCTGGAGTAGCCATTCTAATATCTGATAAGATTGACTTCCAACCCAAAGTCATTAAAAAAGACAGGGAGGGACACTTCATACTCATCAAAGGTAAAATCCTCCAAGAGGAACTATCAATCCTGAATATCTATGCTCCAAATACAAAGGCAGCCACATTCATTAAAGAAACTTTAGTAAATCTCAAAGCACACATTGCACCTCATACAATAATAGTGGGAGACTTCAACACACCACTTTCACCAATGGACAGATCATGGAAACAGAAACTAAACAGGGACACAGAGAAACTAAGAGAAATTATGAATCAAATGGATCTGGCAGATATCTACAGAACATTCTATCCTAAAACAAAAGGATATACCTTCTTCTCAGCACCTCATGGTACCTTCTCCAAAACTGACCACATAATTGGTCACAAAACAGGCCTCAACAGATACAAAAATATTGAAATTGTCCCATGCATCCTATCAGATCACCATGGACTAAGGCTGATCTTCAATAACAAAATAAATAATAGAAAGCCAACCTTCACGTGGAAACTGAACAACACTCTTCTCAAAGATACCTTGGTCAAGGAAGGAATAAAGAAAGAAATTAAGGACTTTTTAGAGTTCAATGAAAATGAAGCCACAACATACCCAAACTTATGGGATGCAATGAAAGCATTTCTAAGAGGAAAACTTATAGCTCTGAGTGCCTCCAAAAGGAAACTAGAGAGAGCACACATTAGCAGCTTGACAACATACCTAAAAGCACTAGAACAAAAGGAAGCAAATTCACCCAAGATGAGTAGACGGCAGGAAATAATCAAACTCAGGGGCGAAATCAACCAAGTGGAAACAAGAAGAACTATTCAAAGAATCAACCAATCAAGGAGCTGGTTCTTTGAGAAAATCAACAAGATAGATAAACCCTTAGCCAGACTCACTAGAGGGCACAGGGAAAGCATCCTAATTAACAAAATCAGAAATGAAAAAGGAGACATAACAACAGATCCTGAAGACATCCAAAACACCATCAGATCCTTCTACCAAAGGCTATACTCAACAAAACTGGAGAACCTGGATGAAATGGAGAAGTTCCTAGACAGATACCAGGTACCAAAGTTGAATCAAGATCAGGTTAATGATCTAAACAGCCCTATATCCCCCAAAGAAATAGAAGCAGTCATTAATAGTCTCCCAACTAAAAAAAGCCCAGGACCAGATGGGTTTAGTGCAGAGTTCTAGCAGACCTTCAAAGAAGATCTAATCCCATTTCTTCACAAACTATTCCGCAAAATAGAAACAGAAGGTACTCTACCCAACTCATTCTATGAAGCCACAATTACTCTGATACCTAAACCACAAAAAGACCCAACAAAGATAGAAAACTTCAGACCAATATCCCTTATGAATATTGATGCAAAAATCCTCAATAAAGTTCTTGCTAACCGAATCCAAGAAAACATCAAAACAATCATCCATCCTGACCAAGTAGGTTTCATCCCAGGGATGCAGGGATGGTTCAATATACGGAAATCCATCAACGTAATCCAGTATATAAACAAACTCAAAGACAAAAACCACATGGTCATCTCGTTAGATGCGGAAAAAGCATTTGACAAGATCCAACACCCATTCATGATAAAAGTCTTGGAAAGATCAGGAATTCAAGGCCCATACCTAAACATGATAAAAGCAATCTACAGCAAACCAGTAGCCAACATCAAAGTAAATGGTCAGAAGCTTGAAGCAATCCCTCTAAAATCAGGGACTAGACAAGACTGTCCACTTTCTCCATACCTATTCAACATTGTACTTGAAGTCCTAGCCAGAGCAATTCGACAACAAAAGGAGATCAAAGGGATACAAATTGGAAAAGATGAAGTCAAAATATCACTTTTTGCAGATGATATGATAGTATATATAAGTGACCCTAAAAATTCCACCAGAGAACTCCTAAGCCTGATAAACAGCTTCGGTGAAGTAGCTGGATATAAAATTAACTCAAACAAATCAATGGCCTTTCTCTACACAAAGAATAAACAGGCTGAGAAAGAAATTAGGGAAACAACACCCTTCTCAATAGTCACAAATAATATAAAATATCTTGGCGTGACTCTAACTAAGGAAGTGAAAGATCTGTATAATAAAAACTTCAAGTCTCTGAAGAAAGAAATTATAGAAGATCTCAGAAGATGGAAAGATCTCCCATGCTCATGGATTGGCAGGATCAACATTGTAAAAATGGCTATCTTGCCAAAAGCAATCTACAGATTCAATGCAATCCCCATCAAAATTCCAAATCAATTCTTCAACGAATTAGAAAGTGCAATCTGCAAATATATCTGGAATAACAAAAAACCTAGGATAGCAAAAACTCTTCTCAAGGATAAAAGAACCTCTGGTGGAATCACCACGCCTGACCTAATGCTTTACTACAGAGCAATTGTGATAAAAACTGCATGGTACTGGTATAGTGACAGACAAGTAGACCAATGGAATAGAATTGAAGACCCAGAAATGAACCCACACACCTACGGTCACTTGATCTTCGACAAGGGAGCTAAAAACATCCAGTGGAAGAAAGACAGCATTTTCAACAAATGGTGCTGGCACAACTGGTTGTTAACATGTAGAAGAATGCAAATCGATCCATTCCTATCTCCTTGTACTAAGGTCAAGTCTAAGTGGATCAAGGAACTTCACATAAAACCAGAGACACTGAAACTTATAGAGGAGAAAGTGGGGAAAAGCCTTGAAGATATGGGCACAGGGGAAAAATTCCTGAATAGAACAGTAATAGCTTGTGCTGTAAGATCAAGAATTGACAAGTGGGACCTCATGAAACTGCAAAGCTCCTGCAAGGCTAAAGACACCATCAATAAGACAAAAAAACCACCAACAGATTGGGAAAGGATCTTCACCTATCCTAAATCAGATAAGGGACTAATATCCAATATATATAAAGAACTCAAGAAGGTGGACTCCAGAAAGTCAAATAACCCCATTAAAAATGGGGCTCAGAACTGAACAAAGAATTCTCACCTGAGGAATACTGAATGGCAGAGAAGCACCTGAAAAAATGTTCAACATCCTTAATCATCAGGGAAATGCAAATCAAAACAACCCTGAGATTCCACCTCACACCAGTCAGAATGGCTAAGATCAAAAGTTCAGGTGACAGCAGATGCTGGCGAGGATGTGGAGAAAGAGGAACACTCCTCCATTGTTGGTGGGATTGCAAGCTTGTACAACCACTCTGGAAATCAGTCTGGCGGTTCCTCAGAAAATTGGACATAGTACTACCGGAGGATCCAGAAATACCTCTCCTGGGCATATATCCAGAAGATGTCCCAACCGGTAAAAAGGACACATGCTCCACTATGTTCATAGCAGCCCTATTTATAATAGCCAGAAGCTGGAAAGAACCCAGATGTCCCTCAACAGAGGAATGGATACAGAAATTATGGTACATTTACACAATGGAGTACTACTCAGCTATTAAAAAGAATGAATTTATGAAATTC
Source organism: Mus caroli (assembly GCF_978045245.1). Lineage (NCBI taxonomy): Eukaryota > Metazoa > Chordata > Mammalia > Rodentia > Muridae > Mus > Mus caroli. The sequence goes on along the minus strand of NW_028227265.1, from coordinate 4,768,923 downwards.
CTAGCCAAATGGATGGACCTGGAGGGCATCATCTTGAGTGAAGTAACACAATCACAAAAGAACTCACACAATATGTATTCACTGATAAGTGGATATTAGCCCAAAACTTAGGATACCCAAGATATAAGATACAATTTCCTAAACGCATGAAACTCAAGAAGAATGAAGACCAAAGTGTGGACACTGTGCCCCTTCTTAGAATTGGGAACAAAACACCCAGGGAAGGAGTTACAGAGACAAAGTTCGTAGCTGTGATGAAAGGATGGACCATTTAGAGACTGCCGTATCCAGGGATCCATCCCATAAGCAGCTTCTAAACGCTGACACCATTGCATACACTAGCAAGATTTTGCTGAAAGGACCCAAATATAGCTGTCTCTTGTGCGACGATGCTGGGGCCTAGCAAACACAGGAGTGGATGTTCACAGTCAGCTATTGGATGTATCACAGGGCTCCCAATGGAGAAGCTAGAGAAAGTACCCAAGGAGCTAAAGGGATCTGCAACCCTATTGTTGGAACAACATGATGTACTAACCAGAACCCCGGAGCTCTTGTCTCTAGCTGCATATGTATCGAAAGATGGCCTAGTCGGCCATCAATGGAAAGAGAGGCCCATTGGACTTGCAAACTTTATATGCCCCAATATAGGGGAATGCCAGGGCCAAAAGAATGGGAATGGGTGGGTAGGGAAGTGGGGGGTGCTATGGGGGACTTTTGGGATAGCATTGGAAATGTAATTGAGGAAAATATGTAATAAAAATATTAAAAATTAAAAAAAAAAGAACAAGGACATCATGAATTTTTTCAGGCAAGTGGATGGAACTAGAAAATATCATCCTGAGTGAGGTATCTCAGACCCCAAAAGATATGCATGGTATGTACTCCCTAGTAAGTGGATATTAGCCAAAAGAGCTTAGAACACCCAAGATAAAATCCACAGAACTCAAAAAGTTTAACAAGTCATAGGGACCAAGTGAGGATGCTTGGATCCCATCAGGGAGGGAGGGAGGGAACTGAGTGGGACAGTGGAGAAGGAGGGGCAGGGGGGGGAAGGGCCAGCAGAATGAATGGAAATATACAACCTTGGGAGGTGGGAGGTAGGGGGGCCCTCTAGAATGTACCAGAGACCCAGGAGGTGAGAGACTCTCAGGACTCAAAGGGAGGGACCTTTGATGAAATGCATAATAGTGGGGAGAGGGAACTTGTATAATCCGCCTCCAGTAGAAAGACAGGGCATCAAGTGGAGGGATGGGATTTCCATCCCACAGTCAAAAACTGACTCAAAATTGCCCCTGTCTAAAAGAACTTGAGGGACAAAAATGGAGAAGAGACTGAAGGAAAGGAAGTCCTGTGACTGGTCCAAGTTGGGGTCCTGCTCAAGGGGGGGGGGGCTCCAAGGCCTGACACTATTACTGATGCTATGGTGTGCTTACAGACATGGTGGCCTTCCGAGAGGCCCAACAAGCATCTGACTGAGACAGACACAGATGCTTCCACCCAACCAATGGTCTGAAGTCCAGGGCCCCTGTGGTTGAAATAGGGAAAGGCTGGAAGAAGCTGAGGAGGAGGGCGATCCCATAGGAAGACCAGCAGTCTCAACTAACCTGGACCCCTGAGATCTCTCAGACACTGAGCCACCAACCAGGCAGCATACACCAGCTGATATGAGGCCCTGACACATATACAGCAGAGGACGGCCTGGTGTGGCTTCAGTGAGAGAAGACACACCTAACCCTTGAGAGACTTGAGGCCCCAGGGAATGGAGGGGGCTGGTGGGGTGAAGGAGTAGGAGGGGTAGAGGTTGGGAGGGGCGGGGACATCCTCTTGGAGATAGGGGAGAAGGGATGGGATGAGGAACTGTCAGAGGGCAGAACGAGAGGGGGATAACAACTGAACTGTGAAAAAAAAGATTAAAGATAATAATAATAATAAGGAGAGAGAAAAAAATCTTTAGCACATGAAAAGAGATGCAGAATTAAGGACTGCCAGTACTGACATTGTCCTCTAGAGGGCGTTTACCTAAAGTGTGGCCTCAATTCATCTTTTGGTATCAGCCCAAGGCACGAGCTGAGGAGACCCTCACTCTGCTTGTTCTCTGGGCAGAGACTTGTTTTGTTAGTTTATGATTTATTTATTTTTGTTTCAAGGTTTTTCTCTGAAAATCCAGGCTGAACTCGAATTCACAATGTAACTCTGACTCCCAATTTTCCTGCCTCAAACTCCTGAGTACTGAAACTAACAAGTGTGTACTACCACACAAGCACCCAGCCTCATCTCTGCCAGTTTTCCTGACAACCGCACATAGAACCAGAAGCTCTGAAGTGGGACTCACGCAAATGTATCTCTGCACAGTATTCTTCAGGGAGCTTGCAGGGATAGCTCAACATGGCCACTACAGCCTATTTCAGCAGCTGTCCTGTGAATGAAGGAGGGCAGAGAGACACAGGAGTTACTGGGGAAACATACAGGGTCAAGCCAAGTCTAACGAGAACAGCTTGCAACCCCAGCTACTTGCAAAAGGCTGGGGCAGGAAGATCACAAGTTCAAGGATACATTTGCTACATAGTGAGTTCATGGTTGCCCTGGGGAAGTTAGTGCAACTTTGTTTCAAAATAAAAAACTAAAAAGGTTTTTGGAGGAGTTGGAGACTAGACCAGTAACTAAGAATGTATACTTCTCTTGCAGAGGACCCAAGCTCCGTTCCAGGGGCCAAGTCAGACAACTCATGACTCTGTAATTCCAGCTCCATGTAGATCTGATGCCTCTGGCCTCAGTCAGAGGATACCTGTACTCATGTGTACACACATACAGTCACAATTAAAAATAAACTACTTTAAAAAAAGACTGAGGCTATAGATAGTTTCGTGATACAGCACATAAGTTCATGGGAGCCTTCATTTAATCCCCAGTGCTTAAATTGGATGAAGACCTGGTAAGATCCAAGAAAGACTTTTAACATAGGAATTGGATGCATCCTCACAAGCTCCCCAAGACTTTGTAGACATGGGAGCTGAGAGTGATCTTCCTCCCCATAATAACCCCATGTGGTGGTTTGAATAGGTATGGACCCCATAGATTCATGTGTTTAAACTCTTGGCCATAGGGAGTGGCACTATTAGGAGGTGTGGCCTTCTTGGAGGAGATGTGGCCTTGTTAGATAAAGAGTGTCTCTGGAGGTTGGGCTTTGAGGTTTTAAATGCTCAACATGTGCTCAATGTGAAACACATCCAGTCTCCTTCCAACTGCCTTCATATCAAGATGTAGAACTCTCAGCTCCTCCAGCACCATGTCTGCCTGCATGCTACCATGCTTCCCACCATAACGATAATGGACTGAACTTCTGAACCTGTAAGCCAGCCCCAATTAAATGTTGTCCTTATAAAACTCACCTTGGTCATGGTGTCTGTTCACAGCAGTAAAACCCTAACTATGACACCCCACTTTCCCTGATTTCCTCTAAGGACATTGAGGTCAGGCTACATACTCAGTCTTTGGGGGTAGGTAAACAATTCCTTTAAAATTGGAAAATCCTTTGTCATCAGCAGTGAGCCGGCCTCTGAGTTAGTTCTGTGTGGTCATGGCCAAAGAAAATGCCCACATGAGTTTCCTGAGTGTGATATTTCACTTTGCAGTTTTTGAGTGTTCAGTTGCAAACCTGCCAAAAATGGGAAGCCTATAAATAGGGCAGAGTGGGAAGAAAGAAATGGGACTTGTCACAATGCCACTGGAAGTAGGGAACCAAGAATTTTCCAGAGATGGCAAATCGAAACAGGGTGGCTCTTTATGTAGAAATCAAGTAGCAGGTGCGTGCTTCGTAAGAGAGGAAGAGACCGAGGAGCAGAGGAGACCTAACAAGACAGGAAATGGGTCAGCATAAAGTCTCCCGAGGAACGATGTAGATCAGAGATGGGACAGGTGATATGAGAGAAATGTCAGCCACTTACTGGGTTGCCACTGCTCAGTTAACTTCCTATTTGTGTCCTAATTACTCTTTCTTCAAGTGCAGTGAGAGAGGCCTCACTATTACTAGAGATTATGTTGTGTTCATTAATCTTCTCGTTGCTGTGGTCAAATATGAAATAATAAATAACTAAAGGAGGAGCTTTGAGTGTTCAGCCCATCTTGACAGGGAAGGTAGGGCGGCAGGAGCCTAGAGCAGCTGGTCACACGACATCCAGAGTCAGGAAGCAGAGAGAGACGAATGGTGCCACTCACTATTCCCGCAGGGTGGCTGAACCTCAGTTAAATGTCTCTGGAAACTGCCACAGACAGGCCTGGAGGCGGGTCTGGTAGGAGATTGCAAATCCAGAATTAACCATGTACTTAAATATGAAGAAAGAGATGTAAAGAGTAGGCACCAGGAAGTGGGAGGCTGGCATGGCCACCTCATAGCTGCTCACAGGCAAGAGGAATAAGGACAAACAGCAGAGATGCAGGCAGCTCTGGAGAGAGGCTGTCCACCAACCTCTGAGGAGGTGCGGTATGCACTGTGTAACACGGCAGAGAATGGTCATGCCAGTCGTCGGCTGAGTGGATGTCAAGACCGTGCTCTTGGGCAGGTCTTGTCTCCACCCTCTCCCACTGCCATCAGGATTCTTAACACCAAAGTTGATCTGCTGCTCCTGCTGGGATGTTGTGTTGAGACAGAATGGCAGTCCATGTGATGGGTTCTAGGCTGCTCCCTACCAAATTCTGGGGAGAGAACAGACGCCAGGACCCTGGTCCACTCTCCTCTGCCATTTGTTTTAGTTAGGGTTTCTATTGCTGCGATGAAACACCATGACCAAAAAAACATCTTGGGGAGAAAATGGTGTATGTCACTCACAGCTCGGTATAACAGTTTATCATCAAAGAAAGTCAGGGTAGGAACTCAGACAGGACAGAAACCTGGAGACAGGAGCTGATGCAGAGACCATGGAGGGTGCTGCTTCCTGGCTTGTTTCTCATGGTTTGCTCAGCCTGCTTTCTTTTAGAACCCAGGACCACCAGCCCAGGGATGGCACTGTTCATAATGGGCTGGGCCCCACTGATCACTAATTGAGACAATGCCTTAGAGCTGGATCTCATGGAGGCATTTCCTCAGATGAGGCTCTTTTCTCACTGGTGACTCTAGCTTGGGTCAGGTTGACACAAAACCAGCCAGTCTAGCTGACCCCTTTCCAACTTGATACACATCACTAAGCCACGACCCTTCATTTATTATTCATCCCCAGGATCTCACATTGAAAACATAAATAACTTTAAATGTCCTGCAGTCTTCACAAATTCCAACATTAAGACCTCAGTCCCTTTAAAATATCTGATCTCTTTTAAAGTTCAAAGTCTTCTAAAATTCCAAGTCTCTCCACTGTGGTCTCCAGTAAAATACTTTCTTACTTCAAGGGGGAAAAAATCAGGGCACAGTCATAATCAAAGCAAAGCAAAATTAAACTCCAATTGTACCATGTCTGGGATCCAATGACGATTTTCTGGACTCCCCTAAGTGGCTTGGTTAACTCCTCCAGCTCTGTCCTCTGTAACACACACACACACACACACACACAGTGTCTTGTAGGTTTTGGCTGGCTCCTCCCCACTGCTGCTGCTGTTCTAGGTTGTCCTTCCATGGCACTGGCATCTCCAAAATGCTGGGGTCTCTGCTATAACTGGGCTGTATTTTGACCAATAACCTGTTGGCACCTCATGGTTCCAAGTCTCAACTTCAACTGCCACTTATGCTACACCTTCAATAATGGCCTCTCACAATGCTAAGCCTCAGCTGCTCTCCATGACCCCTTCATGTCTTTAAAACCAGTACCACCTGAGTGACTCCTATACATTACCAAATCCAACTGCCAGCATGAGGTACGGTACGACCTTGGCCACCTCTGGAACACAGCTTCTCTGTGCTCTCAGAAAATGCTTCCCAAAAGCTTTCACCTCAGGGATACTGGTCTCTTCTTAATCATCACTGATTTCTTAACTCCAGATAACCAGCATCAATAGTCCAGATAACCAGCATCAATAGTCCAGATAACCAGCATCAATAGTCCAGATAACCAGCATCAATAGTCCAGATAACCAGTCAGAAAGGTTTCACTTCGGTAGTTCTTGTATCTTATTAATCACAGCTGATTCTTCAGCCCCAGCTAACCAGAACCATAGACTTACATCAAAATAGCCAACAGCCCTAATAGTTTTTAAACTTCCTTCTGAAACTTCACCAGCCAGACCCCTCCATCTTCTGTCTGCTTTCAATGTTCTTATCTTCCAAGCGTCTACAGAACATTCCACTGAGCTCTTAATGTTCAATGATTCTTCTAGCACAAAGTTCCAAAGTCCTCCCACAGTCCTCCCCAAAACATCACTGAAGTTGGGTCTGTCACAGCAATACCCCATTCCTGGTACCAATTTGTCTCAGTTAGGGTACCAGGCTAACTATGGCTGCTACAAAACACCATGTCTTAGTTAGGGTTTCTATGGCTTCAACAAAACACCATGACCAAAAAGCAAGTTGAGGAGGAAAAGGTTTCTCTGGCTTACACTTTCAGATCACAGTTCATCATTGGAGGAAGTCAGGACAGCAACTCAAGCAGGGCAGAAACCTAGAACAGGAGCTGATACAGAGACTATGGAGGGTGCTGCTTGTTGGCTTGCTTCCCATGGCTTGCTCAGCCTGATTTCTTATAGAACCCAGGACCACCAGCTCAGGGATGGCCCCACCCACAGTGGGCTGGGTCCTCCCTCACTGAGCACTAATTGAGAAAATGCCTTACAGCTGGATCTCATGGAGGCATTTCCTCAGCTGAGACTCTCTTCTCTCTGATGACTCTAGCTTGTGTCAATTTGACACGCAAAGCCAGCCAGTACACCACTGAATCTTTGCAGCAATTCCAGGGTTAGCACACTAGGCTGTACACGTTCAGGTTACTTTCTTTGATAAAGGATGGAGGAAAATATCAGAAGGGAACAGCAAGTTCTAGCCCCAAGCTTCTAGGAATCCGGCAGGTTTCCCAGGAGTCTTTGTTTCTCTCTTGGCGAGCACCTTGGGTCCCTCCCTTGGTACTTCCAATTTGCCACTCTGAAATTATAGCGAGAGGCTGAATGCCACATCTCTCAGACTAATAATAACAGCAGAGAACTGTTTGCTTTGTTAGGTTCGAGGATAATACTTTGAGTTGGCAAGAAGGGCTTTGTTTGATCTTTTACAGGAGGAATCGCTAAATAAGGTGTTGGTGAAGTGTTCTAACAATATCTTCCCATGACAGCTATGATGGTGGTGGTAGCCTGGGTAAAGAGGACCTAGAGACAGGCTGGCGGTTACTAGAGCATGGTCAGGGTATGGCGAGTTCACGTTGCCTAAACTTGTGAGGGTGAAAGATTTGGTAATAAGAATAAAATATTAACAAGAAAACAAGATTTCTTTGCTACACACAAACCAACATGCTAGGAACATCAGCAGCAGTCCAGCCTATCCAGCACAGGCTCTGGCGATAGGGTCTCTGAATTTTACCCCAACATTAAGTTAGAGGGATGGTGTCCTGTTTGGACTAAACTGAAATGCAAAGGGATCACTTTCCTCTGACCATCTTTAAGGGCAGTGACGTTTCTCTCCTCGGAGGCGGCCGCTCTGAGACTCTTGCCAGGAGAAAAGAACAAGGCTGTCCTGGTTCTTGACTTTTCTCCCGGGCCAGCTGCCTCGGTGCTTGCGTGAGGCTGCAGTACCACGCTCGACTCTCGGAGGCAGTAGCGCCAGGCTGCGAGTTTAGGGCTCGAGGGCGCCGCTCTTATCACCAACAGTGCGCAGCCGCCCGCGACGTTCGTCTATTGGCTGTCGCTCGCAGCTGATACTGGCGGAAGCGGAAGTGGAGCTGGGACGGTGGGGGTGGGCTGGGCTGCCGCGTCCCCTGCAGTCTTGGCCTTGAGGGGCGGCGGCCGGCGTGATGGAGAAACGCAGGATGAACCTGCCCACGGGGCCGGACACGCTGTGCTTCGATAAGGACGAGTTCATGAAGGTGAGGGCACCCGGCAGATCGCCGCTGAGTTGGCCGGATGCTGAGGCCCGGTGGTTCCCAGAGGCTCCGGCGGGTGTCAGGGACGCGGGATGGAAGGTGGCAGGGGTGTCCAGGCTGAAATCGCTCTGACATTAGGAAGTGGGAACCTGACAGCCTCGCCACCCTGCAACCTAGCAGCGGCCCTGCTTACAAATCCAAACCGAAAACACTTGGCTGGTAGCATTTCACCGAGCGGGCACAGCCTCCGAACGGCGCAGGCTTTGAGCCTGTTAGTTGTACCTCTCCGCTGTTGTCACTTAAAACAACCTCAAACATATTTACACCCGCTTTCTTTCTCGAGACAGGGAGGGTTTTGAGTTGTAGCCCGGACAGGTCTCGATCCTCCTGTCTCAAAGGATGAGATGGCAAATGTGAGCTAAAAGTTTGTGCCATTTAATAGTTGCGATTTGAGGGACCATTTCAAAGCTGGTTCCGAGGTTAGGAAGTTAGAAATTCTGTCTCTTTGGCACATAAAATACTAAGCAAATGAGTCTACGTCTTACTGTATAGAGTGTGTGTGTATGTGTGTGTGTTGTGTTTGCATGTGCACCCTGCTCCCTTTTCACATTCGAATTTTTCCCTCTGACTTAACTGGCCTATCTCCGTTCTGGTATTTGCATTTAGTTGACATGGCCAAAGAAAGAGCTGAGGTTTTGGTGTTTGGTTTTAATTTATATGTCTTCTGTCCTGTGCCCACGTAGGCTTCCATGTGTGAGAGGCTTTTTTGTGTGTATGTGTCTGCCTTCCTGAGTTTATGTGCACAGTGTGTGCAGAAGCCCTCAGAGGCCAGAAGACTGTGGGATTCCCTAGAACTGGAGTTACAGGAGCTTGTGAGCTGCCATGTGGGTGCCGGGAGCCAAACTCTGGCCCTCTGTAAAAGTAGTAAGCACTCTTAACTGCTGAGCCATCTCCAATAAGCGAGGTCCAAGTGGGACGCTTGAAAGAATGATTCAGAAAGCCCCTGGTCCATCCCGTGACTTATGGATACCTTGGAAAGAGGGTAAAAAAAGAGCCAAAGGTACATGACAGGGACAAGAGTCTGGAGGAAGAAAGCTTGCCCAGGGATCATGGCCTGTTTTGACTTTAGGTGAGAAAACTTACTGTGTTCACCATTTAACTCGGCCGAGGCCTCGTGCCAGCAGCCGTTCTGGCCCATTGCCTCAGGGTTGGGCATTGCCTGTGTCTCCCTCGCTCACACCGAGGTGATAAGTGCCTGCAAGGAGTTGGCACACAATGTAAGTAGTTAGTGAGACAACATCAGCAAACGGGGACGGAATGGCCAGGCTGCTCCACGCTCTTTGATGCAGTCAGCTCTCTTGAGTGTGCCACGCAGTTTGTAGTTCTGCTGATGTGGCCAGTTCCATTGAAGAGGAAACGACATGGAACAGCCATTGTGTGTGATGTTGGTTTTTCTAGGTGGAGCCAGAAATTAAGGCCCTTTATTATTTGTGCTTCCTTCAAAGAAGCGTTTTATGAGTTAGTTTCGTGGCAGAAAGGGCAGGAGGAGTGCCTGTTATCCAAATTGTATGTGTACATTTGTATTGTATTCAACATAATTTTCAGTGGCATAGATTTGTTTTTTGTTTTTTGTTTTTTGTTTTTTAACAAGGATGGGATATCAGATACACATTAGGAGAGTTGAGGCTCCGTGGATTGCAGTCATTTGATTACAAATGTGCTGTCTTGCCAAGATGTTGACAGCCTGCTGGGCAGTGGTAGCAGATGTTTGCTCATTCATGGACCACCCTACTGTGTGCCAACTCCAAGTCTAGATTCGAAGAGACAAGGGCAGAAAGGTGTGGCTTGGCTGTTGAACATGAGAAAGCACATGCGGGTTCAGAAACTGCGCTTGGTCTGTGGTGGTTAGAGTATGGAGGAATGCCAGAATCCAGACCGGAAATAGAGGTGGGACCGGATGAGAACTGATGTGCCCGAGTGTCATAGGAGGGATCTGTGTTCCACCCAGTGTTCATCCTGAAGCTGGGGTCACCTTTGATCGGGAGCTTACAGGATTATATCATTGTATGAGAAGAAGCTGGTGAAGGAGATTGCTGTCCAGCCAATGAAGTAGGATAGAAGGTGTTGGCAGTAGAAGGTGGTATTGCTGACAGAGGTCAGACCGAGTGCTTGAGCACACCGGCATCACATCCTTCCCGTCTGCAGCCAGCATGTGACGTCATTCCTGTTCAGGAAACACAGAACATCCTCACCTTGCTGATGACAGCCTCAGTCCTGCATCTGTGCGTCCCCTCCTTGTGGCTGCTGTGGCCTGACCCTCTCCTGTGCCGTCAGCTGCCCTGAGACTCTGAGCCTCTACATTCGCAGGCTCACAAGCTTGATGATCGTCTCTTTCCACGGCACACATGCCCAAGTCCCACTCTGTTCTCTCTGCTACACCTTCCCGCTGGCTTTCCACCTTCCCGCTGGCTTTCTGCCTTGCCTGGTTCTAGCCTTTTCCTCCCTTCTCTCTGTGTTAATCCCTATCGCTCACAGTTTCCGGCTGGAGAGTTGTTACTGCTGTCTCGCTGTGTTCTGTTCTCAGTCCTAGGACCAAATACATGACAGAAAGAAACTCAGAAAAGTGTTTGTTTCAGCTTGTTTAAGGGGTTGCAGCCAGACCATCATGGCAGGAAGGAATGGTGGCAGAGCTTAAGGTCACTAGTTTGTCACTTCGCACCTGCAGCTAGGGGTGGAAAGTGATGGGTGCTAATGCTGAGTTCACTCTGTTGTAGAGACCCCCTCACAGAGATGCCCCGAGATTTGTCTCCAGAGTGACTCATCCTGTTGAGCTGACAGGATCAACTGTCAGGCTCATCTTCCCTGGTGACATCATAGCAGGGCATCCCTCCTCTGTCTCCTCACAGCTATGCAGTCACCTACACTCCTTTGTGACCGTGCACACCGGACACTCTTTTCCTTTGTTCTTTTTCTTTTCCCTTTAAACAGTAATTAGTGGTCTTGCCCAAGCTGGCCTTGAACTCTTGATCTTGCTACCTTAGTAAACGAAGTTACTACTGACTTTTAACCTTTTGGGCTACAGACAAGGCTAGAACCAAGCTACTTAGGATATCTTTGATTCTGCATCAAGTAGCTCTGCCATAACAACGAGCCACCCTAAGTAAAAGTCACTTGGAATAAGACGCCTAGTTCATCAGTCAGGGTCTTGTCCAAGGTCATAGACCTGCTTATACTCAGCTGGGGCTGTGGGCCGTGCTCTCCCACAGCCTCTGGCTATGGCTGCAGAAGGAGAAGCTGACGGCTTTTCTGTAGGTGGCTGCGATGCTTTGGTTTGGAGGAAGTCTTTTTGCCTAGATGATCATGGTGGGTATTTGGCTGGCTAACTGAAGTGTTAACTGGTACCTGAAGAAGTGGTGTGTGCAGACCTTAGGATTTCAGTCTAAGATGGATGAGTCTCCATTTGTTCTTTGCTGCCATGACTCTAAAGTCACTGCTGGCTCCATTTCTCAGTATGGAAATACTTCTGTGTTCACTTTGTTTCTCACAGTGGTGGGAGGACCCGTGGACATTTGCAAAGGGTCTGCTGCGGGGTCTTCTGGCTTTGTGATTTCCCCACCCCTGTCCTGCTGGGTTTACATCACCCCTTCGTTATTCAGTAAAATCGGCCTTAGCAAACTGCCTGTTTCCAGTCTTTCCAACGCCTACTTTATGTCTCAGGAAAATGATCACGGCTTTTGAGTCACACTCTTGCTTTACACACTGTTAATGGAATTATGTGATCATAGCAATGCGTTCTGGGCCTTAACAAGTTTGGGAACCATTACACTTGTGCTGTGACACTAGATGGAGCAGGTCCACTAGGAAGAGGCTCAGTCAGAGGTGAGATAAGCAGTAACCTGCTAGCTGTAGGTGCATCCGCCTACCAGGAGCTTCTGATGCTGGGGGAAGGAGCTGAGAGCCCGGGTGGCCTGAGAGTCCACAATGGTAAGGGCTGGGCTCCATGCCTGTACCATGGAAGCCCATGCTGTGGACTCCTGAGTACACACTCAACATTACCAAATACACCAGAGGTGAGTTGTTTTCTGGGAGAAGCATTAGGTGTGCGTGTGCAGGTGTGCATGTGAGCCACAATGTCGAGTGGTGTGAAACAGACCAGTGTATATCTTGTAAAGCACAAAGATTTCATTTTCTGGACTGGATAGACGGCTCAGTGGTTAAGAGCACTGACTGCTCTTCCGAAGGTCCTAAGTTCTAATCCCAGCAACCACATGGTGGCTCACAACCATTCGTAACAGGATCTGATGCCTCCTCCTGGGGTGTCTAAAGACAGCTACACTGTACTTCCATATAATAAATAAATAAATCTTTTTAAAAAAAGATTTCATTTTCTTTTTTCTTTCTATAGTGAGTTTCATAGTCTATTGGCTTGAAATCTTTACACTGAACCCTTAATACTTTTAAAATTGAGGGAAGAAAGCGGTTTCTGATTTTAGAAGAGCCTTAACTGAATTGTGTCCATTGAGAAACTTAAGTTCCCTGTAGAATGCGATCACAAGGAGGCCGCGCTTGGCCCTTGTAGGCACCTGAGTGAGTGACAGGCCTGTCCCCGCCTCCTGTCCTCGTGTGTGTGTGTGTGTGTGTGTGTGTGTGTGTGTGTGTGTGACTAACTTGGCTCTCCTGCTCATTCCAGGAGGATTTCGACGTGGACCACTTTGTGTCTGACTGCAGGAAGCGGGTGCAGCTGGAGGAGCTGAGAGACGACCTCGAGCTGTATTACAAGCTGCTGAAGACGGCCATGGTGGAGCTCATTAACAAGGACTACGCCGACTTTGTCAACCTCTCAACAAACCTGGTGAGCGTCCTCCACTGCGCCTGCCGGTGATGCCTCAGGCAGGTGCTCTGTCCCATGGGCTGGTTCCTAACAGTGCAGCATTGTAGAAACCATATAGTTTCAGGGTTCAAGCACTCAGTAAAGTCCGTCAGTCCCAGGAGAACTGAGCTTGAACCACGTTTTTGATTTTAGTTCCTGCTCACATAAAACTGTGTAGTTGTAGGATTCTCTTTGTACTTTTGGCTTTCCCGAGATGGGCTTGGTGGGCGCTGTTGTTGAGGCAGAGTCTCTCTGTAGCCCTGACTGCCCTGGTGTATACACCATGCTCGTCTGAAACTCAGAGATCCACCTGCTTCTGCCTCCCAAGGTCTGGAATAAGGTGTGTGTTACCAAACCTGACTTTTGGAACAGGATCTTTATCTGTTGTCCTGGCTGTCCTGGGACTTATGTGTAGCCTAGGCTGGTCACAGACTGCCACAAAGTTGCCTCTTGCCTCTTTCTCTAGAGTGCTGGGTTATGGGTGTGCATTCCCATGCTCCGCGTGGCTTGATTATTCTTGAGTTGGTGTTGGGTGCTAGCTGTGAGCGCAGTAAAGGGAGGGGCAGCGAGAGGCCATCTTTGTTGGGTGCTGACGGGTTTGCAGGAAGTCCCATGGGTTAGGCTACTGTGCCAGAGCACGTGACAGCCACTCTTGCGGAGAGCCTACTTTCTGGCATGACACACGTGCACATGCCAGCAGGGAGTGGCAGCAGTGATCCGCAGGAGGCTGGCCTTCATGAATGGGGAGGACATGCCAGGGGCTGGTCAGAGCAGCGTGGAATGCTTGATTTTAATACTCTCAAAGAGTTCTTTCTTTCTTTTTTTTTTTTAAGTCTTATTCATATCTTATTTTGCTTTTAAGTGTTAGTCCTAAGAAGTATAGAAAGCACAGCCTCTGAAAATCTTAAGAAACAGGAAAATGAACGAACTGTGTTTGCTTTGTGAATGTACTGTAGTTATTAAGGCGACTGTTCCAATAGACTTAGGAACTCAAAGATTATTTCCCTGTATATAATTTGGATTTTCCCCCCAAGAGTTATCAGATTAGGTGAGATGCTCTTTATTAGACTGTGGCACCAGCATGCTCAGGTGACAGTCACTACACTTGCTGTGGCCGCCAGGACTTAGCACTTGTCCTCAGCTCACCCCAAATCCTCCAGAGATACTCACTCGTCTTTAAGGAGGCCTGTGTGTGACTTCCTTCTTCTCATGGTCTTCCCGGGTAGCCACACTCTGCCAGCAGCGGCCACCGGCACTTAGACTGTTACACTGGGTTAGGACTGAGGATTTTGAGCTGTCATGATTTTGCCTCCAGGTTGGCATGGACAGAGCCCTCAACCAACTTTCTGTGCCTTTGGGACAGTTACGAGAAGAGGTTCTGGTAAGTTCCCCAGCTGTTACTAAGTGATCTGTTATAAAGCACAATGCTCCTGTCTGCTTAGGGATCCAGGGTTCTAGTCTGTCTGTTGGTTTTAGTGGTCAGTAGTTAGAGTTTTCATCTCAGACATTGCAGATAACTGATTCTCTGTTTAGCATGTGATACTGCCGTTGGCAGCATGACTGAGGACAGTCTTCAAGTCCATGGCTTTAAAGTGGCTGGAGGAAGGAAGGCTAAAGCCTCAGCCTGTTAGTGACCAGCCACCTGGCTGGGACTGGCTTATATCCTAAGTATTTGTTATTTTATAGGTATTTTCCCAGGTGACAAATGGTGTGTAGTTAGAGTCCTAACCCACAAAGTTCTTTAAACCCCAAGCAACTGAAGGAAAACACCAATTTAACAGAATACCCAACGCACAAGAATTTAAATGTTTCTCTGATGTATTGTACGGCACAAGAAAACCACCAAGGGGTGGACTTCTAGGTGAGCATTACAGTGTAGGTTGGTGTCACCCTGTCCTTTGTCTGCTGGTTCATCCCACAGTCTCAGGTCCCCTGACTGCCAGGCCCTTTGGTACTGTGAGGTTTTCACATGCTTGGTGTTCTGTCCCAAGGAGACCTGTGCATGTCACCTTGATTGTGAAAAGCCTTAGACCATGTCTGAACATGTGACATGCATCTGGTTTGGGGGAAATAGTGCCCATGTCAGGCGTCATCGAGAGGGGAGAAAGGAAGGTGGCCTGCAGGGCCACCTGAGCTTGGCTTTGAGCTCAAGAGGAGCTCTGGCTGCTGAGGTACTGCGTGGCTTTTCTGAAGCTCTTCTGAGTTACTCTCCAAAGAATCAAAGTGAGCGACTCTGTGGTCCACTGCTGGGTTCCACGTCCCTGTGACTTCCTGGAGCTTCCACAGCCCCATCTTTGCTTTCTGTAGACTCTGCCAGCAGCCAGCTCTCATGCTGGCTGATTCTCTGTTCTTCCTTTCCTCGGCCCTTCCCTTTGTCCCACTGTCCACCTTGCCACCGCATCCTAGACACATCAGCCAGACTCGGCTGGTTTGATCCTCAACCCTGAAGCTGGCCTTTGAGATCCTGAGATGGGGAGTTGTTGTTTGCCTGGTTAGTAGCCAGTATTACAGTGCTTTGTAACATTAGAGAAGTTACTTCTCGATAGAATGTTTGTGATTTCCCCACTTACCCTAGTTTTCATCGCCTTCATTCATGACTATCTCCCAGTTGGCCTAACTTAGTAGCTCCTGGATATGCTGGTGTTTCTGGTCTTCTGGCCTCTTGTCCTGAGCTTCTCCATTCTTACCGTGCTTTTCCCCTATTGCTTGAGTAGATTCTAGTCTGCAGAAGCCAACACCCGCCCCCTGCCCCCCAAGTTCTCCTTCTCTTCAAAGAGAAGCCTGCAGATGCCAGACTGTGCCTCTCCCACCAGGAGTGGGCTGTCCCCATTCTCTCTGACCTACTAAGAATCCCCCCATGCGTGTGTGCAGATTTGCAAGGTCTCCCCATATCGCACCCTCTTTAAATCCCAGATGCTCCCGAACACAGGCTTTGATTGTCCTTCCTCCACTGCAGCTGACTGTGGTCTCTCGTGTATGTTTGCGTTTCACTGTGCCTCCATGTCCTAGGTGCCTTACAGGGGTTCATTTACCCCATGCTTTTTGACTTTGTTGATGTCTGAGTACTGGCCTGGGTGTAGTAGTCTTATGCAATAGAATTGAATGTGTCAGATTTATAATGTTACATTTAATATTTGCCAACTATTGTTTTTATTATTTTCAAGAGTCTTAGGTCCTCTGTCAGTGAAGGAATTCTGGCAGTAGATGAACGAATGTCTAAGCAAGAAGACATTAGGAAGAAAAAGGTACGTTATGGTGTCTATCCTAAACCTTGGTTCAGTGTCGTGGCTTATCAGCACTGTGGGGCCTGCGGTTCCCTCTCCCTGGGCACTCTGCTGACATCAGTGCTTGCGCAGATATCGTGTCTTCTCATCCCTGGCCTCACTAAGGAGAGAGGATAATGTTAATGTTTTAAGGCAGTATGTTACATGCTTCAAACACCCCACCCCAGGCTGTTCATGCTCATCAGTCGGGACTTAGTGAAGTAAGACAGCATCGCAGACATAGCTTAAGTAAGTTAGGTAGTAATAGTGAAGCTCCTCTCAGCATGCCGTGTGTCCCCAGCACGGAGGGGGTCCCTGTGCACTGTGAGAGGTGGGAGCTCAGGTCTGCCAGCAGCTCATCCTTCTGGGTGTCACCTCGTGTACCCTGTGTCCCCTCTGTCCCCCTGTGGTGAGCCCTGTGTCCCCTCTGCCCCGCTATGGTGAACCCTGTGTTCCCTCTGCCCCGCTATGGTGAGCCCTGTGTCCCCTCTGTCCCGCTATGGTGAGCCCTGTGTCCCCTCTGCCCCGCTATGGTGAACCCTGTGTCCCCTCTGTACCGCTATGGTGAGCCCTGTGTCCCCTCTGCCCCGCTATGGTGAGCCCTGTGTCCCCTCTGCCCTGCTATGGTGAGCCCTGTGTCCCCTCTGTACCGCTATGGATGTTGTTTTGTCAGTAGTGTGTTTATTGGCCCAACACCTGAGGATGTAGGTTACTGTGCTCATGTGGTTACTCATGTGGTTAAAGAGAGATGTGTTTATTGGAAACTAAAATGTGGAAATGCATTTTAAGAAAATAAATATAAGAGCTGGCAAGACAGCTTGCCATCTTATTTTGTGCCATTTAACTATGATAGAATTTTGAAATTCACTGTAGGAAAGTCAGAATTTACATCCTTGGGAATTGAGGATTAGGTAAGAATATTTAAAATGTATAATATCGACCGACCTTTGCCTCTCCCTTGTTAAAATGAGGAAAGGAGCTAATTAAGACTCGGCAGCCTGATAAGTGTTCCATTTTGGTTTGTTTTTTGCTTAACGTCCTTTTATAGATGAGTGTGTTGAGACTTATACAAGTTATTCGATCGGTTGAGAAAATTGAGAAAATCTTAAACTCTCAAAGTTCTAAAGATGTATCTTCCCAAGAAGCAAGCAGGTAAGTGTCTTTGCTGAGAACTTCACATCCAGTCTAAAACTTATTTGAGTGGGACTTGTTGCTGGAAAATAGAGAAAATCTGAGTCTAGTTTAAAAGCGGCTTAGCCAGGTGTAGTGGCACGTGCCTGTGAGGCCAGCATTTGTGGATGCCAGGCTGAGGGGGCAGTGGTGTTGACTTTGCTCTGCCTGCACTGCAGCACAGGGACAGGCCTTCCCAGGCTGCCCTTGGTCGGCACTGACCCCATCCCCCAGCCTCCTTCCTGGACACCTGTTCTCCTGCCCTTCCTGACATCCCTGCTGAGTCCACGGCACAGTCTTGGAACTCTGCCCGAAGCACACACCCTGGGAGGCCTCTGTGACCTTCAAGGGACACTGAACTGTCTGCTGCTCTTCCAGCCTCAGACTGGGATGAGCGTGACCCACCGAGAGGCTGCAGTGGCTTCTCAGACAGTGCACTCGTGGAGGAGACATGGACGCTGTGTTTCTCCTCGATGTGCCCAAGGCAGAAGAACTCCACCCGTGCCTTCCTCCCTCATCCCAGGAAGCGAGTGCGCTGTTCTCCAGGGTGAAACAGCTCTTTCCCCTTTCCTTCTGTCTCTCATCTCTAGAACTGCCTGCTCCACCCTGGTGCCAGCTTGCAGTCTTGGAGGAGCAGACTCCCACTGTGCACGAGGCTGGCACTGCGGGCTGATGCTGTGTCACGGCTGCATCTGCCTTCTCTTACTTTCTCCTCCATGCCAGATTTAGGCCTGGCCTCCCACCCTGTCAGTCTGTAAATTCAAACCCCCTAGGCCTCCCTTCATGACACAGTTCTCCAGAGTTCCTGGACCCTGCTGTGGCTCCGTGACAGCAGCAGGTCTGGCCTTGAGCCCAGTGTCCAGGCCCGTCCTTCCTTGGGGCCTCTTTCATTCTCACCTCCCCATGACTGCCCAGTTCACTGGAGATGCACAAGGCAAGGCAAGCTGCTGTGACTCTGTGCACGGGGAAGGAAAAGCTTAAAGTGTGGGGCTTGGTGACATTCCCTCTGTCTCTGAGAGCCTGTTGGTCTCTCCTGCTCTGGAAAGCTTCATGCAGTTCTGAATGGGAATGTACAGACAGACAGACACACAGAAGTCACCACAGAAGGCCTCCCCTGGCTCCACCTTCCTGCTGCAGACCCCCAGCAGGAACAGAAGCTGTTGACTTGAGTCCTTTCCTGCCAGATTGTTAGATCCCTGGCATCAGGGTCTGGTCCTCATGGCCAGTGCCAGTTGCTGGCAGGTTCCCAATAAAGGTGCCAGGCAGTGCCCCTAGGGAAGAGTAGGTTTCCTGGTAACTATACCTGTGACATTGTGCCTGCCTTACTCTGTGTCACCTTTGGAAGTTTGCTTAGCTCAGATCATCACTTATCATTGTCACAGAGGGAAAGCAAGGTCATGTTAGTGAACAGTTAGTATTTAGACACTAGACAGGAGCAATCCAGGCTCCCTCAGAGAGAGAAGAGCTGCAGACACTGAAGACAGGAGCATCTTCTGAGACATTGAGGACAGGAGCATCTTCTCAGACACTAAAGACAGGAGCATCTTCGGGCAGCCTTTCTCCTCATGCTGAACTAGCATCCATGGCCCAGTCCAGGGTCAGGCTGTCCAATGGCCTCACTGTGCTGTTTCCCATGTCCTTATGCTAGGGACGTTTTTCCTAGCTCAGCTCCTCCAATAAACCACACTGTCCCTCACTGCTTTCCCTCTCCTCAGATGGATGGCATTGGTGCTTATAGCATGTGTCAGGGGGCTGGTGCTCATATGTATGTTGTGCTAGACGCAGACTAAATGCCTTCTCTAGGGCCTACAGCATGCAGAGTGCTCCTTTAGCTGTGGTCACATGACTTTAAGCAGTTATTTACATTGGAAGGTATTTCAGAGGCTTTATTTATTGCTACTAGAAGGCCACCTTCACTAAAATGACAAAAGTATTAGGGGTTTAAGAAGTATCAGAGGGAGTTTAGAAGAAGGGAATTATGTGGGTAACAAGAAGAGAAGGTTGAGGGGTCACAGAAGCAGAGACATGCATTCAGAACAGAGGCAATGAGGGCAGATGGGAGGGCCTTGGAGGGGGTGGCTCTGGAGAGAGGTGATGGGACATGGCACCCTGTGAACTTAGCTGGCAGCCCTGAGGCACAAACCCCAGCAGCACCAGTCACGTGCACGCTAGCACTGGCCCGCTGCAACTGGAGTGGTCGGGGCATGTCCATTGGGAGGAAACAGAGATGGCATAAGGATTGATTTTGACCTTGTGGCAAGGTGGCCACTGTCTCAGAGCTGATCACCACTGTCTCAAAGCTGATCACCACTGTCTCAAAGCTGAGCACTGTGGTTTGAACTCATGGCAGTCAACACCTTTGCAGCTATATTCTCTGCTTGTTTCTCCCAGCCCACTCCTGACTGGACAGGTTTTGGAGAGAATTGCCACAGAGTTTAACCAGCTTCAGTTTCATGCTGTGCAGAGCAAGGGCATGCCCCTTTTGGACAAAGTGAGACCCGTAAGTGCGGGTGGGGTGGGGTGGGGGCTGGGCTGTGGGTTGCAGAGAATCTCAGCCTGGTCTTGTCTCGAAGCGCGCCTGGCGCCTGGCACTGACTCTGAGTTATGGATGGTGACCCCAGGCTTGGGGTTGGCTTTGAGACTTCTGTTTTCCAAGGGTCAATGCCTACAGGTTTTGTGAAAACTCTAGGTCTCACGCTCCAGGTTGCAGGGTAGCACTCTAAATCTGACACCATGTGGCACAGTTAATGCTGAGTTTTCCCAAAGACCTAGACTGAGCTTTGTTTTTAACCATTTAGCCTGGGTGTGGGTGTGGGTGTGGGTGTGTTTGCATGTCTGCAGATGTCCATGGAGGCCAGAAGAAGGTTTTAAGACTCCTGGAACTAGAGTTAGAGGTGGGTGTAAGTCACGCAGTGAGGGCACTGAGCCGAACTCTTTTCATAACTTCAGAGAAAAGTGACATTTCTCATTCTGACAGTCTCTCCATAAATTCTTCCAGCGAGTGATCTACTTGGAGAACAGGTCATGGGAGGAGATTGGCTGGTACCCCAGGCAGGGTTCCCTCTTAATTGTCCACATGCTGCCTTCTGTGAGGTTACGCATCAGGGTGTGTACAGCCCTTTGGAGTTTGGGAGCCATGAGTGTGAGCTTTCTGATGTTCCCACAGCGTATAGCTGGCATCACAGCCATGTTGCAGCAGTCTCTGGAAGGCCTCCTGCTGGAAGGTTTGCAGACCTCAGATGTGGACATCATCCGGCACTGCCTGCGTACCTATGCCACCATTGATAAGACACGGGATGCAGAAGCTCTGGTTGGCCAAGTCCTGGTGAAGCCATATGTCAATGAGGTCTGTGTTGCTGGTGTAAGGGGCAGAGCTGGATACACCAGAGATGCAAGGAGCGCGTGTCTGCATGCGTGTAGGAGAGGGTCCTGCTCCCAGTTACAGCTGGGACTGAATGCACTCTGATGGCTGTCCCTGCTACAGCCTGGAGATGCCTTCAGCTCTGCTGTTAGTTCCACCCAGAAAGAAGGCCAGGGTCAGGACATGTTAGCTCTGTTAACATGGTGAGCTAGATACCCAGTTAAGTCACTAGAAAACAATTTAACCATCAGTCCTATTGGTGGACTAGACTAAGTGCTACTAACTAACTACTAACGGCTGATATAGCACTGGCAGGGTCCAGAGAAGTGAGGCATACGAGGGATGAGTAGGATAATTGCCCACCGCTCTTCAGGGAACAGAAGACATTGGTCAAGGCTTGAGAAACGGGGAGGAATTGTGGGGCTGGGAAGGTGGGGTTGATCAGAGGTAAAGGACGTGGCCTGTTGGACCAGCTTTTGGTGGGGATTGTGTGTCCTGCTGGGGACTGTCAGCATCTGTCAGCATCTCCAGCCTGACACTGTACACATTTGTCAGTAAGTACAGAGATTCATTTTAATCCTGGGCAACCTTAGAACTGCTAGAACGAGTTTTCAGTTTCCCATGTTCTTACCTGGTTACACTCTGTAGCTGTCTGTGGAGGGAAGAGAACAAACTGTGCTGGTGTTTGTCAGTAAGTGGGACCTCTCAGCTACAGATACAAGCTGAGTGCTGGCATAAAGCAGCACTCAGAGTGTGTGGCATACCGAGTACACTCGTTTGCTTTCTGTTGCTATGGTAAAACACCATGATCAGAATTAACTTAGGAATAAGGAACTGTTTTAACGTACATTTCCAGGGAGGACAGAGTTGGTAAAGGCAGAGAGGGCAAGGCATGCTGACAAGAGTGGGAAGATGGCTGCTCGAATTTTTATCCAGACAGGAGGCAAAGAGCAGGATCAGGAGGTAGTGTAAGGCTGTAACCCTCACAGGATGCCCACAGTGAAGTATGTTCTCTATAAGGCTCTGCCTCTGAGAACCGAGCACTCAGACATGAACTGTGGGCAACATTTCTCATTTACAGATACCACTGAGTAACTTACAACCTATCTTTTAAAACTTAATGGATTTTTGTTATGAGTTTCAATCTTATAACCAAAAATAAAATAATACATGAAATATATTTTATTTGTCTGCCTCAGACCCTGTCCTAAGCCCAGTATTGACAGGAGAGGCCAGGGTCAGCCTGTGAGGAACTGAAATGGGCCCTTGCTCTGACCTAGGCCTGTTCTGGGGGAAGCAGATTTTCCAACTTCAGGCCAGTCTCTGCCTCCTCCTTCGCTACTTCAAGTCAGAGCTATGGGTAAACATAGCAACTGGTTCTGAATGTGACCAGTATAGTGTTTCTGTTTAGAAAATATACAGCTGACCTGCATGTGAGGATCCATACCTCTAATCTACCAGCTCTGGGCAGGCAGATCTCTGTGAGGTTGAGGCCAGCCTGATTTCAGTTTAGCTATACAGTGAGAGGCTTAAAAAACAAAAACAAGGGCTGGAGAGACACAAAGCTCAGCCGTTAAGAGCACTGACTGAGTTCCAGAGTTCAACTCCCAGCAACCACATGGTGGCTCACAGCCATCTGTAATAGGATCTGATGCCTCTTCTGGTGTGTCTGAAGAGAGCAACAGTGTACTCACATACATAAAGAAAATAAATAAATACATAAATAGAAAACAAGCAAACAATAACATCTAAACAGAGAGCGCCTGAGTGTCCTTCTCACTTCTATAGTGCCTGGCTCCTGGTTCCCTTTTAAATGCCATTGTTGAGCAGTTCCCATTTGTCTGTCTGTCTGTAGGTGATGTCGAGCAGTTCCCGTTTGTCTGTCTGTAGGTGATGTTGAGCAGTTCCCGTTTGTCTGTCTGTAGGTGATGTTGAGCAGTTCCCGTTTGTCTGTAGGTGATGTTGAGCAGTTCCTGTTTGTCTGTCTGTAGGTGATGTTGAGCAGTTCCTGTTTGTCTGTCTGTAGGTGATGTTGAGCAGTTCCTGTTTGTCTGTCTGTAGGTGATTGTCGAGCAGTTCGTTGAGTCTCATCCCAGTGGCCTTCAGCTCATGTACAACAAGCTTCTGGAATTCGTCCCTCACCACTGCCGCCTTCTCCGGGAAGTCACAGGAGGAGCTGTGTCAAGGTGAGCTAAAGGCCTCAGCCTGAGCTGCACCCTCAGTGAGCAGGTCCTGTGTGTTGCTGCTCCTGCCCTGCTGGCTGGAAAGCAGGTCTGAGCTCAAGTGCAGGACAAAGCCAGGGCTCCGGCTGTCTCTGGATGGAGTCTCCACACCCCTCCATCCATGCCCCTCCACATTCCTTTTCTCAGCTGCCTTCCTCCCAAGTCCAGTTTAAACTGAGAGTGCGTTCTTTCATGGCCCACATCCCATTCTGTATACAGAACAGTTTTCTGGTTTTGTGTGCTGAGCTTAAACCCAGGGCCATGTCCATGGCAGGCATCACTCCTAGCTACCATCCAGCTGTCCCAGCTGCCACAGTTCACCTCAGGTTGCCCTCAGTTCTCCCTTTGGTCAGTTTCTGTTCTTCAATAAATACTGGTTCGCTTTAACCATTGCCAGCTGACGGCTCTGTGGTCTGACTCAGGAGGACCTTGAGCAGGCTCTAGGCTCCAGGCCTCTTGGTTTCAGCTGTAGACTTTCTCAGACCAGCATACTGAGCCTTCTCCTGGTTCTCAGGACTTCAAAGTGCTCATGGGGATGGGGCAGCCTCCTTGGCACAGTTGAGGAGGCCTTAGCTGTTTGGTCCCTCTGACTTACATCTTATAGAACCCTCTTTGTGAGCTTGAGTGTGTGCTCTGAACTTGGTTCTGAGTTTTCAAACTAGAAAACCAGCAGCTCTGTAGGACACCACAGAGCAAAGCGCACAGACTGGCTTAGTGTCTTCTCACACCAGGGTTGGGACCGAGATTTGACATGAAAGGTAACAGAATTTCAGAGCTGAGTCCTCCCAAGCACAGATAAGTTAGTGACCCTTCCTCTATGCCTTGCAGGAAACTACTTGAATGCAGATGTTACTTCCTGTAGTCTAAGGCTTCTGGTTTTAATACCCAGTCTTGTTTTGTGGCCCAGGCTGGCCTTGAGTGTGTAACTCTTCTATCTCTGTCCCCTGAGTGCTGAGAGAGCTGACCTGTGGCACGATTAGCTTACAGCTGCTGTTTCCCAAGCTAAGAGTCTGGGTGGTGGCCTGTGAGTAGGAGAGTTGTATCTGACAGGGTTGGGAAGGGTGGGTGGGGGTGTCAGGGTCAGTGTAACACTGAGACCCAGAGTGAAATCGAAATAATCCAGACAGAAAATATGGTCTTAAAAAAAGTTAAAATAAGATGAGGCTGAGGCTCTTTTAGTAAACAGTGCAGAAAGTAGAAGTTGGGTGAACTAACCTGCCACAGACCACCCCAGTCCAGTATGGGGGCCCCTGGAATGAGGGTCCTTGAAGCTAGGTGGGTAAGGATTCGGCAGTGACAACAGAAACAAACAGAGGCAGTTTGAATCTGAGTGTATTCTGCAGCACTCAAACAGGGGGTTTATACACTAAAAAAAAAACAAACATTACATCTCTTAGAAACTATATCCAGTGAGACAATCACAAATACCAATAAAAATCATTTGACACAGTAAAGCACAAAAATCATCCAAGCGTTACAACTCTGAAACTATGTGTTCAGTGGATCACAACAGAACAGGTAACATCATTGTAAATCATCAAAATATAACAATTCTAAAAGGATGTAGTCAGTGGGGACAGTCATCCAAGGCTAGTGGCATATTCCCAGGAGCAGGTTAATAAATCTTTAACGGTCAGTGCTCTCAACCACTGAACTAACTTTCCAGCCCCATGGTCAATTATTACTTAACATCTAGTGCCTGATTTTTTTATAAATCTTCAATGTATCAATTTAAACTATTTTAATTCTTTCTAATTAAGGCTTTCTTGACCATATACCAAAATCCACTTCAGATGACACACGTGTAGCCATATGAAATTTTATTGTTGGGAAAGTTTTTATCATAATAGTTTTGTAAATGATTTAGAAAGTAAAGCATAGTTTTTTCTGGGGATAAGGTCATGTTAGTGGCCCCTTCTCTAGGGATGGTTTCTTACCCATTATTCTCGCTTAAGATCTTGGCCTAGGCTACCAGGAACTTGTAAATAAGAAAAGGAATAAGAGAAAACAAAACAGATAGATTGCCATGAGAACTAAGGCTCGATATTTTTTCTCCAGCAAAGAGTTCCACAACCGGTTCCATGAGGTCAGTTGCCTCAGTCTGTGGAACTTGTCACACAGATCCTACTGGAGGTGGGGTGGCACTAACCAATCCTGTCTCCTTGTCCCACAGTGAGAAAGGCACTATCGTTCCTGGCTATGATTTCTTGGTGAATTCTGTGTGGCCAGAAATAGTTCGAGGCCTAGAGGAAAAGCTACCCTCGCTCTTCAATCCTGGGGACCCAGACACCTTTCACCAGGTAATGGCTTGTGATTTGGAAGATACCCCGTGCCTCAGGAAAGTCACAGTTTGATTGACGTAGTTTCAGGCTACAGAAATGCAAAACTGTGATTGTTGACAGAGTGTTTTTATTGGACACACACTGCTTCTCTCAAGTGTGGATATGATACTTGGAGGACTGAGAGTGCTCTCATTTTATCTTAGGATTGTATTTCTATCTATGTGTATGTGTGAGGAGATGGGTCTATGTGCTTGAGTGCAGTCCACAGAAGAAAGTGTCAGGTCCCCTGGAGCTGGGGTTTACAGTAGATTGCCAGCCTCATGTTGTGTGTGCTGGGAACCAAACTCAGACCCTCTACAGGAACCATATGCAGGGAAATGGAGAGGTGGCTCAGTGGTTAGGAACACTGGCTGCTCTTCCAGAGACCAGGATTAGGTTCCCAGCACCCACATAGTGGCTCACAACCGCTTATAGCTCCAGTGCCAGGGCATCTGAAGCCTCTTCTGCCTTCCTCAGGCAGTAGACATGCAAGTGGCACAGAACACATACAGGCAAAACACCCATGCCCATTAAAAAAGAAAGAAGAGAGCTGTATGCACAGTTAACTGCTGAGCTGTCCTTCCAAGCCACGTTCCCATCTTAGATTGTGGTCATAATTCAGTCTAGAGGCCAAGACTTCACAAAGCCCAGTATCCGTGCCGTTGTTTTACACGAGAATTCAGCTGTGGGCCTGGTAAGAGCTCCTGGTGTGGGAAAGCTTGCAAACCTGAGTTCTGATTCCCAGCGTCTCCCACATGTGAGGCGTGGACCATGGGGGAAAAGAGCAAGCAGTGAAGATCGCAGGAGCCACAGGTGTCTTGCTGCACCACAGGTGTCTGGGCATGGCAGTGCCTGCGAGCCCTGCCCTAGCACTTGTTCTGGAGCCTGGTTTGGCGGGCTCTTTCCCCATAAGCAGTATTTATTTTAGTTGTGTGGCTTTAAAGGTGTGGTGGGGTAAACTCTGCTCCTCTCTGCTCAGCTTCACCTCCCCCTCCCCTTTCTTTCTCCCTCTTTTCCTGCCCTTTAGTAATCTAGGCTTTGGAGGATTTTCTCCTGTGTACTGATTTTTCCTTCTACAGAGGCAGGTGTGTCCTCCCTCCTCACTCAATAAACTTACAGGGGAAGTCACGCTCTGCCACTTCTGTGTGATGTTTAAAACTAGGCATTTCCTGGTGTTTGGAGTCTTCACGCTGCAGATCTCCCCTCCTGCTGCTGACTGTTGCTCCCTGGGGACCGGCACATTCTTTGTCTTCTTCCTGATTGCAGTCCTTTGAAAGCTCTACAGCAGCAGTTCTTGACCTGGGGGTCACAACCTGTTTGTGGGAGTCGTGACCCTTTCACAGAGGTCACATATCAGACAACCTGCATCTCAGATATTTACACTGTGGTTCATAATAGTAGCAAAATTGCACTTATGAAGTAGCAACAAAATAATTTGAGGGCTGGGGTCACCACAACATGAGGGACCCCATTAAAGGGTCACAGCATTAGGGAGACTCAGAAGCACTGCTTCATAGTAAGGCTTACTGACAGCACATGCCATGTCTTGATAATAAAGTCAGTCTGTCTGTCTGCACATAATGACCTTGCTTTTCCTTGGGGAAGAAAGTTTGCTAAGAGGTCAAACTCTGAAGTTTGAGTGAAGACAAGTATTTCCATCCATGCTGGGGTGGTCACGTGTGTCGTCTCCCCAGGCTTTGGTTTCCTCCTCGGCCCCTTGGCTGCTGCTTCACTCCACATGATGCTTGGCACCTTCCTTCCGGGCAGTGACTGCCTCTTCAGTGTCTGAACGGCCTCTCCTGAGTGTTGAGTGCTCGCTGTTAATGACCTCCATGGTCGTTTCCAGTACTGTTGGTTTGCTAATCTGCTGTTTAATGTTAGCGCTTCCCACCATCTGGAGAGGCACAGGAGACTTAGTGGGAACTTTGGCTTAGACAAGTATGGAGCTTGTACCAGAGAAACCCGTCTGTCCACTGTGCTGTTTGTCCTGCATTTAGAATATTGAATGATATGGTGACTTGTGTTTTCCGTAAGTTGTGTAAGCAGGTTTTGTGATTTTAGAAATGGTGTGTTTTAGATTGGATACTGTGCGTGGGGTGAAGGAGCAGTGGATGTGAGCCGATCAGGGGTCTTTCTATCTTGCTGTGTTCTTCAGAGACTCTTAAGGACCATGGTGGCTCAGCAGAGGTTTGGACTCAGAAGAGAACCTTTCTGAGAGAACCTGAACTCCAAATTCTTAGCAGGCCTCTGGCCCAGGGCTAGTGGCTGCATTTTCTGTGGGTCTCTATCACTTGAAGAAATGCCTCTGGCTTGAAGTCCACACCACTGTTCTTCTGAAAGCGTGGTCCTCTGTACTCCTTCAGCCTTGCTATCTCCAGAGACAGTTCAGGTGCCTTTGTCTCCGCTCCTTACATCTTGACCACCCCCAGAGAATAAGAGAGTTTAGGAATTTGGTGACATGGGATTGAGCCCTGTCTAACTGAGAACGTCCAGCAGAGTTTACAGGGAGCCTGGGACTTAGAGAATGGAGACCCCTCAGAAGCCAAGCGCAGCTTGCTGTGTTTCCTAGCAGTGCCTGGGGGGGAAGGGAGGTTATCATGGTGACGGTGCATATGTTTAGTGTGTCCGTCTGTCCTGTCGTCTTTCGTCCACAGGAATCACACAGTGTCTCCTCCGGTAGGTTTTCTTTCCTCATTTCCTTTTAAAAGACTTCTGCTAGGAGAGATGACTCCTCCTACGTCATCTGTCTGTGATCCCGTGTGAGGGTCATGGCTGCCCCGGAAGCAGTGTGTGTTATTAGAAAGCACTGGACTTGTAGAGGAACACCTGGCTTCAGATGGGCTTTTCCCTCACACCTCACCCTCACAGCAGCACACATCGCTGTGGTCAGGGCTGAAGCTCTAAGGACGGGGAAGTTGGAGTTATCAGGAGGCTGCCCTGAGGACAGTCGCTCCTGCCTGGTTCTGTGGTGGCCTTGCAGTCTCAGCTGCAGTCTGAGCATGTGCTCCTGACTGTCTGTCTACCTGGCTGATGGAGAAAATCCCACCGTTTGTTCTTGTTCTAGAAATACACTGTGAGCATGGACTTTGTGCAGAGGTTTGAGCGGCAGTGTGGATCCCAGGCCAGTGTAAAGCGACTGCGAGCACACCCTGCCTATCACAGCTTCAGCAATAAGTGGAACCTGCCTGTTTACTTTCAGATAAGGTCAGTCACTCACCCAATTCTACCCCTCCACAGATGTTGGAAAATAGGTGTTCAGTCCCTGGTGGGGAAAGTAAATGCCCACATGGCCCAGACGGCTTCAGGTTGTACAGGAGAGCTGAAGTTTTTGGAACATGCTAGAGCATTCGTGTGAGTGTACAGTTTGCAGTTCCTTCTGCGACATGGACTCCGTGATGTGGAGGCTTAGGTATCTTTACTCCCTGTCCCTCCTCAGAGCTCCACGTCCACAGCACATATGTGCTTCTTGCTGTCTGGTACTTAGAGCAGAGGAAAGCAGCACCCTCCACGCTGGGCTGCCCCAGGGGCCATTTTGTAAGAGTGCTTCTGCTTCCCCTTAGACCATGGTGCTTAAGGAAAGATGTGAGTAGAGTCCTTCCCCAAACCCAAACGCTAAAGCTGGACATTTCCTCTCCTGAGCTCCACAGACGGTGACACCACAGACGACGGTGACACTCCAGTGCATCTGAAGGGTACAGCATGGCCGATCGGGGCTCACCATGGTGATCAGCAGCTTTGCATGGTGATCACCTTAGCCTCCATAAGGCCATTATGCCTGGACCTTTCCCTCTGAGCTGTGTTCCTTGGCTCAGCAGCAGATGTCTCTCTGCTCTGTGGAGTGCGAGCTGTCAGGGCTCTGTTCCCATGGTTTCTGTGACCTGGCATAAGCATTCACATAACTTGGGGTCTCGTGCCTTTACCAAGTCTGCTAACTAAACCTGGTTTCCTGTCCAGCTTCATGCTTTCTGTTGGGTTCTATGTTCTAGGCCACTGAAGACCACAGCAATGACACGTCCTCTCTTGGGCTTCTTACATGGCTCCACCTTCCCATTGTGGACAGGGCAACCAGGACCTCAGCCTCTGCATCAGTCTGCTTTCCTGTGTTTTGTGTAGATTTTGAAAGATGCTGTGGGCTGAAGCAGAGCCCTCGAGGCTGGCGTGCACCTCCACCACCCGTAGCCCTTCCTCTTGTCCTTGCACTTGGATGCTGCTTCCTGGGCGGCTCCCTCAGGCTCTCACCACCTCTCTCTCTCTGCTTCATGTTCCTTCTGTGTCTTCCCTCTGCTGTTGCCAAGGCCAGCCTGTTGTAGGCTTCCCCGGCACCTGCTCAGCTCATTGCCACAGATGGCTCTCAGGTGTCGCTGAGATGAACTCATCCTGAACGTTAGTCAGGATTCCCCATTACTGAGGGAGTTAGTGCCGCAGACCCTCTGGGTCCCTGTGTCTGCGTGGAATGGGGTTAGCAACTGGCAAGAGTGTGCAGAGGTTGCAGCTTAGAAACAGTGCCCACGAAAGCAGGCAGTTGTCAAACATGTTGCCTCTGTTAGTGAAACCCAGGTGTGATGGGTGGCTGGCTGCAGGGACTGGCTGCCATCAGAGTGTAGGCTGCAGCAGGAAGGTCGGCAGAGATGAAGGGCGTGTGCAGTGAGCCCATGGTTGACTGGGGACTTGGGGTATTCTTCAGGTGACAAAGGCAGGTGTCAAGCCGGCTTTCTGTGTCTTAGTTTGGGCCGTTTCTTCACTGTGGTATTGCTGGCATGGGGGGGGGAGGGTGTTTGGAGATAACGCTGTGTAGCCTTGAGCTGCTACTACACAGTGGAACTCAGGGGATCCTCTCAGCGAGGCATGGATGGCATGTATTTGAGACTAGCTGCAGATAGCAGAGAACCCTGCAGGACAGTGGCTTCATCTGGAGTTTATTTCTTATACAGTAAAAGGGAGAAGAGCGTCCGGATATCCTGAGAACACTGGGTCAGTGGGCAGGAGAGGAGGCTGTGCAGGCAGAAGCATCCTGCAGGCCCCTCCCACCTGACACTGACCCATTTCCCTCTTCCTCAGGTTCCGAGAAGTGGCAGGATCCCTGGAAGCAGCCCTCACAGACGGGCTCGAGGACGCCCCAGGTAAGCTCGGCAGGAGACAGCAGGTGTCCCAGGTCTGAGCGGGCTCCTGCCTCTTCCCACCACACAGGGATTTGTGCAGTAAGGACACTGGCTTAACATCTTAAAGAAACAAAAAAACCATGACCCCATAACATGCTAGGCAAGCACTCTGCTAGTAAGCTAAGTTCTCAGACATTTTACTTTTTTATGCAACCAATAGAAAGCAGTCTTGGTTCATTGAATTTCTTGCTTCAGAGAGATGGTGGCAGAGGATGCTTTATAAAGTTCCAAGCAGGCCTTTTCCTCCTGGTGCGTGCGGCCGCTGTGCCCTCCAGACTCTGTGATCAGCTCTCGAGATTGCGCACGTTTGTGTGGAATGGCTGTACATTCAATCAGCTATCTGTAGACGTCTGCAGTTCACCTTCCTTCCTGCCCCCAACCCAGCTATGGGAAGGCAGCACATGGTCTGCATGCTCCTGTCCCCTCCTAAGAACAACTCGGTTGGAACACAGCTCAGGCTTCTTGGGGCTCTGGGCAGATGGCAGCTGCAGGTGTTGAGACTCGTGACACCATTCTTGGTAGCCATTGAGATACATAATATTTCTGAGGCACAAAGGTTCCAGGTTCTCCGGCTCTGACACAGCCAGGTCTATCCTGAAACCCCTCATTGAGTCATGGAGCTGCCTCTTCTGTCCATCTGTAAGGATTGACCTCCTCTGTGTGCGTAGGAGCCAAACTGAGGTCGGGAAAAGTAAAAACTGAAATGCAAGCTTGCATGCTGTCACACACCATTGCCATTGCGTGTGCTGTGTGGTAGACAGCACCGTTAAGACAGGTGAGCATCGTGTTTGATGCTAACTCCCATGCCTGGAACCTGTCAGGTGAGTTACCAAACAGCACAGTGAAGACCCGTGGTCTGGGGCTGTTCTAGCATCTCTGTTGGCCGCAGGTCCACAGCATGCCCTGTTCTTTACTTTGAGTTGTGTGCCAATGCCTAGAGTTAGACGGCAGCTGTAACGGGACAGTGTGCCCTGAGTCCACACTTTTTCTCCAGCTGGAAGTCCGTATTGCCTTTTGGCTTCTCACAGAACATGGATCAGCCTGGGCAAATGCTGGTCCGATGAGATGTTCCTACCTTTGTTGGCACACCGTCTGTGGAGGCTCACGCTGCAGATTCTGGCCAGATTCTCTGTGTTTGTCAGTGAGGTGAGTGGGTACCATGCAGCCTCCTCTACCCAGCTAGCACTGGGAGGACCAGGAGGGGCTGTGGCTAAATACCCACAGGGCGTCCAGAGTGTCCTGTGGGGTCAGATCCAGCGGTGGGCACCTGGCCACATGCTCAGGGTTAATTACTGAGAATTCCCATCCTAGTGACTTCCTCAAAATCAGATTCCTAAAGCACCCTGAAAATAAGATGTTCGTTTTAATGAGAAATATTAGGTTTAAGTTTTAAACAGTGAGGTGATCATCCAAGCAGAAGTGGTCACCTGCATGCTAGGCTCTCCTGACCCTCTCAGCCAGTGCCTTAGCTCTCTGCACACCATGAAGCCCATGGCTCTTGTCCCCAGGAGGTTGGTGCCTCTAGGAGCTGAGCGACAGCTTTAGGTCCTTGCAGACATCAGTGTTCAGAGCCACCTCAGGGACACCCTCAGAGACAGACGCACAAGCCAGTCCTCACAGTGCAGAAGTCTAGAAACAGGGAGACAGTCTTTAAAAAGAAGCACACCACGGAGAGCAGTGCAGTGCAGGCCCATCCACTTTCCGGAGCAGAGTGCAGGCTTAGGGCAGCTGCAGTCCGGCGTAGCTCTGCCGCCCCTTGCCCTGTGGACTTGAGTCTCTGGTTCTCTGTAAATTGGCAAAATGGCCTCTGCGTGTGACTGTGATGAAAATATACCTGTGAGCTGAGGTGCCAGGAGGAGGGGGAGCTCTGTGGAAGGTGGGGTGTGTCTCTCCTCCCCCCTCTGCTCACAGACTTCCTCAGTCTTTCCTACCCCACTGGCTGTCCCAGAAGACACAGTTCTAAGAACAGCAGGGCTCAAACCCACCTGAGATAGACATGCTGTACCCTGCAGCCTATGTGTGTGCAGAGCTGCTGAGCATGTACAAACGCCCTATGTCTCCGAGGGAGTGTTTGATCGTTGAAATCCCTTTTCAGCTTTCTGTCAGGCCCATTTCTAATGAGAGTGCCAAGGAGACTAAAAAGCCTTTGACTGGCAGCAAAGACCCTTCAGAAGACCAAGGAAGCCATCCTTCAGAAGCAGGCGCCACGTCCATTTCTAGCACTCAGCTGGTGTATGTGGTCTCAGACCTGGGCAGGCTACAGGAATGGGTGAGCTTCGCTGCACTGGACACTGGATCTGTGAACTGTGGGTGGGCCCCATGCAGCCGACGAGGACATTCTGTCCTATGGGATGTTTCCCTCCACAGTGGCCTCTGAGTGGGCCACACTTTGGGTCTTGGTCCCTGCTGTGATGCGCTGTGCCCACTGCTCCACTGAGGGTCAGGAGAAAGCTGACCCTCAGCATAAGCAGGCTCCGCTCTTCCTCCTCAGCTCAGCTCTGCTTGGGCACAGTGGGCTGGCCTGTAATCATCTTCACTTCACGGCCCCAGATGTCTGAGAGTGCTGATGCAATCAAAGTCCCCACCACTTTCTCTGTTGGGCCCCTGTTTTGCTCCCAGCATTTAGAGAACTTTATGGACACACAAAGTTTACATCTCCAAATAGATTTTGCTTTTCACGGTTTATATTTTGTATGATTGAATAAATATATTGTGTGTTCTGAGAGAACATGGCCTAGTTACTGTGAGCAGTTCTGGTGTCATGGAGAGCTGTAAAATGAGGTTTTGCTTTTCTGCCTTCAGTGGCTGTGCAGCCAGCAGCCCCACACTGTGCCCAGTGGCTGCTGTAGTGAGAGCCTGGCCCGCCTGGTGGGGACTTTACCTACGGGCGCTGCCCTAGGTTTCCACACTTGTTACTCAAGTCTGAGGTTGTGGATGCAGGACTGCTCGTTCTGATTCAAAGAAGGAACTAATGTCCAAAATGTGTTTCAGCTTCCAGACCTCCTGGAGACAGTCAAGCAGAAACTCGAAATGATTGGCTTTAAGAATTTTTCATCTATCTCAGGTAAGAAGTGAACTTAGACGCAGACTCTGAATAAGAAATAACGTAAAGTGCGAGGCTGTAGACTCGGGGACGTTTAGACTAACACCTCGACTCCAGTGTAAATCCTTAGCTGTCTCAGTGTTTTGCTCTTTGATTTCACGTCTGTAAGCGAGATGCTGTTTTGTACTAATGAACTGATTTGCTAGCACACTCTAAACGCCACGGTCACATTTTAATGAAGCTCACCCTAGCTGACCAGTGACTCATTCCACTGCCCTGTGTCACAGCGGCCCTGGAAGACTCCCAGAGCGCCTTGTCTGCCCATGTGCCGGCTCTGAGCAGCAGGATTGCCCAGGACCTGAGCGAGGCTTGCTTCAGTTATCTCAAGAGTGCCCTAGAGGTCCCCAGGCTTTACCGCAGGACCAATAAGGTCAGTGTCACTTGTGGAGAAAGCTCTGTGGTGTGCAGGGCCAGGGAGATGTGGACCACAGTCAGATCACAGGGTGGACTGAGGTACAGGACTCAGGAGGGTCAGGAGCCAGTTCAACTCACAGTGTGTGCTTGGCCCTGTGGGCTTTAGATTGTAAGGAAAACTACGTTTTGTGTGTGTGTGTGAGTCCTGACTGATGTGGAACTCACTCTGTAAGCCAGGGTGGCCTCAGTTGCACAGACATTGCTTGCCTTTCTCTCTGCCTCAGAATGCTGCCATTAAAGATGTGCAGGGCCACACCTGTCTGGAAAAGTACTTTCTTTTTAAAAAATAAATAAAGGAAGGAAGTAATTATTGGGAGCGACTCTGTTTGAATGTTAACTGCCTTGTCAGCCATAAGTGCTTCCTTGATATATATGACTGTCTCCTACATGCATGTATAAGCACCGTGTGCCTGCCTGCTGGATCCCCTGAAACTGGGGTTACAGATGGTTGTGAGCCACCATGTGAATACTGGGAATCTGGGTCCTCTGCCAGAGCAACAAGTATCCTTAACTGCTGAGTCTTCTTTCCAGCACCAAGAAACGGTTTAATAGTTAAACGGTTTATTCATTTAAACTTTATTTTGTCTCCATATAGTCCCCCCAAGTTTTAATTAACCTTACTCCTGCAAATCTTTATTGGAAATACCTGGGTTTCCTTGTTGTTTTAGTGAGCACATTAGAAAGCATGCATTAGGAATATGTTAGCGGCCAGTGAGGTAGCCCAGTGGGCAGGGTGCATGTTGCCAAGAGCACAGGCTCGCTGGCGCTGCAGAGACTTTGCAGAGCTACCGGGGGTCTTTTCCACTCATCTCCATGCGTTCTCTCCTCGTTCCTGCTCTCTCGTGATTGGTTCTTCCTCTGCTTGTCTTTCACGGTCATGGTGAAGTGCTAGACTTAGTTTACTGCCCTTTTGTTTACCTGAGACTCAGGAACTGTAGCAGTGATCTATGACCTTGCCTTTGCTTAGGTGCTAAGCAGCTCCCGTTAGCATTACCCATTTGTTGCAAGAATTTTGGAGTACAGGAGGGAATTCCTTGCTGCTGGACTTACATTGACCACAGTTTGTGTGAGGTTGCTTTCCTCTTGTTCATTTATCGTCATCGTCATCATCACCATCACCATTACTATCACCATTGTTACTGTCACCTTGAGAACAGAGCTTTACTCTGTATCCCAGACTAGCTTAGAATTGTTTGTGTAGCTAAGGTTACCCTCAAGCTCATGGCAGTCCTGTGCCTGAGCCTTCTAAGTGCTGGGCTTACAAGTGTGAGCCACCATGTCCAGCTGTCCCCTTTCATGTTAAAGTTTGGACTGGCAAAGCCTATGTGGTAGTCACACCGCTCGCTGTCCCCGCACTTGGCAGGCTAAGAGGAGAATCACAAATTTGATGCCGTCCAGAGCTACAAAGTCAGGCTCTGACTCCAATAAGCCAACCAAGCAGATCTAGATATGCAATAGAACACCATTAATAGAATACCATTAACTTGTAACAAAGTATCCTGCTTTGCTGTTTCTTGTTGGACCTGAAGCCCCCTTAGGGGCCTGGGCACATTCCCAGCTGCCTTCCTTCCTTCTGTTGTGTCTGTGTTAATATGCACAGCACATCAGCCCCCACTGAGCCCTGGGGCAGTCTTCACCTGCAGGGCAAGGAACCAAGTCCTCTGTGCCATCCTGCTACTTAAACAAGATGTAGAACCAGCCCTGGGCATCTGTCTAGTGGGAAGAGTCAGGGCTTAGCCCCGTGCATCCTGCCTCAGAATCAAGCATAATCTGCAGCAGAGGCAGGGGGGTGTCTCCTTGGCACACTGCTGCCCCTAGGTGGTTCTGTGGCCCCCTGGCTGCTTTCTGGGAGGGATGGAGCTATTTGCTGAACATTAATGGTATGGTGACTATTTATTTCCTTCTGTCCCTAACTCCTGCTTACAATGGCATTCCAGGAGGTCCCCAGCACAGCCTCTTCATATGTGGACAGTGCGCTGAAGCCACTGTACCAGCTTCAGAGTGGACATGGGGACAAGGTGCAGCCAGCAGTGATGCAAAGCTGGCTGCAGGAAGCTCTGTCAGACAGCACACACAGGTAAGCTAGTGTGACCTCTAGAGAGCTGCCCATCTGCACCCTGGGCAAGGGCTCCTGGAGCATTGGGTTGCCTGTAGAAACTGCAGCTGTGAATGGGCAAGGTGTGGGCAGGCACTTGATCCAATCCCTCCCTCCCTCCCCCCCCCCCCTCCACCTGCAGTACAGTCAGGCTGACCTGGGCTCAGTGAGTCCCCAACCTGAACCCCGAGGGCACCTTTACTGCCCTCCCCGCTCAGCACAGCCAGGTCCTTCCTCTCCTCAGCAGATTCAGATGTGCAGTAGAATTACCACAGTAACAGAGTATCCTCCAGCGGGTCCCTTAGATGATGGACGGGAAGGACTGACTGTGCGTGTAAAGTGAGATCGGCAGAAGGCCCAGCAGGAGCAGTTAACTGGATGACTTCCTAGCCACCTCTTGGCTGGTGGAATCGCCTCTTGGCTCCTGGTGGAGTTTGTCTAGCATTCTCACAGCCCTGGGTTCCGTCTGCAGCACAGGAGAGAGGGAAGCGGCCTGTGGCTCTGTTTTACTAGTGGTTTATTACTCACCATCTTACAGTAGGGTTTGTTTTCACTTTGAGTTCACCCCCGAGCCCCCACCTTGCTGTGTGGGTCAGTTTAGAAACAACAGTACCTAATCCCGTGGTTTTGTAGGCAAATAAGTTCCCAGTGCCACACAGTCAGTTTGTCAACCAGGCAAGAAAGTGACTGATTTGTAATGTTATGTGAAAGTTTGGGAATAAGTGAGCTTTGTTGAAAATCCTGAGATATGTTTGTACTTTAAGAGGCAGAATGCTTGACTGGCCTTGATGTGCTGTAGAGAGTCCTGCACCTGGAAAGGACACTGGCCCTCAGTTCCCGTACTTAGAGCTAGCGTTTTTTATTTGTATGTACGTGGAAGGCCGAAGGTGGCTTCTTCCATTATTCTCCACCTAGTTGAGACAGGGTCTCACTGAGCCCCGAACTCATGAATTCAACTGTGCTGGCCATCTGGAGAAACCCCAGTGACTGTCCTATCTGCACCCCAGTGCTAGGATTACAGGCAGGCATCAGAGGTGCTGGGGATCCGAACCCAGGTCCTCGTGTGTGCACAGCAAACTCCTCACCCATTGAGCCTTCTCCCCAGCCCCAGGACTAGGGCTTTAAACAGACACCATGCACTCTCGGGGAGCATCATGCTAGAGACTTAGGAAACATGACAGCCCGTTTTCCAGTTGAGCTGTTTTGTATGTGACCGTCATCTTAAGAATCTCTTATTTACGCCGGGCAGTGGTGGTGCATGCCTTTAATCCCAGCACTTGGGAGGTAGAGGCAGGCGGATTTCTGAGTTCGAGGACAGCCTGGTCTACAAAGTGAGTTCCAGGACAGCCAGGGCTACACAGAGAAACCCTGTCTCAAAAAAAACAAACAAAACAAAACAAAACAAAACAAAAAAGAATCTCTTATTTACAAAGCAAGTTCCTACATGGTGTCACCAGTGTCTGTTACCAACCTGCCATTACCATCTTGTGTCCAAGGTACTTTGAGACTGTGTCGGACGTGCTGAACTCAGTGAAGAAGATGGAGGAAAGCCTGAAGCGCCTCAAACAAGCCAGGAGATCCCCAGCCACCAACCCTGTCAGCTCCAGCGGTGGCGGTATGAGTGATGACGACAAGATCCGACTGCAGCTGGCCCTGGACGTGGAGCACCTGGGAGAACAGGTACTGGGAGCGTGCGCCTGCTCTGAGGACCAGGCTTGCAAGGCTGAGGTGTCACCTCCCTAGGGCCATCGATAGAAAAGAGTCAGGCCCTGCTTGCTGTGAAGAAGGGTGTGTGCCAGGAAGTAGACAATAGAAAAGGCAGAGGGATCCCGAGTGTCCCCTCCCTCCCAACAGCAGGTGCCCTGGGTGCTTCAGCACTTGCTCAGGCTGTCCGCAGAGCTGCCCTTACTGCCTGAAATCCTGAGCCAGCGGCAGGGCCTGCAGCTTCCTGCCCTGTGCCATATAGAGCACCGATTTTGACATCATGGTAGATGGCTGATGGCAGCTGGTAAACCTCCCACGAGGGTGCAGTGACATCCACAATACCACCATTTACAAATGTAGGCAACTGCCTTTCTTGACAGTCAGGTCTCTATATAGCCTGTTATCCCTGCATTCAGGATACCTAGGCAGGGGGATTGCCACAAGTGGAATTGTAAAACCCAGTCTCAAAAAACGATAGTGAAATAGACAGCCTGCAGATACCTGCCACCATGTTTATTCCATAAGGAATCCGAAGTCTTTCCCAAGCAAGACAAGGGCAGAGCAAGTAGGGATATGCCGTCCCTGCTGCTGCTCAGGCGGGACACCCGGTAGCACAGAGTGCTGCCATGCTGTGTGTCTTAGTCCCTTGCTCTCGAGACGGCGCGGAGAAAAAGGAGAGCTCACTGTGCTTTGTGGGAAACTCTAACTAAAGAAGAATTTTCTTTTCTATTCTCTGCACGTGGGTTTTCTCTCCCAGCATTTTCTGAAGCCCACAGAAGAGCCTCCTGCCCTGGCTAGAGTCCAGCATGATGGGCTAGCTCCTTAGAATATGAAGAGCCTCCTGCCCTGGCTAGAGTCCAGCATGATGGGCTAGCTCCTTAGAATATGAAGAGCCTCCTGCCCTGGCTAGAGTCCAGCATGATGGGCTAGCTCCTTAGAATATGAAGAGCCTTCTGCCCTGGCTAGAGTCCAGCATGATGGGCTAGCTCCTTAGAATATGAAGTGCGCGGCCCGTGCTACGTGGGCTTGCACCGAGCCAGCTCTTTGTGCTAATGGAAAGCCTTTCCCTCCTTCCTTTGGGAACACTTTGTGCCTTAGTGGGGCAGGGTCAGTTTGTCCTGGCTTTAATGGCAGCCTCCTTTCCCAGTCAGATTTCATCACAGTGACAACTCATTCTCATGGCCTTTGCAGATACAAAGGATGGGCTTGCAGACCAGCGACATCAAGAGCTTCCCAGCCCTCACGGAGCTCGTCCTTGCTGCCAGGGACCAGGCGGCTGCAGAACAGCCCTAGGCATCCTGGCAGGACCTGGAGTGGGGAAGAAAGCAACCCTTGTCCTCCAGGTCACCCAGCAACAGCCTGTACCTCCGCCCACTTATGTGGGCCATCTTTCACCAAGAAAGAACCAAAAGCCTTTCCATTGTATGGAAGATCGTTTTTATGACATTCGAAGCTTTTTGCTCTAGTTTACAGAACAAATTGTTTTATTTTTATTGTAAATCTTAGTGTAGACCAGCTGATGTCTACAATATGGTAAAAGTAAATCGACAAGTGTGGTTGGCGGGCTATCCTGGCCCTGCAGGGCAAGCACAGGGCAGGATGCACCAATGGAGTAGAACATTGATTGTCCCCAACCCTCCGACCTGGGAGATACTGTCAGCCCTATGCCTCCTTAGAGACTACAAAGTGGTCTGTCCATCTGGGCACAGAAGAATAGCACTTCCAATCTTGCCAGTCTGCACCTCTGTCAGAGCCAGAGCCGGCAGTAAAGATTCATTTCCTAAATAAAAGAAGTAGCTACTGCAGATGTGTGAGTTATGTATCCAGTCTCAGTGGCCCTCTTGCCTGCCTTCAGTGACACACACTCCCTGTGGCACAGATGGGAGGATGCTGTCTCTGTAGGTCTCCCTCTAGCTGCTTCAGGTGGGTAGAATGGTACTCTACCAAGGAGCTGTGCTGTTGGTAGTCGTGGGAGGTCATAGCTGCATCTTGAACACACACGGTTTCATACCCAAGGAGCCCTGCCTATCCTTGTCCAATGGCTTTGTCACTTGCTCCCAGAAAGTGCCCAGCCCAACTCTGGCATTGTGATTTCCCATCTATGGGTAGGTGGCCGGCAGGTGGGATTTAAGCCCAAGCAAAATAGCTCCAAACCCAAACTGCCAGCCCGTGTACTCAATGGACACAATGGCCTCAGCCCTAAAGGCCTAATCTCTTACCCTGTTGGCTCTGACTCCAGACCATTACATTCCAGCCTCCCTAGGATGTTTCTGTCCTTGAGAGCAGGAGGTTTAGGCAAAAGCTAGCAGTCCCAGACTTGGGTCTCGCTCCCCAAAACAGCTCCTTTTCCATAGTTTCCCTGTTGAGAGTCAGTTTTATTCAGACAGATTTAAAGTTGGTTATACATTTTCCCAGCTTCAACATACACACTCAAAACCCGTCTCCCATGCAGTTCACTGCTTCCTGGTATAAGAGAGCTGTAAGGAGGAGGCCAGTCTGTCATTCAGGGGCCCCCATCCCACCAGCTCCCTCCTATTAACCTCAAGCTGCTCTCATTGACCACGAATATGGCAGCTGATTGCGAAGAAGTGATTCTGTTGTGGAGGCAGAAGTTCAAACTCCATGCGTGTTACCACCTGTGGCTCAAGCTGTGCTCTGTTGGGAGGACCCATGGAGCACTGAGGGGCCAAGCCAGCAAAGCTGGGGAGAGCCATCCATGCTAAGCATTGCAGGTCTCTGTGAGCAGCAGGACTTGTGCTGGCCTCTAGCTTAGTCACAAGGCAGACCTCAGCTGGGCTGTGTCCCACCAGGACACTGACACCAGGTGGATTAGCAGGATGGTGCAGGCTCAAGCCCTATAAAGAGTGGGGAACAACCAAATCTACTCATGACGAGCCTGGCTGCTGTAGGGACCGGTGGTCTTCAGTAAGGACTAACCCTAAGGGGCCAACCTCAGAGCCTGGATATCCGTTCACTACTATTGTCTCCCATTGTACTGGCTAGTTTTGTGTCAACTTGACACAGCTGAAGTTATCACAGAGAAAGGAGCTTCAGTTGAGGAAATGGCTCCATGAGATCCAACTGTAAGGCATTTTCTCAACTAGTGATCAAGGGGGAAAGGCCCCTTGTGGGTGGGACCATCTCTGGGCTGGTAGTCTTGGGTTCTATAAGAGAGCAGGCTTTGTGAGCCAGGTGAAGCAAGCCAGTAAGGAACATCCCTCCATGGCCTCTGCATCAGCTCCTGCTTCCTGACCTGCTTGAGTTCCAGTCCAGACTTCCTTGGTGATGAACAGCAGTATAGAAGTGTAAGCCGAATAAACCCTTTCCTCCCCAACTTGCTTCTTGGTCATGATGTTTGTGCAGGAATAGAAACCCTGACTAAGACACCCATGGACTCCTAGGATGGTTCATCTTATCAGCCTGATGGAATTTAGGGTCATCCAAGGAACAAGCCCCTGGGTTTGCCTGTGAGGCAGTTTCTAGGTAGGGTTAAGTGATGTGGGAGACACCTCGTAAGACTTGACAGCAGCATCCCATGGGCTAAGAATATGAGCTGAACACCAGCCTCGGCCCCTCCCCTTCCCCATGTGTGGCTGTGGTATAGTGTGTGTGTGTGTGTGTGTGTGTAGTTCATGGGTGTGTCTTCACTATAAATGGCCAGCTGTCTTGTGCCCCGCCTACACTCTCCCCACCACTCAGGCATGACCCAGAATAAACCCTTACATTGCTTTGTCTGCTATTTTGTCACAGCCATGAGAAGTTCACACCACCTCCCTCTGGACCAGGGCCTTTCTTAGCATCCCTGTAAACCCATAGGCCAGGGAGAGTGAGGAGTTGGCCTCTAGTTAACCACGGTACACAGGTCTCACACTATGTTACCTGGCACAAGCAGGGGATGGACTAGCTAGATTGCCACACTCACAGGGTAAAGTGCCTTCGAGGTACAGGAAGCCAGAGAGGAGTTTTCAGGAGGCAACAGGAGGAGGATGAGAGAAGCCGAGCCTCAGAGTCGACCCTGGTCACAGGAACACGCTTTATGCCCCACCTGTACTTACAGGACCCTGTGGTCTCAGCTCCAAGCTCCAGAGAAGCTGTCTGTGAGGTTAGGCTATGCTCACACAGAGTCAAACTCCAGCTTAGGCCAGAGAGGCGACTCCATGTTCTAACACAGGATTCCCCACTGTTTGTGCCCTGTGGGCTTTACTGTACTCTCTGGCCTTCTCCTGAGGCTAGCATACTACATTGCTCACCTGCTTCCCAGTCTATACAGGGAGGAGGCAGCCTGCCACACACACGCACATGCTCACATGCACACACACGCACATGCACACACGCACATGCTCACACGTACGCACACACGCACGCACACACACACACCACTACCTCGGCCTGGAAGCTGCAGATTTCATCTCAAGGGGACAGGCAGAGAGGTGGTAGCAGTAAAGGAAGGCCCCTCCGCCCAGGTCCTTTCTCAGTGTCTCTTGGTGCCAGCCCTCTCCTCTCCCACCTGGCCGGCACACATTGGCCTCCTTGTCAAGAGCCTCGGGAACATTGCTCAGCCTGTCAGCTAAACTAAGCATGTCTGCTCTGCCCATAACACTGTGTTTAGCTTATCACTGAAAGACAACTCTCAGCACAGTGAGGAATATGTTTTCAAATCATGGTGCCAGTGATAAGAAATCTTAAGACATTGTAGAACTCTGGACGTCAGTGAGCTAATTACAGACCCAAAATAAGGGGATAATGTGCATTTTAATGTTAAAGCCCAATTTCTGTTCTCAGATAAAAAAAAAGGGGGGGGTGCTTTTTGGTGTCACAAACAGTTGTTTGGTCCAAATTTCTTCCAGAGTGGCAGTCCTGTGCAGAGTGCCAGCTTCTGGCTGTCACCCCAGTATCCAAACAAACCCACATCCCAGGAGGCTCTGCTGCTCATCATTTATTCTCTGTCAGCACGGTCTCCAAGGAGACGGCCTCTGCCGCGCTACAAGGAGTGATGGAGAGCCAGGGGTGACAGCACTGAGTTTTGCCCAGAATGGTTCTCCGACACCGGCCTTGTCTCCATGGCTAGACACAAGGCCTCACACCACACTCTGGGGGTTATTCACTCTACCCAGAAAGTGCAGCGTGCCTGAGTCCTGCTCATAGATGGCGAACAGGAAGGGGCTGCTCAGGGTCACATCCAGTGCCTCCGGCGAGTCAGGCTGCTGGACAGACTTGGTCGGCTGTTCTTCCTCTCCTGCTTTGAGTTCAAGGAGGATGCTGTTGAGAACCTGCAAAGCAGAGAGATCTCTCCTTAAGGAGGGATTATAGGCCAGGGACTGGCTCAACCACCCCAAAGGGGGACACTGTCCAGCCTGCCAGAAGGAAGTGTGGACACACCTGTCCTCTAAGTGGGGGCTGGGCACCAACACCCAGCTCCCATAGAGGCTGCTGCTCAACATGTCCCTGTCCTCTTCTTCACCTGCCATATTGGTACTCTCCCATATTTGACTAAACAGCACAGTGGGGTCATGTTTTCTACAGTGACTCCCCTGTTTCCCAGCATCCTTGGCAATGCCAACAGTATCCAGGCACATCCTCTGTTTTACATAGCTCTCTGTCTATGGTTGAGATGCTCCCCAAAGAAACTGCAGACCAGGGCATGGGGCATTCCCCATCTACTACAGCTTCATGGAGGACGCAAGGCTGGACTAAGCAGGAACAGAGATAGGCCTGGAATTAGAGATACCAAGAGAGCCAAGGGAGACCGCTGTTCCCCATGTCACTGGGAGCCAGAGAGCCCTGGCAGTGCCTGCTGCTCTTTCCTTCCTGCCCTGCTGGCCTTGGGCACAGCTTCCTCCGTGTGGCCATCCACCCTCCCTCCCCTGCTACACAGCCAGAGCAGCACTCACCTCTCCCACTCGGGGGTTGGTGTCACCAATGTTGCTCAGATTTGCCTCTGCACCCAAAAGGGTGGACAGCTTGTCCTCGGCCAGCAGGTCCTGCAGATTGAAGGATCCTCGAATTTCCAACTGGGGCAGAGTCAGGCGGATGGCCCTGTGGAGATAAAGCCTTTAGGGGGCTGGGAAGCTCCCACCCACTGAAAAAAAGAGACTAAATGCTCAGTCAGTGTC
This sequence comes from Mus caroli, assembly GCF_978045245.1. Lineage (NCBI taxonomy): Eukaryota > Metazoa > Chordata > Mammalia > Rodentia > Muridae > Mus > Mus caroli. Next base: position 4,725,137 of record NW_028227265.1, on the reverse strand, counting down.
CTGAGTTGAAACAGTCCCTGCGGGAAGGAGGTGCATAAGACACAGCTGGAGAAAGATGCTCTGGAAGCTGCACAGGCTCCTCCCAGCGTGGTATAATCAGGAAATGACTGCTGGGGAAAGAGGAATGGTAGAGGTGCCTCCAGGTTGTGCAGGGAGCTGCAGGGGTGCAGCTTCCGTGAGTGGTCGCCCATGCTGCCCAATGAAGTAACTGCAATGAATGCTCTGAATGACCGAATTCTACTTGGAAGAGATTGATTCTTGGGTCTGAAGTTGGTGCCCTATCTGGAGTGAATATATATTTGCTTGTGTCTCCCCAGGAAGGATCACACAACAATACAGGACATTGTCACCCCAAGGAACTTCTCAGAAACAAACAACAAAAACCTCCTGAAACAGGAGGAGGACCAGGAACATCGACTGTGGAGAGCTTGCTGGTGGTGGGCAGCTGTGTGCCCTGTGCTCTCAGCCTGGCTGCATAAGGAACACCTTCCCTGGAAAAGCCAAAGATGCCTTTGACTAACAGGCCATTAGCCAGACAGAGCACCTCATCCCTATCACCCTGGCACTTGAGAAGTGGAGGCAGGGGGATTACCACACGTGCTAGACCCTCTCTAAAACCAAAACGCTAATAAGATAATGGCCCCTATCTGTGCTGGATAGTTTTATGTCAACTTGACACAAACTAAGAGTCTCAGCTAAGAGAATGCCTCCAGAAGATCAGGCAAGCCTGTAGGGCATTTTCTTAATTAGTGATTGATGGAGAAGGGCCCTGCCCATTGTGGGTGGTGCCATCCCTGGGGTGGTGGTCCTGGTTCTATAAGAAAGCAGGCTGGGCAAGCCAGGGGAAGCAAGCCAGTAAGCAGCATCCCTCCATGGCCTCTGCATCAGCTCCCGTCCCCAGGTTCCTGTCCTGTTTGAGTTCCTGGCCTGTCTTCCTTCAGTGATGGACTATGATCTGGAAATGTAAGCTGAATAATCCTTTCCTCCCCATCTTGCTTTTTGGTCATGATGCTTCATTGCAGCAGTAGAAACCCTAAACCAGCCCCAGTTGGTTCACTGCCTCCCTGTGGAGGAAGGGAGTATCCGTAGCCTCACAGATAACAGCCATACCCACAACCACACTGCACATGATGGCAGGAGGGAGGGAGGGGGTGGTAACAGGACATGCTGTTTACGTGGACAGACCTGGACAGACTGATGCGTGAGCATGCAGCAGATGCCATTCGTGCAACTCTACTCCCCAAGGTTCCCCGCACACTTCCTACCGAGGAGGCGGGTTCTCTATCCAAGTCAGGAGGTCGTTCCCGAAGATGAGGGCCTCCATCCTGTCGAGATCTGAGATGCAGTGGGGCTGGATCAGCAGCAGGGTAGCACTCTCACCTAGGGGCACGCATGTCATGGAGAAGTTGTTCTGGGCGTCACTCCAGTGCTGGAAGTTGCCAGTGCCGGAGATCATGGGCACAGACACTGAGATGCTGTTGTCCACCCAGAATTCATGGACTCCAGGCAGCTGAGAGAAACCTCTCATCGTTCCTGAAAGCAGCAGAGACCAAAGAGAAGCTCAACAGGGGTGGGGAAGCAGGGATGGGACTCCTCCACCCTGGCTCCTGCCTCAGCTTCCTCCCTTGCCTGCACTTCCCTGGAGACTTCACCCTTAGGTGTTCTCTGATACTTTTGCAAATTGCAGCCACTTGGGTGATCCCCCCACAGCGATCCCCAAGAGCAGCAGGAGACACAGCCCATAATGGTATGGAGTCTGAGATCTCACATCTGACACCTGGAGAACTCGGTCTGTTCCTCTCTGTCCAAGCAAGCTCAACGGAGACCCGTTCTGGTTTGCAAACTCACTTTTTCAAACCTTAGACATTATGGTCTGGAGAGATGGCTCCATAGATAACTACTTGCTCTATGCACCTGATGACCTGAGCCTAGAGCCCCAGCCCCTTGTATCAGTGAGACATGGTTATGCAGGTCCATAATGCCAGCACTGGGGATGAGGAGATAGAAGGACCCTTGGAGCTCACTGGACAGCCTAGAAGAAATGGTAAGCCCCAGGCTTGGTAAGAAATGCTGTCTATAAATAAATAAATAAATAAATAAATAAATAAGGAAAAAAAAACAGTAGAAGACACTCAACCTGTTCCTCTATGCACACAGCATACATACACGTACACCACACACATATACAAAAAAAAAAAAAAAAGTAGATATTTTTAGAGCAGCATTCGATTCTCAGCAACACTGAGCCCCTGGTTCGGCTTCCGGAGTCCTGCTCTCTCTGTGTCACCATGGAGTCCTTTGAGGCCATCAGTGGGCTGACACAGACACCCCAACTGTGCCCAGAGCCCTTGGATCACATGAGGCCTGCTCTGATTGGACACTCAACAGGATTAGACAAACCTGCCATGACCTGTCCCAACTCGGTGGCATCACCAGAGCCATTTCTCTCTGCCTACCCACAACCGGTTGCTAGAGACTTTGGCCCCGCCTCACACACAGCATATTTGATTGCAGCTGCCCAGGCTCCTGGACCAAGCAAGACTCCACTGTCCAGCATCCCTTGCCCTGGAGACAGGTGTAACTCTACAGTGACCAATGCAGTGAACACAGGGCCTTGGGGCAGGGATGAAGCCCCACCACCCCCACTCCAGCTGCTGAGGGCAGGAGTGAACTAGGGACAGGACAGGAAGGAAGCACGCTCCAAGCTGAGCCACCCCAGCCTGATGCCACCAGCTCAGCCAGCACTGCACTCAGACACTGTTGGATTCTCCTTATGATTGCCCTACCCAGCGCTGAATTCCGGCTCACACATGCCCCCAGCCCTCCCGTTTACCACGAAAGGGACATTTAGGAGTTCAAGGAGATAGGGCTGAGACTGAGGTGCCGGCTTGCTTGGCTCACGTTGCGCCAGCTCTGATTGGTCCTGCTGTGTGAAGTCAGGGGTCCCCAGTGTGACTCCAGCAAGAAGGGGTTGCTGGGCTCCGACTGCATGGAAGTAGAATGGTCTTGACCTCAGAGCCCTCTCTGGTGAGTGATAAGAGCCCTTCCCTAAGCCAGGCAGTGGTGGTGCACCTGCTTTAATCCCAGCACTTGGGAGGCAGAGGCAGGTGGATTTCCTAGTTCGAGGCCAGCCTGGTCTACAGAGTGAGTTCCAGGACAGCCAGGGTTGACAGAGAAACCCTGTCTTGAAAAAAAAAAAAAAAAAAAAAAAAAAAAGAGCCCTTCCCTGAAGGCCACTAGAGCGGCTCACACTTGTGATCCCAGCACTCAGAACACTGAGGTAAGAAGTATTTCAGAGTCCAAGCCAGTCCAAGGTACTCAGTGAGACCCTGTCACACACGCAGCTCACATGAGAGAGACGCTGACAATCACTTCAGGGACCCCAGGAATCTGCAGTTTAGGGGGAAAACACTGAATTTTTGTCTCTAGCATAAAAGAGAAATGAGAAATGGGGCATGGCTTCGAGAGCGACCCGAAGCTGTCTGTTCCCCGTTCTCCCTGAGCTCCCGTGCTCCCGTGCTCCCCAGACTCCTCTCTGCTCACCAGCCCTACTCTGGGCTGCGTAAACTTCTCCCAGTCATGTCCCCTAGTGTCATGGAACCTGCCAGGGCCATTCAAGCTCTGGGGACATCAAGTACTGGGCAAAGAACACTGGAGAGACCACAAGCCCAAGGCCTCGAGGCCTCACTAGATACAAATACTTAACTGTCCCCAAGGCTGTTGCTAAGGGGACCTGGAGTTTCTGAGGCACATGTGCAACCTCATGGGGGTGAGGAAGAGGGCAGGCCTCTGGCAGTTGGAGATAGGCAGAAAAGGCCAGGCAGCAGTGAGGTCAGGACAGAGCATGGGTGAGCATCCAGGTCTCTGAGCGCTGGCACAACCCATTTTTCTCCTTCTTCCTTGCTTCCCCTCTTCCCCCTCCTCATCTCCTTCCTTTTCTTCCCCCTCTCTCTCTCTCTCTTCCTCCATTTCCCCCTCCTCTTTTCCTCGACCTTTTTCCTCCTCCTCCCCTTCCTCCTCTTTTCTCCTCCCCTTCCTCCTCCCTTTCCTCCTCCTCTTCCTCCTCTTTTCTCCTCCCCTTCCTCCCCCTTTCCTCCTCCCATTCCTCCTCTTTTTTCTCCTCCTTCCCATTCCTTCCCCCATTCTTCCTCCTCTCCTTCCTCCTCCTCCCATTCCTCCCCTTCCTCTCCTTTTTCTCCTCCTTCCCATTCCTCTCCCATTCCTCCTCATCTTCCACCACCCCTTCCTCCTCCTCCCATTCCTCCCCTTCCTCTCCTTTTTCTCCTCCTTCCCATTCCTCTCCCATTCCTCCTCATCTTCCACCACCCCTTCCTCCTCCTCCCTCCTCCCACTCCCCCTTTTCCTCCTCCTTCCCATTCCTCCTCCAATTCCTCCTCCCCTTCCTCCTCCTTTCTTCCTCCCATTCCTCCTCTTTTTTTCCTCCTTCCCATTCCTCCCCCTTTTCTCCTTCTCTTCCTCCTCCCCTTCCTCCTCCTCCTCCATTCTACCATTCCTCCCCTTTTTCCTCCTCCTTCCCATTCCTCCTCCCACCCTTCTCCTCTTCCCTCCTTACCTCCCTCCTCCCATTCCTCCTCCATCCCTTCCCTTCACCTCTCTCTATTCCCTCCCGGCTGGTTCTGCAGTCTGGGTGAAGACAGGCATCCTCTACGCAAGCCATCACCGACACTGCTGCCCTTTAGAAGTTCTCCTTTCTCAGCGATCGTCTTCCCAGGGTTTCTCAAGAGGACTGTGGCTCAGTTCCAGGCTCCTCGCCAACTTACACAGGTGTAGCCACCCTTCACCAGTCTCAGGGCTGTCTCTTTCCCTCGACATTCTGGCCTCCCCCTTTCCCAGTCTCAAGGCAGGCCAAGGTCTTTCCCCATGTGAATTTATAAACTGCAAAGATATTGACACAGTGGCCAGTCATCCCTGATCCCTCTACCCCATGCCGGGTTGTCTTCCTGCTGGCCCCACCAATGCACCCCTCCTCCAATAACCTCAATTTGAAAATCTAGGACCCTAGCATATGTTCCCAGAACAGTGTCCCTGGACCACTGCACATCTTTGGGTGGTATATCGACCCCCCCCCCACACACACACACCTGCAGTGCTGTCAGGGGCCAAAGTCTGACCTTCTAGAAATAAAACTGCCCTGCTCAGCCCACTGGAGAAAGAGCATCCTCACAGGGTGTGCCACCTCGAGCCCCTCCACCCTCACTCCCACCCTGACCTCCCAAGGCTTTGCAAGGATGTTTGCCCTTGGCCTCCTCCAGCCTGTTCCAGCTCACTCCCTTCCACCTCACAGTTAGTGCTGTTCCCTGCAGTTGCTGCCTCAGGCATTCGCCCTTGGGGGTCTCCATACTTGCTGATGTTTAATAAGAAACCTGGAGGGTCAGGATCTCCTGCCCCTCAAAGACCCCTGCCTGGTCTTACAAGTAGTAAGAGATGAGCATCGAATGGATGAGCATCTTCCTGGACAGGGATATATGGGCAGCTCCCCCTGTGAGCGGGTGAGCTGGGTGTTCCTGTGGGGGTCAACCACCCTAGTCTCAGGAGTATGACACAGCCCAGAGAGGCAGTTGGGTAGGGAGGCAGAGGCTGTGCCATCTTGAGCCAAGTTTGCTTTTTTTTTAAGCCTCCAGGGCTTCACCAGTAACACAGAGGCAGAAACCAGTCACCTCTGTCCATCTCACACATGACCCATGGGGATGTCATGGAAACCCAGTGCTGCCTCTGGTCCCAGCCAGGACCAGTGACCCAAGTGTTTGCCTCACCTTGGAAGTGAACGTAGGTGTTGAAAAGTAGGGTGCTGTCTGTGCTGACCCCCTCCAGTGGCAAGTTCATCTTCCACCCTGTCACAGCCTTTATGAACCTGTTGATTTTCTCAGTGGCAAGAACTGGGTCAGTGGATAAATCCAGAGAGCGTGGGAAGAGGGCAGGGGTAAAGAGAGCCAGACTCTGAACAAATGAGTGCTTTAGACGCAAGCCTGGGGCAGTGAATAGCCCCACCACGGTGGACTGTAGCAGGGGTGTCTGGCTGCTGCTCCCACCCTGGGTGACCAGCAAGCCCTGAACGGCCCGCAGGGCAGTGAGGACCTTGTGTCCATCTAGTCGGGAGGTGCATTCTCCCTCCTTCACAGGGACACCCAGCAGCGTCTGCAGCTGGCTGGCCGTGGGATCTAAGGATCCAAGGTAGAAAGAGACCAGGGTGCCAAAGAGAGCTGGTGGTGAGAGGATGGCCCCACCGGCCCCACTTCCTGCTTCATTCAGCATCTTGTACATGCGGAAGCCCACGAAGTTGGCGATCATTGCGACCTGGGCAGCCCGCTGCCGGTCCTCATCCTCTAGCTTCTCGGCGGCCAGCACGATCTGATCACGCAGGGTCTTCTCATCCACAGGGGAGGTCTTGGCCTGAATGGGCACAGGCTCAAAGGTTGACTCTGGGAGTGTCTCCACACTGGGGTTCTCCAGCTGGGCGCAGGTGCTCTTGTTGTGGTAGAGGAGATGGAAGGGGTGGATGTATACGCGGTCCCCAGCCGTCAGGCTGACCCAGGTCAAGATGCAGAAGATGGTGGCCTTCAGGCCTGCCCCCGTGGGAGTCATCTCTGATCTGTGCATTTGCTTCTGTGTGTCCTGGAAAAACATTTTTTCGAGAGTGACAAGAGATTATTTAGAGCCCTGAAGCCAAACCTTTAGTTACCCTGGTATTCCCAGTGGCTATAATGTACATCCTGTGGTTAAACAGCCATGTGCTGTTCCCACTCTCTGAGCTACTGGCTTTGGGAGTCAGGCTGACTTTTCTTCATCCCATTCCAGGGTGTGCAAGTGTGTTTGTACAGTCGGTCTCTGCTGGGTGTCTTCAGAGCCTGATCTGATGTTTGCCATGTGTCTGGCGCTTCTATCCATCCCTTGCTGTCTGTTTCTGCTTTTGTTTGCGATGTACTTAAGAACTCACTCAAAGCCAAAAGCGCGGCTGCTGTAGATAGCCCAGGAGACGGCGTCTACAGCGGGAGCCAGTCAGGTGAAGGAGAGCAGTCAGAGATCCGTGGGAACCCAGGATGATCCAGGTGGAAAGCACACTCATCCACTGAACTGCTCCCAGATCTCCATGCTAACATTCCCACCTCCAGGGCCCTGGGGTGTGAATGTCTGACGATGGAGTCCGAGGCTTCTTGAGTTGCTATGTAGGTGCTGTACCATTACAGCCCACTCCAGACAAGGTTCATGCAGCCCCAGCTGGTCTTGAACTCACCATGTATAGAGTAGGATGGCTTGGAGTTCTAATCCTCCTGCCTCCACCTCCCCCATTACAGGTGCACCCCACCACTTGTAGTTTCTAAGTGGGCTAGGGATTGACCCAGGCTCTCGTGCATGCTTGGAAGGCATTCTACCAATGAGTTACATCTCTAGTCCTCTTTTGACTTTTTATTGTAAGACAGGTCCAGTAAGTCGCCCTGCTTAACCTTGAAATCACTCTATATTATAGGCAGCTATGAGCTTGTAACCCTCCTGCTTCAGCCTCTGCCATAGCTGGAATCCAGGCCTGCTCCACCACATTCATCAGAATGTGACTGTATTTGGCGATAGCATCTTTAAAGACAAGGTAAAACGAGCCCTCCCCAGTGGGCTCGGATGCAAATTGGCTGGCATTCTTATACATAGAGAGCAGCAAGGGACAGGGCTACAGATCAGTTGGTGAAGTGTATCTATTGCAAGCTTGAGGACCTGACCTGGATCCTCAGAACCCATGTAAAAACACTAGGTGTGGGGGCTGGAGAGATGGCTCAGTGATTAAGAGCACTGACTGCTCTTCCAGAGGTCCTGAGTTCAAATCCCAGCAATCACATGGTAGTTCACAACCATCTGTAATGAGATCTGATGCTCTCTTCTGGTGTGTCTGAGGACAGCAGCAGTGTACTTATATAATAAATAAATAAATAAATAAATAAATCTTAAAAAAAAATACTAGGTGCGATAGCATATGCATATAGCCTCAGAGCTCAGGCACTGGAGACAGATAGATTCCTGGGGCTTGACTCCCTAGGGTTCTCTCTAGCCTGTCTCAAAGGAGATGAACACCATTTTGACACGACATGAAAGGTTGTCATCCAGTCGCTATACACATGAGAACACACATATGCACACACATTCGCACACACACACACACACACACACACACACAAGGATATCAGGATACAGGAAGAGAAATCTATTAGAGTCACAGGGAGAGGAGGGAATTTGCAAGCCAAAGGCAGAGAGAGGCCCCAGAAGAACTTGGCTCTTACCATGCCTTGCTTTGGGTTTCTGGAGGTTCTCTTGTTATCTATCACACTAGGCTGTGGCACAGTCCTGGTAGACAAAGTGACAAAGGCTAAGAGTTTATTCCTGGAGGACATGTGGATGGCCCACTGGGTTTTGTGGAGCCTCTGTACCCATGTGGGTGTGCCCTAGGGTTGATTTTAGTGTCCATGAGATCCTAGCCTGCAGCCAGAATTGGGAGCCAAAGGCCTTGCCCAAGCCCAGGTCCTTCAGACCTGTTACATGCTCCAGGCAGGCTGGATCCCACACAGCAGCTAAAGAAGACTATAATTGGTTCATCTGCCCAGCCTGCTCACCCACTGGTGATTGGTTTCAGTGGTCTATGGTAAGGCGAGGGATTGATTCACCCAGATGGCTATGAGGCACAGGAAGGGCTTGGGGTTCTGGCCAGTCATGGACCAGGGGATGGGGTGGTCCATTTAGCTGGATAGCCTTTTCCCTTGAACCTTAGCTCCAGCCTCAGCTACCACCTACAGTACAGAGTTAGCTCCAGCCTCAGCTACCACCCACAGTATATAGACTTAGCCTGGGATCCCAGAGGAAGGCTCCTGAGCTGACGCTGCAAAACCTACCTCTTACTCCTCTGATCCGAGTGTGGGAAGGTGAGTTCTATCCATCCTTCAGTTCTGACCAAGTAGACCACGTGCGCTTGCTTCTATAGAAGGAACCAACCTGACATGTAGCTTCCAACCCCTTACCTCACTGTGGCCACCACTGCTGAGCCTTGGCACCTCAACCCTGACTGGAGGTCACCTTGACCCTTCCTTTGTGCTGCTTCACCTTTCCACGTACAACCCTCCACCAAACCACCCGCAAGGTCCCTAGGTGAGGATCTTAATGTCCGTATTGTTCTGTTGAAGGTGCTGTAGACATTTAAGGTGTAGGTTCTAGTGGGGGCTCAAGGCCACTGGGGGCATGCCATTAAGAGGGGTCGCAGGACCTGTGTCTTTCCTTCTTCGTTGCTTTTGCTTCCTAGCTACATTGGAAACAGTTCGTTTAGCCAGATGTCATTGCCATTGTCAGCCAACACCCCAGAAGTCCTGAGCAACAAGTCCACCTGAATTTGACCTGAATTTCCAGTACCATGAGCCAAGACAAACCTTTCTCTTCATAAGTTAGTGATCTCAGAATGTCACTATGGTGTTGCGAAGCTCTGAGGTCACCCTGGTCTCCCATATTCCCGTGCTTGCCTAGGCTGCACATAGAATATCCTCCACAGACAGGCAAGGTACTCTTTGCTCTGCTCTGGTCATCCCACTGGTCTGAGAACCTTTGGCTTCTGACTGTCTAGTGCTTCATCCTTTTGACACACACATCTGGCTCCACCCATCATTCCTAAAGAAAGTTTAGAGGTTTGGGAAAGCAGAATAGAGAGCTCTGCCTGTACTCACTGGCCTTTCCTTGCTTTATAAACCAAGACACAGTAGGGTCAGGACCTGCCTCAGGTGCCCAGGCGGCCGGGTGAGCTGTGGGGGTGGACACAATACTTCCTAGATTGCTGTTCCTATGAACGGCCTCCGTCCAGAAGGTTGTGCCATGGCTGCTGTCCCAGGAAATGCGTCACTACTGTCCTTAGGCACAAGTGACTGTTTGTTCTTAGCTGTAAGCTGCTGTCTGTCAGTCAAGTTCACCCAAGTGTGATTGCAGCAGATCTTGAGGACATAGGAGATCTCCCCCCTTCCATTCCCTCCCCACCAGCCGCCTCTCTGTGTCCCTGTCTTGTGGCTTCTCAGGGCTATGTTGCCTGTCCTGTCATTATCAGGGTGCATTTCCAGTGCTGTCTTCTGTCTATAGTTCATCTTCACCACTCAAAGTCTATCTCAGGCTCCCCACACCTCTCTCTCACCTCCTCTCTACCTCATAGCCACCAGAAGCACCCTGTATCCTGTATCGATGTATTTACTATGTGCCCCCCTGGTCTGCCTCCCACAGGTACCTGAGTGCCACAGGTTAGCCCACCTTCCTAAGGTCATCCAGGGACAGCTGTAGAATCATCAATGCCATTTGTACAGCAACAGACAAGTCTTGTGACCTGCACCAGGTCACACAGCTGGGACTCAGCCCTAACACTTGAATCCATGAGTGGCATCTAGACATGACGCACATTGCCTCTTGAAAGAAATAAGGAACTGAGAAGCCTAGGGCAGGTTCAGCACGCAAGAACACTTTGTTGCATAAATATGAAAATCTGGGTTCTCGTCCCCTGACCCCTTGGGAAAGACCAGTCATAACCACACACTCCCCTAACTCCAGAGATGTGGAGCGAGGAGACAGGATAATCTCCAGGGCTTCCTGGCTGCCAGCCTAGCCCCAGCTTCAGGAAGGGACCCTGTCTCAAGGGACTAAGGAGGGCAGTAGCTGGCAGGACACCTGGTATCCTCCTCTGGTCTCTATCTGTGTTCATGGCTCCTGTGTCTCCATGCTCCTCCGCCACACTTCATATATACACATACATACATACATACATACATACATACATACATACACACATCATACACACATATGTCACATTCACATAAATACATACATACCTTGGGCTGGGTATGGTGATACAATCAAGAGGTTGAGGCAGACAGAATTTTATGAGTTCTAGGACAACCAGAGCTACACAGTAAGACCCTGTCTCCAAATAAAAAATTTTTTAAAAAAAAGGCCTTTAATCCCAGCACTCAGGAGGCAGAGGCAGACAGATCTCTGAATCTGAGGCCTGCTCGAGCTACAGAGTGAGTTCTAGGACAGCAAAGGCTACAACAGAGAAACCGTGTCTCAAAAACCAGAAGTAAATAAATAAATAATATGCACATACACAACACGGCACACACACACACACACACACACACACACACACACACACTAAGAACAAAGAAGAAGCTAACTTTTCAAAGTACTTCCATGTTACTGGGTGCTCCTAACTTATCCCCAGCCCTAGAGAACCTTAGAACCATGAGGAAGCCTGTTCACTGAAGGGTAAGTTGAGGCTCTACAGGACATGGTGAGGAGCCACAAGACACAGACCTCAGCATTGAGCCTGGATAGAGAAGTTACTTGAGATGACCACGTGACATGTCCCTTCTTGCTGCTTGCAGTCTGAACAATGAAGCCTTGTTCTCCCTTCAGGTTGGAGGAGGTCCAGTGGACTTGGCCACCCTAGTGCTGACCCTGGGAGAGTCTCTCTGCTTTTGAGGACCCATCTGGACTCACAGTAGGCAAAAGAACCTGGCCATCCCCTAATGAAAGACCATCAGTTCCCAGTGAGCCCAGTTTGGTGACCCGCAGGGAACAGCTTACCTGGACATCTAGCCTTTCGGAATAGGAGAAGCAGTCAGTGCGCACATCTGAAGCGCCTGCTACCACAGACTTCTCACTCCAGAACAAATGCCATCCAGCCCTTCCCAGTGTCTCTGCCCAGTCCCGGCCTCCTCTTCCCACCCACAGCTCAGCTCCTGCCTGGCCAGATCCCATGAAAGAACCAAGACAAGATGCTCTGCTTACCTTCAGCGCCAACCTAGACAAGCACAGCTATCCCCTGGTGAGCCAAGCAGGCTTATTTATACTCAAGGGGTGGAGATGGATCTATTTCTGGGCTACTCTGTACAGAGGCTGGGGGAGGACCCAGGTCGGGGGACCATGGGAATCCAGGCTTCACCAAGATGGATCAGGGCCAGGGTGATGTTCCTCTGGGCCCCTTCCAGGAAGCCCTACTGGCAGATGAGCCTCATGCAAAAATGGGCTGGCGTTGGGTTACACATTTACCCCAGTTCCCTGGAGCCAGGACCACAGTCACAGGATTGAGTGGGTTGTGACAACCTGAAGCCAGCCATGCAGACCTGGGGATGAAAGCCCCCTCGTGATGCACTCGTAAGCCTCTCTGGGCATGCCAGGAAGGGGGCTCACCTTCAGGAGCTGAACCTCACGTCATCAGCTGCTCTCAGGGTGGACAACCTTGGACATTTGTGATTACGTTAGTTGCCTGTTCTGTACAGGGGCTTCCAGCAGGCTGAGGACACACATCACCAGTAGGAAGCGCCTTCCGGAACTTCTAGCACATCTGATTAGGCTGGGAAATTCTGACTGTGGTGGAGCCATATTGAAACAAAATGTTCTGGGCTCGTGGACGGAAAGCAGCAGTTTTGGAGGTTGGAGGTTTTGGAGCGCCTCCCTTGAGGGTGGAGAATGGTTGTGAAAGTTTAGGGGATGAGACTGGTGGACACCAAGGAAGGGTGAGATCTGAGAAGACAGCAGGAGCAGGCCTGGCAGACGGTCCCACCTGCAGTCTACCATGGGTGGCGACTAGCTTGCATCGAATCCAGAACTTCAAGCAATCTCTTGGCCATGTGGACACAGGCACAACCTGCCTTCACCCAAAAGTGGCATGGGAAAGTAGAGGCGGAAAGGGAGAGTGGGCAGAGCAGTCGCTAGCTTAGAAGGCAAATGCACCATGCAGGACTTGATGGAGTCTGAGATGGGCTCTGAAGAGCAACCTTCTCTGGGCACAGACGTAAAATAGCTACCAGAGATCTCAGTGGGAGACAAGCTGTAGAAGGCAGGGCTGCTGTGGCCGTGACAGTCTGCACTCGGGACTAAGGAAGACGATGCCAGCAGTCCAAGGGGTATGCAGGGAGTAAGAGCTCAGGAAAGGCCAGTGGTGCACAGATTTCCCTGAGGAGTGTGTGGATGCCTTAGTAGCTTTGGGGTTCAGCAGGGAGCCCTGTGCTGAGGACACAAGAGTAGAGCTCATGAATATAGTGATAGAAAGATCTTTCCTCTCGGGCTCTGAGACTGGATTCTTCAGCTCACTGAACATCTTTTTTGTCCTCTGTGAGATGTTCAGTAGATGAAGGCTACTGAGCGTGGTTAACCCTTGCTACTAAAGCTGTCTGAGCACAAGCCTCCTCTGTGGCAGTCTTTACTAGCTGGTCATCAGTCCATCCCAGTCCACACGGAGAACAGGCTCATTTACTCCACCTGGAGCAAGTACCCATGCAGCGGCAAGTCAGACAGCAGGGCTCTTGGGCCAGGCTGGCTGTATGGACTCCGCCTGCTCTGAGGGGGTTAGCTGACTGGCCTGAAGTCCCCCACAGCCCCCCTGCTCCTTCACTCGCTAGGAAAGAGTGTGAGAGAGATGCAGAGCTTCCTCCGTCTGCATCCAAGGGTCTCCATGGCTGGCTTCCCCCGCCACACAAGCATGTGCTAGCTCACACCAAGTCTCTCCCATTCCTCCATGGTGTCTTCCCGACCTCTTTATGACCAGGAGTTTCTCTAAGCCTTGCATCCATCCATGGGTAGGATTATCCCTTGGCTTGTGTTCCCAGTGGCCCCCTCACAGCTGCCAGCCACCTGCCCCACACCATGCCTGCCAGGTACCACAGCTTTCCTAGCTCCAGGGTCTCACTGCAGTTTACTATGTATATGAAACCACAAGCCCATGCTCCGAACACATGGGCTCACACGCCTTCCTGCGCTCAACTGTTGGAGCTTCCTGAATCCCAAGGTCAGTGCATGTACAGTTGAGAGACTTGCACTAGATGGGAACTAAGTGGGCATATATCTTTTTTGTCTTTAAGAAAAGCTGTGCACGGAGTTAAAGGGATCTGCAACCCTATAGGTGGAACAACATTATGAACTAACCAGTACCCCAGAGCTCTTGACTCTAGCTGCATATGTATCAAAAGATGGCCTAGTCGGCCATCACTGGAAAGAGAGGTCCATTGGACATGCAAACTTTATATGCCCCAGTACAGGGGAACGCCAGGGCCAAAAGTGGGAGCGGGTGGGTAGGGGAGTGGGAGGGGAGGATATGGGGGACTTTTGGGATAGCATTGGAAATGTAAATGAGGAAAATACCATATATATATATAATATATATTTTAAATATATATATAATATATATTTTTAAATATATATATATAATATATATTTTTAAATATATATATATATTTAAAAAGAAAAGCTGTGCATGTATGTGTGTGCTGTTTGTGTGCATGGATGTGGCTTGTACCCACAAGCATTTATGTATGATTGGTGCTTGCATGCCCTTCTGATAGTCTCTTGTCTGTGTGGCTGTGCATACCTGCATGCCTTGCTTAGTTTATGTGTGTATGCATATCCATGTGTCTTGCATGTGTGTGTTGTTTATGCATGCATATGTATGTTTGTGTATGACAAGGATAGATGCTACCAGGGGCTTGGAAGTCAGGGCTGTATTGTCTTTTGTTTCTGCTGCGTGTTTAGGCTTTTTCTTTATGGTGTTGAGGGTGGATTTGGGTAGGCACCATAGGACTATGCCAGCCTCACAGCTCCCACCATAGACCTGATGTCCAGATCGAAATAAAAACAAAGGATGCTTTGTCAATTTAGAAAAAAATATTGTTAAAATATATAAAGTAGTTAAGGAAAATCACTTTCGTGGCTTTCTTATTTTTAAGGCAGCATCTCATGTAGCCCAGGCTGACCTCAGACTCACAACGTAGCCGAAGATGACTCGAACTCCTGATCTCCAAGTGCTGGGGTTACAGACATGCACGTCCATGCCTGGTTTATTGAGAATGAACACAGGGCTTCGGCCATGCCAGGAAGTGCTCTACCCACTGAACTACTCTTAGGCAGCTTAATGGAGTCTATTCCAGAAACTATTTGTCAATAAAAATCCCTTGACAGCCACATAACATTCAAACTGAGTCCCATATTTAAAGTGACAGATGCTGGGGATGTCCTCAGGGTGCCTTGTGGGTCTTCTGGCACACAAAGTACTGTTTCCATCAGAGCCAAATGAGGCCACAGAGCAGACAGAATTTGGTTTCCTAACCCTTTCTCCACTCTAGCTCATTAGCATTCACGCAGCCACAGACACAGCACATGCTGCTGGTCCAAGCTCCATGTTTGCCTTGGCACAGGTACTAAGAAAATCTACGGAAGGGTGCTTCTGCCCCAGTGTGAGTTTAGATAAGCCATGGCCCTTCCTATGGAAAAATGTCATCACCCTCTTGCCAGCAGAGCTCCAAGCAATGGTCAAAGAGCTGTCCTGTGGGTCTAGCAGGCTGTCTCTTGCGAAAGCTGTGCTCTAGAAATAATATTTACTCAATGATCAGTCCTTCTATGGAAAACATAGCAAAGAAATTTGGAAACACAAATAGTAGTGTCTTTCTACTGCAGCTGAGGAAGAGAAGGGGCGAGGCAGAGTGGATGCAGGGTATGGTGGAGCAGGCTGCAACTTCAGTCCTAGGGAGAGAGAGCCGGGAGTCACCTCAAGTTCAAGGCCACCCTGGGCCACAGAGTATAACTCTGTAAACAAGAAGGAGGAGGAGGAGGAGGAGGAGGAGGGAAGGGGGAGGGGAGGAGAAGGGAAGGGGAGGGGGAGGAGGAGAGGGCAAAGGCCATCACTGGAGGACTGCCAGGAAACTGTTTGCTGGGGCTCCTTAACTGCAATGGTTTATTTCTGAACTTCTGACCCCTAGTGTGCACATGCAGCCCCCCAACATCTCCCCCTCCAATATGTGTGCACTTCCTCATACACATGCAGCTACACACACACACACACACACCAAGTAAATTCTTAGGTTTTTGTTTTGTTTTGTTTTGAAGAGCAAAGGTGACCTGAGGGACCCTCCCTCCCACTGTGCCCTTTGACACCTCTGCTTTCATCCAAAGTCACCCAAGCCAGAGCCTGGGGACCAGAGCGTCCTCTCACCCTCTGCCACCTCCAGGCAGCGACATTAACCCCTAGTGAATGCTGTCAGGTCAAGATAAGTACTAGATAAAATAAGAGTTGTAACCCTTTCTATTGAAGATGGGAGAAGAGCCTACTTCTCTTTTCATGAGGGGCTGACTGAGTGCAGTCTGTCATGATGGGCCCTTTCTCCTGTAGGCATCCAAAAATCTCTTCAAGGACTAAGCAGGCGTAAACAGTTGTAGGAACCAGAAATGTTTGTTAGGGTCCTGGGCCATCTCTGGAGACAGAGAGAGGGGGTTGGGGGCCACACTTCTGTGAGAGGCCATCTCCCCCAAGGCACCAAGCCCTCCAGCAGGAGGGCCAGAAGCTTGCCCTGGCTCTGGATGAAGCCACTGAGCTATGGGCTCCTTCCTGTCTGAGATCTTAGCAGCCAAGCTCCTGCCTCTGGTTCTTTGGTGAGCAGAGACTTACTGCTGCTGTGAAAATTTCCAGCTCAGGAGCAGGGCTTGAACTCGGGTCTAGTTCCAACAGTGCCCCCTGGTGGTCAGGTGCTCTCATGACTCCCGAGTTCAGCCCTTTCTACCTCTCCGGGCTACACCACCGGAAATGAGTTTTTTCTTCTGTTCAAACTTCTATCCAAGCCCTCCCAGAGAGCTGCTTTTCTGAGGCTGCCTTCCCAGCTAGTGCGCAACCCCATGCAGGCAACCCTCCTCCTCTCTGTAGTCACAACACCTGTCTCCTGAGCGCTGGTCCAACACATTGAGCTCACGTCTGTCCCCCGAATGCAAAGGCTCAGTGCCCCACACAGTGGGATGTTTGCGGTCCCCACTATGTGGCGTGATCACATATGGCTGGGCTCCCGCAGAGAGTTCTGTGACCACCTCCTTGCCCCACTCCAATCTGGTCCTACGGCACAGCCCCGTTTCAGGCCCCGTTTCAATGTGGTGTATTCTCACGGAAGGTCATCCCACTGGCAGCCCTTGGCTATGACGAGGCAGGTTTCCATACTCAGCAATACATTTTTGTCTTCCGGCACCCTGAAGGCTGTCTCATTGGCTGCAGCTCAGTAAGGCTCACCAAAATATCATCCTCGGTGTGTGGAAACAGAAGGCTCCCGAGGGACTCTTTGTTCTGGAAAACCTGACCATGAAGTTCAGATGGGGAGGAGTTACACAATTTCTTTTTCTTCTTTCTCTCATTTCTTTTTTACTTCATGCCTTCCTCCCTGGCCACACTTTCTACAAAGTCTCTATCCCGGGGTATTGCAGCTAAGGATGACTTTAAACTTCTGCTTCTGCTGCCTCCACCATCTGAGTGCTGACATCACAGGCATGCACCACCACGCCTGTTTCTGTGGTGTTGAGAATCAACCGTAAAGTGTCCCGAGTGCTAGACAAATGCTCTGCCAATGGAACTATAGTCTCAGCTCTATTTCTTGCAAATTGGTTTGATGGGGTCCCTTGAGGACACTATGAAGTTAGAGGTCACCTCCATCTCAACCAGCTACCCAGTTGGCATTTCCCAGTGGCTACCTTAGACCTGGAAACCCTGCTGCAGACTCTCTGACAGCTGCTCAGGTACCATTGTCCTGGCTCCAGGAAGACAGGTTGCACCAACAACGCCTAAGTCTATTTCTTTGCTCAAGCCACTGAGAGCCTGCAGGCTCCTGACGGGGAGTTTGATGTGGAGAAGGATGTTGTGAGGGCTGGAGGGGGACTTAAAGCTGTCCTTTGAGCTTACCTGAGAATTGAAATAGGATCCCCTGGAAGAACACTCAGTCCTCTTAACTGCTGAGCCACCTCTCCAGTTCTCATACAGTGTTCTTTTTGGTTTTTGCTTGGGTGTGTGGGGGGGTGTTTGTTTATTTATTTATTTATTTATTTATTTTGGAGATAAGGTTTATCTGTGTAATAGCCTTGGCTTTCCTGGAACTCATTTTGTAGACCAGGCTGGCCTGGAACTCCCAGAGATCTGCCTCCTTCTGCCAGAGTGTTGGGATTAAAGCCATGTGCCACCACAGCCTGGCTACCTCATTTGTTTGAGGCAGCGTCTCTCATTGGCCTAGAGCCAGCTCAAAGAGATCTGCCTCTCTCTACCTCCACAGCGCTGGGACTATAAATGAATACCACTATGTCCAGCTTTTTCTGCAGATCCTGGAAGCTCAAACCCAGGTCCTCATGGGAATACAATAAACTCTTTCCCACTGGAGCCAATCTCCCAGTCTGTAGGGAAGGCTTGGTGGGGATGTAACCTCATCTTGGTGTCCACACAGTTACTTTGGCAACTGTGACAGTCAAGCAAGCGAGCGAGTGGCTGGAACATAGACGGCGTGGCCCACGGATGTAAAGGCCTGTCACAGGAGGGAGTGCTGAGCCCTAATGTAAGTTAGCATGGGGTTGGGCTTAAAGATCCCAGGGAGCTCTGCCTGCAATGTCACATTGCGACACACCCAGCTCCCTCCAAGTACAAAGCTCTGCTGACTCTAGACCTCACTACTATCTCCTGAACCAATTTGGTTGCTTGCTATCCTTCCCTTCGAAGTGACCCTGCCTGTCCTTCAGGGACTCTACTGTGCATCAACAGAGGTACCTCCCCCCTCTGATCAGATTCAGCTATGCTCTAGAAGTGACTCCGGTTCCTTGGAACCCTGAATGGGCACAGGTCTAACTCAGTATTTGCCATCCGGGAGGGCCCTATCTCATTTCACAGGGAGGTGCCCAGGGAGCGGGTGGAGGCCAGGGCTGGGACCTCTTTGCTGGCTACTCTCATCTTGCCTCTCACATCTTTTTTCCTCTAAGCTGCGGGGAAGCTGTCATGCCTTACCTGCATCGGTCCCTGAGGCCACAGCCACAGCCAGTCCCCAGGGATGCCAGGACTATCCACTCCTCAGGTCAGAGCTTTGAGCAGCTGAGGCAGGGCTGCCTGCAGTCTGGCACCTTGTTTGAGGATGCTGATTTCCCTGCCAGCAATGTCTCCCTGTTCTACAGCGAGAGGCCCCAGGTCCCCTTTGTGTGGAAACGGCCAGGGGTGAGTAGGGTGTGGAGGAGAAAGAGAAACAGGGGTAGGGGGCGGATAGAGAGAGGGATGGGGGGAGAGAAAGGGAATGCTGAGTCTGAAGAGGGTGGAAGGGAAGAGCCAATCACATGTAAGCCCATTTATTTTTTATAGGAGGCTTTCTGGTAATGTGCTGGCTAAACGCACATACATGGTCCCCAGTGTATCTGGCCACACCCTTCTGGCCTTTCGGAAGCTCTGAGTTCCGCTGAGTTTAGAGACATAGGGAGAGAAAGTCTCTCAGCTACGACTTGTGAGCAGGATTAGAGCTCTAACCCAAGCATAAATCTCTGGCCACTTGCCCCATCAGAGCACAAAGGCAAACTAGCCAGGGTGGGAGGTGATGGGGTAACAAGATGCGTGTGATGTACCGGGAGGCCAACTAGCCTTACTCTGAGGCCTTGGGCCTGCCAGAGCTGAGGGAGCACTATAGGGCTAGCTGGATGTTAACATAAGTTCTCAGGCAATGTGTGATATCTGGGCCCTAGGTAGCAGGGCTACTTACCCAAAGCAGCACACACCTCTGATGTCCGTCCCTAAGAGGCACCAGCTGGTGCTCAAGATGCAAGGTCAATATTTGCAGCACCTGGTTAGTCAGAGCCCTCCCTGTGAGCTGTGGTGCTGCACCCTCTGGGTGGGAACAGCTGGTGTGTGTGCAAGGAGGGACAGTGTGCCCACTGCTGGATCTAAGTGGGTGGCCCTTCACCTCCTCATCTAGAGACGACTGAGGTAGGTTGGGGCAGCACACAGGTGTCCTTAGTACACAACGTTTTCTCACTGTTGGCAGCTATGTGCTTCTCTATCGTTGGTCGCTCAGAATCTCTTCTGTTTGTCTGTTTTTCGGGACAAGGTTTTTCTGTGTAACAGATCCATGGCTCTCCTGGATTCAATCTGTAGACCAGGCTGGCCTCAAACTCACAAGTTGAGGCCACCTGCCTCTGTCTCCCAAGTGCTGGGATTAAAGGAATGTGTCATCATATCCGGCCAGAATCTCATCTCTAAAATTCATTTGTTTATTTACTTTTTTTAAAAAAAAGTTTTAATTTTTTTTAAAAAATTAATTTATTTTATGTATATGAGTATATTATAGCTGCA